>NW_028301536.1:2837500-3212500 GCF_042242905.1 Orbicella faveolata | reverse complement strand
GAAATCTCAAAGACGCACTTAACATGGTACATTCACATCGAATTCCTCCGGGCATGAATAGATCGAACGAGAGCTCAAGGGGTGCGGAATTTTCTTCTGGCATCGAGCAAGATTTCGTTAAAAGCTTGTTCTCAAACGAAGAGCGAAATGCTGCGCACAGGAAAGAAAACGGGTGCGCCTCCTTCGACAGCAAAAAGGAGCAGGAACAGGCTGTGGACTGGCTCAAAGTTGAAGCGGCAAAATTTGAAGAGGAGCAAATGGCGGCGAGGCGCGCTCAGCAAAACTGCATCGTCAACGATGCTATGTTACCCACTGTCAATCACGTGACAGACGAGCAAGAACAAGTAGCCAAGATAAAACAGGAAATGGACAGTGATGGAAGCGAGTTAGACAGGTACTTAGCCGGGCTGGACGAAACGATTAAAGAAAGTCTTGAAAAACTCAACGAAGTACCTGATGAATTGGACTTAATGGATGACGAAAGTTTAGACATGCTGAGTGACATCGAAGATGTCAGTAATGACTAAATGGAGAAAGCAACTAAGCGAATCGATAAATGTGAATATTTACGAATATTTTTATTCCTGAATAAAAATATATAGATGGAAGAATTGTATCTTTTTTACTGCGTGGTTTAAAACCAGACCGGGCGAACTGAGAGTGTAAAATTTTGACATAGCAGTTTCAGAATGCAGGGATATTAAGTTTCGAGGTTATCATAACCGCTGAACTTATACTAAAGCTAATACCAAAGGAGGATTTGTGCAGTGGAGTCTAAAGTAAAATCATCGCAAATACCGGCAGAAAAGGTCTAAATCATGAAAATGAAACAATCGACAGCTTGTGCGATAAATAGTTCATGTCCTCATATATAATAATGCTTGTAGATATTTGACTTCAGACTGAAACTAAAGCTGTTAATCTTGCCTTTTTATGCTCTTTAGGTTAACGACGGCCAGTGTGTCGAGCGTAGATCAACCAATACCTACGGTCTGTTCAGTGCTGTGAATCCACCCTCCCTCTATTTTTGAACGAGTAGGCATAGATTTGAGGTCCTTTCGGCAATAAAACGCCGCGTACATTACTTGCAAAAACTATCGGAAGTTATATTTCGGACGTTTAATTTTCGAATGCGTTTTTGTCTCATTTTGAACAAATTTCGCAGAAACATTTTTGACACTGCTGAAACGTAGCAAAAGTAAATTAAAATTTGCGCCAACACAAAACACGAATCAGACTGAAACAACATCTGAAAACGATAGTTTTACTGCACTCCTAAGGTTTTACAGATTCACCGATAAGAGCTGAAAAACAACACTAATAATAATAATAATAATAATAATAATAATAATAATAATAGACTTGTATAGCGCTAGAACTATGCAAACATAACCTTATCAAGTTGTTACGTATTCCAAGCAGTGACTAAACTACTGTATATTCCGGCGCCTTGAATACACGTGATGGTGTCGTCCAAGGAAGTACCTACAGAAAAGGTTTTAAACTGTACCGCGATGTAAATCTTTCAGACGCTTAAAGGGCATGTAAACCCAAAAAATGCTATTTTGGGGACCACATAGTCGTTTAGTACATACATGACATCCGCCAAATCTGTAGATCTTTTGTTCACTTTAGCCCGTTTTTACGTTGAAAAATCGCTTCAAAGTTCTAAACATCCGCCATCTTGAATTGCGCAATCTAGCAAATGACGTCACGGGTGGACCTTAAGTTACGGGAAGTCAAAGGTCTTTCTTGAACACGTTGTGAAATAAGCACATGTTTGTTTAGTTTTGCAGTAATTCGAACAAAATAGGCCATACTATGCATAAGTTTCCAAAAGACGCTAATTTGAGGCGGCAGTGGGTAAAATTTGTTCAAGGCGCAAATCGAGCCTAGCGAAAAGGGCCGATTTCGTAGAGCCGACGGAGCATTCGGTTATTTGCAACATTCATTTTTCTCCGGATTGTTACGAAAAACGTTTCATGGTAGAAATGGGGTTGAGAAAGCAAAGTCCTTTACTTTCTGGTGCTGTACCGACGATACAGTCTCCAGCAGCAACAAATTCTTGCGACAAACGAAAGCGGCCTATCCAAAATGAAGGCAGCAAACAACCGGAAATGGCTGACAGTGCCGATAAAAGGCCTAGAAGAAGTAGAGCTCTTCAAAAGCTTGAGGTTAATAGGGTAAACCACTTTGTCTGCTATTCTTCGCAACACAGATAATCTCTGCTTCTTTTGAGAAACCCTGCAAAGAAACAGCAGTAGAACAGTATGTGTCACGCTTACACATCATTGAGTAACTAGAGAGGTAATTACGGCAAACCACGTTTGTGCCTTTGTATATGTTAAGCCCATTGCTACCATTGCTGTAACATATTTTCAATAATTATGATGTAAATTAGCAATCACCTCCTTATCCCTCACTGGGTTGGTGGCTTCAACCCAGTATACGTGGTGCCAAAATCGGCTGGAAAGGTGCTTCGGATCTTGTCTACAGCACAAGATGGCAGCGCAACTCGGACATGTTTACCAAGATAACCCCAGCACCAACGAACAAGCTGCCGATAGGCAATGTATCGAAATCTCCTACACGAAAAATACAGAGAAATAACTATCTACACTAGTGTTGTACTAAAATAAAACCAGTTACGGCAGAGGTAAATCTGACAATTGAACCGCGATAGTTAAAATAAAAGTAAACTTACTCGTTTCCTGTGTGATTATCTGTGCCGTGCTGCTGCCTGAATGCGTAATAAGCAGTTTCAAGCACCCAAACATCAAGACAGGTCAACTGAAATCCTGGATGCTAGGTAATACATTTCATTTGTATTTCTGGCCTCTGATTTTCTACTTTTTGCCAGACTTGTCCGATTTCAGCGCAGCAAACACTTTCGTGAGCAGTCGGCATTGGCTGACATACTTGACACTCGCACCATTTAATGCACCCAAGAAAGGTCGGGAAAAAAGACAACAACAAAATATGGTGAGCTTCTATTAGCGTGCTAATCTGATTATGCGCCGGCTTCAATTGATGTTCATCTGCTAAAAATGTAATTTAATTGCAAAATGATTAAACACCAGTCTGTGTTTCCAAGACGGTCTGAGTTGTTGTCATCTGGTTCTGGGCTGGCTTCTTGTTGATCGTTTTGTCGGACCCTTCGTGGCTCAGATTGATACGGACGAGGCCCAGATTGTTCCACAGCTACAACTGAATTTTCTACATCACTATCATACAAATTCACCAAATTTGAATCACTGTCATCCGATAAAAGATCCTCCGAGCTACTCCCACTTTCCCGATCCGCCATAGAATTCTCATATGGAATCCCTATTGCGCAATGTTTGTGTTCCACCGCTTACGTCACGACAGATGGCTATTGTTTTCACCGGAAGTGGATTTTTTCTCGTAAAAGCTGTTTTTCTCCTTAACGAATCCCAAACGAGCAAAATAAATGCCAAATTCGTTTTCTACGTTGCTGTTTGCGTCGAATAAGAAAAACTTGTATTTTTGGGTTTACATGCCCTTTAAAAATCTCGGATGGTTTTAGTTTTGGACACATTTTTTGTATGTCCGAAATCAAAATCGTCCGAAATTTTTTTTGCAGTAACGTAATTTATGCTAGAGATGAAAACTCACAAACCAAAACAACGTCTTCTTCAAATTCAACCATACCTTTTTATTTAGTCGTTTTTGAAGATACAAAACACTTCTTTAAGACACTGAGGCTATACAGGTTTATTTTGCTATTCGAGGTGGGAATAGTATTGGGCTGAAGAAGCCCAAACGCCGCATGCATTGGTTAATTAATTGAGGACATGCGTAATAAGTTGTCCTTTAAATTAAGGACCATGTATCAGCCATTTTAAAGAAGGTCTACGCCAAAATTGGAACTCTGAGACGATTAAAAAAAGGTTGGTCCTCGCTTCGCTGATGTTGCACTATTGTCTATACAAGTCTTACATATTACCCCATCTGGAAGACTGCAGCCCACTTCTATTAGGAATAGACAAAACATTGATTAACAAACTTGACGCCGCTAATCACTATGCATTGAAGACTCTTTTAAATACTGGAAATGCCTTAAATTATAACTGTATCTTATCTTTAGCATGTATGCAGTCGTTAGAATATAGATATAGATATAGCCGTTAGAATATAGGTATGAACGATCACTCTCCTTACTGTCAATGTAAAATAGGCCTGGTTACATTTCTAATTTCTTCGAGTATCGTGACTCGCATTACAACTTAAGGAGAGGAGGTTGTAATCTTGTTCAACCTTCTTATAACAACCGGTACTACCATGATTCTTTCACGTATAAGGTTACACATCTATGGAAAGAACTACCTACATAAATTAAACAGTCACGTAATTTAAACGAATTTCATAAGAACTTAGAGACTTTTAATTTTCTAAAATTGAGGGCTACTTGTAAATGTGACTATCGTCAATATTAAATTTATTTTTTTCTAATTATTATTGATTTAATTTATCATTGATTATTTATTATTATTGATTTAATATTGATTTAATTTATAGGCTTGCTGTATATCTGACCGAATTCGCAAAAACATGTCCACATTGACTCAAAGACAGTCCCACTGGCCATAAATAATCAGACCACCCCCCTGGCTAGGAGATTGGCCCGTCAGGCATGCACGTGGCATGGACTACACCAGCAGGGTGCCATGTCAACACAGAACGCTCACACAAGGTTCAACAACTAGGTAAAATACCCAGAAACACAGTGAATATCAAGGTTATTTAACACTAAAAACTCAAATTCTAGCTTGCTGGGGGTATCACTACAATACACCCTCCCCTCCCCTCCCCACTGAGTTTGACAGCTGGCTGCCAGCAAACCACCAGCAGATAGGCCAGTGCCTGGGCCATGTGCCCACCCTGGCGGTGACGGAGCTTCCCCCCCCCCTCCCACCACCACCACCACCACCACCACCACCACCACCAACAACAACAACAACAACCATTTATTTGTACTCACAATTTATAAAATAATTACAATAAACATTAAATTAGTATAGAGTACTGCCTGCCCAAAATAACCATAAAGGCTAAAAAGAATGGGCAGACATTAAGTTACATAGATTATTCATGCAGTTATTGGTCGATAACACACTTACACACACACACACACACACACACACACACACACACACACACACATATAAAGATACAAACAGAATGGAAACTTACAGCGGAACAGAATATATCCGTATGAATTAATTAAAATAATTGTAATATTTAATATACCACCCTTGGCGAAAACCTAGCGGGCATGTTTTTGCAAAATCCCTCAGAAATATATCTATAACTTTATAATATTCCATATTTTACTATTTCACTTTAATTATTTATAGTTTTATTCATTTGACTGTTATATAACTATTTTTTCTCTTGTTTTACCGTTACTTTTCTCATGCCTTTTATACATGAGCCCCTGGCTTGGATACCGAGGGCAACCTCTTTCCACGCATGACACTTATAAATTAATTGATGCATGTAAGAAAATTAATGAGTTATTTCTTTCCATCACTTTTAATCAAGTACTGAACGGTCACACCATTATTATTCAATTTAGCGCCCTCCTGCCAACATACGCCCCTTTGCAATAAGCTTCCTCTATCGCGTAAGTTATATTCAAGAATAGATTGATCACATTACTGAATTGCATAGTTTGCTTTTCCACACTTAGATGTGTGTTATAAAACTCTGATACTACGCGGGTGGTGATTAGTCAAATTAGCGTGCCTTATTCTACTGTATGTTCCGCTAAGATTTCTACTGGTTTATTATAGTTTAATGACAAAGAATCGTTTATGTGCTCACGTACATGAACATTGGCTCAAATGAAAGTATGACGGATTACATGCAGCCCCCAGTGATTTTTGGGATTTGAACTGAAATCTCTGAGGGACCTTGAAATGCTGGAGCTTGTACCTGTCGAATCCAATCCACGCCATCGCGAGGCCCCTTGTAACCAACGAGGGCCCACGAGGCTCGATTCCCAGGGGGTCTTGGATGCTTGGCTCCGAGGCTTAACAGCTGCAGATTGGCGCCCATCTTATCCTCTTCACTTGCATTGTTTCCGAAGGTTGCCTCGTCCATCACAGCAATTAGAACAATGACATTTTCTTGAAGACCGTCAATGTACGCACCTAGCTCATCGTCGGCTGTTGATGAAGCATACGCGTCGAATACCACAGAATCAATGAAGCGCCCTCCTCTGTTTAACACCACTACATTGTATCCACGACCCGGCTGAACAAAAAGGAAAAGCAGCTGTCACATAACATGATGCAGAGAGCGCATTATATAACTTTCATTTACTTGAATGTGCTTATGATTCACGATGCTTGTTCTTATACGTGGACCAGACTGCGGCTTTCCTAACCTCCCCCATTCCAATTTTCTCTTCATGATTAAAGAGAGTTTTAAACATTGCTTTGCAGTTATATTTTGTTTTTCTGCCACTCCTGCGTGTTTGAATTTTTTTCGCGAAATTCCCCTCCCCTCGTCCCCCTCCCCCACCACCCGACCGTTCCAGCGCTATTTTCCTTTCCCAAGAAGGTGAGGAGCCCAAAAAAGTGAAAATGAAAGTTGAGTAGAGGACTGAGTGGAGATGAATACCCCGCCACCTAAGCTTTTACGCGCCTCGTTGTAGATGAGCGGACAAGATGAACCAAACCCTGCGCTATGATTGGCTATCCGAGCAGGCAAGATGACCCTATCTTGTCCTCTCGGATTACCCACTATGTCCCACAAGAAAATAGTGTTCTTTCTCCATATAATAAATCCTTTATTAACCAGGCTTGTTTGGCCAAGATGACTAGATGGTGACCTGGTTATATTTTTGCGTGTTTTATGGACCTCGACTCCGTCTCGATCCATAAACACCCATAAAAGGAAGTAGGCCAATATCCAACCTTCCTGACCTCACGCTTGGTCAATGACCCATATTCATTGACCAAGCGCTAGTGACCACCCACCCTCCCCACTCCCCGGATAAAATTAAGGTGCCTGTATTATACTCACGTTTACAATTTTTTCCACACTGTCCACCTTGATTGAGGCATTGTTTCCGATGCAATTTCCGTTAGAGGGGTCGCTATAACCCCCAGAACAGACGTGTACATCGATGTACCCTATTGAAAAGGCAACATGTGCTCAGTTAAATTGTGAAACTTGCATGTACCAGTTGGAGAGTCTAGACGGCGTTTAATTTTCAGCTTGGGAATGACGCCTTTGTAACTACAGTCGAACCTCCGGTTGCGAACACCTCTCGTAAGCGTCCACGACCACTGTTAGAGCTAAGTTGAAACCAAATCGCATTCCTGGCTAGTAAAAAAGATGGAAATTTCTCGATAGGAAGTACAGGATTTTTTTCTCGAAATAGTGACGTTTCGCATGAATAAGACATTTCAAACATGGGGTAAGTCTCTGCAGTGATCATGCGTAGCATTTTCGTTTGCGGTCTCTTGCATCATTGTACCTAGGCTTGGCATTTTGGATGGTCGCTCACGGGAGGTTCGACTGTATTTACTAATCGCTGCATGAGAAATCTCCGAAAATTTAACTGATATCAGAGATTGGGTAATAGGGGCGTAGCTAGGGGGGGGGGGTGTCCTGGGGTGCCCGTGACCCCCTTTTGTATGCCTTTTTTTAAGCAAGCAACCTACTACAGGTACCGAAAACGACATGACAATCTGGTGAGTAGCCCTACTTTGACACAGTGTGACCCCCCCCCCCCCCCGTCCTACCCTCCCTTTGGAAAATTCTCACTACGACACTGAGTACCTCAGCCAGATCTTCAAATGAAAGACTCTCCCACCTACCTATAATGTAATGATCAGGAGCCATGTGATCCAATAACTTTAGTTCATTATAAACAGTGGAACCCCGTTAAGAACGGTGCCTACTAAATACGAAGGTTTTTGGGCTATTGAAGTCCACAAAGAAAAATGGGGGCAGTCACTCATTTTCTCGAGATAATTAGCCTTGAATCTCAACAAAAATGCTGACATCAGCATTTTTAAACTACATGGCAAATAGTAACAAAAACTAACGGCTAGCTTCTAAATTTACTAAATGGGTATTTGACAAGATCAGCCAAGGTTTTTTTAACAAGCTTACCATCGTTTACAGAAAAGGAAGACAATTCTCTTGCTTGTCATGATAGCTTTATTTCTTGATCAAAATGATCTTCGAGAGGTTTTCAAACGTTACCCAACATTTTTTCTAGGAGGGACTTATTTCCCCACACTGATTCAGCCGTCTCATTTTTGTCTCACTGACACGCCACACCGAATATGAATTATTTTACTCTTACTTATTGTCACGTGTTTTATACATGAGCCTCTAGCTCGGATATGGAGAGCAACCTCGACGCTTTGGACACTAATAAATTGATTTGTTGGTTGACAAACATAGTGCACAAGACTCAGTCAGGGTGAACTAAATAATAAATTACTCAACTGAAGCAATGGAAAATTTATTTCTGTGAAAGAACACCACTTTACACCTTGTTTAAAGTTTAAAACTGCTACAGTGTTTCAGTGATGCAGATATGACTGTGATCATAACTAACAAACTGACATCGTTATCTTCGTTAAAGATGTCACCTCTAAAGTTAATTGTTTCACATTTTAATTTAAGAGTTCCTTCTTTGCTTCATTTGTTTAAGATATGATGAAATGGCTTAGGGATGTCATTTACACCTGTAAAAGAATTTTATTCTATACGTTTAGGCCTTTCGTCCACGCCTACACGATAGTAACGATTATTGCAAAATTATGCTCTCCTTATACACTCTCTCGATGGTCGGTTTAATTTGTAAAAGGACACTGACTTTCTCCGTTTTTCTATCTTCGCGTGAACAGTGTGAACGTGTTCATTTGTAAACGCTGACGTCACAACACGCTCAGTGCAGATTTTAACGTCAGTCTTGTACCGAAGTGCCCTCGTCAGATAGATCGTTTTCATGGTTGGTTCTATCGTTTTGGTGTTGAAAGATGCGTTAGCTATCACCAGACTCGTGTAGACAAAGACAGTTTTATCGTTTTACAGACGTAAATGCACATGTGAGGATTTGGCCTATAAATATGTACTACTGCCTTGCAGCTAGAGCAGTTTCGCATTGAGTGTCATAAAACCAAAACCAATAATCACTGTGGCCAATCACAGTTACACAGACAATCCAGTGAACCAATCAAAACTCGAATGCATGTAGCTGACGCAAAGCGCGGGAAAACGTGTGCGAACGAATCACGATTGGTTTTGGTTTTACTCCTGATTGGATGGCAAAGTGGCGCGAGTTTTTTGAATCGATCGTGTGGTGTAGGAATGCAAAACCAGAGCAGATGCGAATAACTTTCGACACTCAAGTGAAAACCACTCTATGCAGGTTTTTTTCAACAATGGTGTTAAGATTGACACCTTAGTCACTTCTTTAAACTTTAATTAGTTTATAAGAAAACTGTTTTTCGGTCATTAAAGGCAAGCCCTAGCTTTACCTGAAATCTAACTCAGTTCATTCCAAGTTCTTAAATAGCTGGCTAATTTAAAGTGCTAATTTGACCAGTACAGAGAAAAAAAACAGACTTTCAAGTCTAATAAACGATGCCAACGCAACCTTAAGTTTACAAGCCGATTGGCCATGATGTTGTCGTAATAAAAGTTTATTGGTAGATAACAGTGCATAATAATGCTTTGCAAAGAACTGTTACTGTGCCATTCGAAAAAGTTTTAACCAACATTAATTAGACAAGGTTTTTTTGTTTTTCCCATTGCTTAGCCCATGAAAAACTAGGTTGGAATGAAATTCGTGCGGTTTTTCGCATCGTTTATATCAGCCTCAATTTTAATAGTTTTGCAAACTTGTGTGGCTCTCCACTATTGGGACATTTACCATAGAAGGTTGACTTAAATATCAGACGGTATTACGTAGGACTTTTTCCGTGTGTACATAGCTTTATCTAAACACGAAGAGGGTTGGGGGAATTAGTTAGAGGTAGTTATGCAAACCCTCGACTACGTCTCGGTTTTGCATAACTTTCGAGAATTCTCCCAACCTTCCGAGTGTTTAGATAAGGCTACGTAAACACGGAAAAAGTGCTCTATAGCTTTTCTAAAATAATTCTTAAAAATACGCGCGAATCTAAAGCGTCACAACCGTGTTTGCACACTGTCATCTAAACACACCTATCCACCGATGAGAGTGGGTAGCAGCTAAGTTTTGTGATAAATTCAGTGTAATATTTAACAATTATTCCACGAGCGCGCATTGGATATGAAATGGTAAATAGCCAACGAGGAGTTGGCCATAACCAATCTCTATCCAACAAGCGCGAATGGAATAATTGACGACAACATTAATCTTTACTTTCTTTCATTTTTAAATTACATGATGTTTGGCCCGCGGATAACAAGTGCTAATCTTTACGCTTGAATACTTGAAAATTATAACTTACTTCTATTGAGTGCGGCCGGAACAAGTGGGAAATCACATGACATGCGCACGATTTGTAAACTTAGTTGAATAAAACTTTGAAAGCGAAGTTAGCGAGTCTGTTGAACGAAAATTACCGACAATCATTTAGAATTCAAAGAACGTCTACCAAATGAAGGAGATACAACCCTGGTCAGAAAGTTTGAAAAGCGTTCAGGTTTGAGTCATCGAGGAAGGCAGTAATTGTGCACATTGCAGTTGTAAAAGTTCTGCGGAAAACTTTGATCGCCATGTGACACAGACGTCGCGCTAAAATTATATTCTCGACAATAACTCTTTCAGCGTTCCCTTGCTGTGACTGCCTTGGCATTTGGAGCTGGATGTGTGAGCTGATTGCTGGCCAGTTTCAGAATCATGGACAGAAAATATCTTAGCGTCGGATTCATCTTCAGAATCTCTGAGGCCACCCTGATGGTTTTTCGTGGCTGGTAAAGAACCGGGCTGACTTCGGTTCAGCTCAAAATACTCAACTCCTTGAAGGGATTTTTGTAATGATAGAATTGTTGGCGTTAGATGGCGTTGATTCTCTCGTCCTCGTCTGCCAAAAAGAGACCGAGGTAAAACCAAGGTCGTCCTCTACAGCTGTGCGGGATTTTTGCTCTCGGCCGGTTCAAGTTCTTTCTTCTTCGCAGACGTGTAAAAACACTTCAGACAAACTTTCAGTTCTTCTTTTGACATTTCTTCTATCGGTTTCGAAAATTTGGTGCCACAGGGACTGAGCTAGGACTATAAAGCAATTCTGTAACATCAAGGTTAACATTGTTGTTGTTACATAATTTTTTCGACGATCATATTTGAAATTTTAGCGGAGCTTCGACGGCCCGAAGGTCCGCTAGGCGGAGCCCCATACTAACAGAAACCCGTAAATCGCTTTTCTCGTGGCAAAAATGGCTAGCGGCTATTACTCGTGGGCGCGTACGTATGATGACGACGGCGGCGGCGGCGACGACGACGTTGCACATCATGGCGGCCATACCCCAGCTAATAGAATATGCGGCCATAGTTAACAGCGCACATCGTTGATATTGAACATCCATTTTATCGTCAGTTGACACCGGGCAAAACAAGGTATACGCTGACCAGTATCACGTGGCCATATTGCGGGGCTCAAGTTTTGAGCTCAAGTACCGGCTTTTCTATTTGATCGCGAGCTCAAACCAGGTTAACTTACTGTAATCAGGGGTCCGTTTCTCGAAGGTCCCGAAAGGTTTTCGCACCCGGAAAGCCATAGCAAAATCTCAAACCTTATGATTACAGAGCTGTTTTATTAGCATATTCTCAATATGAACAGAGGTTCCCTTCATACCACAAGTTTCAGGCGCACAAACCTCTCTGTTTTTAGATACAGATTAACTAAAAATGGCTTTGCGGGCCCGAAAAGTTTTCGGGGCTTTTGAGAAACGGGCCCCAGGGCTGGGTTGTTCGGAACAGAGCCGGTTAATGCTAACCCAGGATTAGAAGCTAACCGAAGTACAAAGTTTTCCTGTTCAAAATGTTTTTCACTGTTTATGTTTTGTGTAGTTTGAGATTATTCAAACTCAGCACGCCAAACAGTATTAGCAGAAAATCTCGCCGCCAAGTTAAAAAAAAGAAAAAACTCAGATCAAATTTCTCACTTATCCTGGGTTAGTTTAATCAGGCTTTGAACAACCCGGCCCAGGAGCTCCGCTTAGGCTTGGCTAAATCCATATATATTGCAACTTTTTAGGGAAACTTAAGGGATTTTAGAATTTGATAACCGTACCCGTTAAAAAATCTCATCCCGAATTTTGTGGCTTCTTTTGTTGTTACTGAGACGGCCTTGTCCATAATTTCTTGTATTTCTTCTGTAAATAACTCACCGAATCTGCTTTTTTCATCCATTTTCCTTGTCGACGGAACTTGGCTTCCCGCGAAAAGTTTTATGCCGAGCGGCATTTGCCGCATTCATTTCCATATTAGGTCAAACGCAGGTATAATAAACGGTAGTGTAGAAGCTCTCGTAACCTTCTAATTCTATTTGTCGTCATTGCAACAGCTGTTATTGTTTTGGGGCTAGAACCATTGTTTCAGTTGTTTGTTTTATTGTCCTATCAAAGGGTTTCAAGCCATTGATGTGAGACCTTACGAGAGCTGCAACATGACCCTTAATAAAAAATTTTGATATAGCCTTTATTTGGAGCGAAATATATAAATAATAGCCTCCATTTGGCGCGGAAATATGCTCGGATAATTGTCCGCGGACATTATCTGTTCCAAGTTTTCCTAGAGCGTAGCTCGAGAAAAACTGTGAACTCCGAGAAACAGATAATGTCCAAGGACAAATATCCGAACATATTCACGTTTTCAGTTTTCACGCTAAATGAAGGCCATTGTGTTTATTATCCTTCAAATTTTTGTCGCAACACGCGCAGTTTTGAAAATTGGGGAATATCACTCCGATATTCCCCAGTTTTAGCTGGGGCATATTCAGACGCGTGACGCGTTTAGACCAATTGCGTGCGAGTGAAAATATTTGATGGATTATAACGGCTGGTAACTAAGATCCAGTGAACCTATTAGAAAGCTAGTGTTTCAGTTTGGTACAAAATAATTTGAAAATGCAGTGAAATAATAAATTTGTTATTGGATGGCTTCTGAGATTAATTACGCATTTAGTCTTATTTTTTTATATTCACTATTTTTTTAACCCATCTCTGAGTTTTATATAGGACCGTATTTTCTTTATCGTCGAATAAGGAATATGCAATTCGTACCAAGTTTGACGTACAGTTAAAATGGAGGCAGGCATCGTGAATCTTCATTTATGCTTGGATGAGATCAAATACTCACTTAAATTGTCAGTCTTTTAAACTTTTGCGGATGACACCAGTCCCGTGCTGCGGTGATTTATACAAAACTAGAAAACAGTCCAAATTGCGTAGTCCAAGCTACTTGGCACCCTCAAACGTTTCCCCTCCTTAGAGACGAGTGAAACTGGACCCGAAAAATTCCATACTGATGACGAAACTATACAGAGATCCGTTTATAATCTCTGATTGGTTACTTTTCCTTTTTTAAATTCTTACGCGCATGCACAGAACAACATAAGTATGAGATTGTTAGACGTCTGCCAGTGCTTAGGGAATTGAAGCTCTTTCTACATAAGCTAGATCATTAAGTTACAGGATTGTTCATAATCACTTTAAAATCGGCTCCTGCTTTGTTTGTGGGCAAGGTTAACGCAAAATGGACTGTTTTAATTTTTTCCTCTACTAAACGCTTACAGACCAAGGCTCAGTGCTCCCGTGCATTTCACTGAAATTATTTTGACGATACACCAGGAGTGGCACAGTCACTTACCAAAGTCTGAAATAAGAAAACAAGACGAACTTAATTAACTTAATTTTCGCTGTAACTAAAGTGGGGTCTAAGCTGAGAAATAGGCATTCATTTTGCATCTTAACGAGTAACTGGTGCAAACAACCGCTACACCTCAGATTCAAAATGACTTCAATAAGTTAAGCTTTTAACATTTTTCTTTGTCTGGGCTTTCAAGTACCCACACGTTTTGTACCATGTGACCGGTTTGTTGTAAAACAGTCCCCAGTTATACACATTGTCCCAAGAACTACAAACAGGATTAAAACTACTGTGTGCAAATATAGCGTTTTCTCGAAACGTCATCAAATTCTAAAATCCATAACTAAAGAGCTACATAACTTAAACCTTATGACGGCTTTTTGGAAATAACGTCACGCAACGCTTCGAATTGAGTGGAAGCGCTTTGTGACGTAACGTTTTCATGGTTCGTTGCGTGACGAATCCTAAAACGGCTACAGAAAGATTACTTTTCAAGGACTGTGATACAAAACGCGTGTAGATGCATCTTGTGTAAATGAAGGCCTGCATTTGCAGTTTGGTTACAACTATTCAAATGCACACAATATCTACAGTGTAAACGTTTCAGTGTTTTCGTTTCGTTCAGTTGCTGACAAGTTTTCAGGTTATGTACAGAAAGTCTTGAGGAGTCGCTTACAGACCGTAACACATCCAAATTGCTTTCAGTTTCCACCCTGACGACTGCTGTAGCACGTGAATGCCGTTGGCAGAGGCTGCAAGGAGAAAAAAATGCAATGAGAAAAGCAAAGTACTTCACCGATCTGCGGGGCTTGCGAGTAAACCAGTGTCTCGATAATGCGCATGTCAGACTTTGATGGACACTGGAAGATCTACTGGCTGGAAATGTCCGTCTTTATAACAAAGATAACGATCAAATGACTTTATTTAAGGAGGGTTAAACACTTAATAGCCAAAGGCTAATAAATACGTGGCCCTCAGAAAATAAAACTATGAATAATAATATATATCCCTAGGAACATCCCCCATTTGTGCCCCCAGGGATCGGAAATCCTAAGAATACTTCCATCAGTCACAGACTGTTCGCGTGGTTTCACATTTAACAAATCAGGACACACACGGTCTCTTATGCTTTCTAGCCGTACAAAGGTTAGTGGTAAATCAGAAACAGCAAGGTGCCTTCAGTCAGTCTACGGAAAAAAGCAAAAATCCCAGAAATTCTCAGGGTTGCGTGTCTCATTGGAAGTATCTTCAAACACTAAAAGTTGTCAAGAAGACATCCACAAAAAAATGTATAGAAGGCTACTTTAGCATGTTTAGAGATGTCAAAACGTACCTCCCCACTTGGCACCGCTGGTCGAAGTGACTATGTGCTCAGTCGGGGGTGTGCTGCTGGTATTGGTGACAGCCATGCTGCTATCAAGCCACATAGCGTGTGTTGTGGTGGCCTTATCTTTGACTTTGAACCACTCGTCTTGAGGAACAGCCTTAAATCTTGCTTTGTGGTCCTCTGAGCTTTTCAGAATCGTTTTCCCATTCCCGCTGACCCCGAACATAGTTTTTGTGGCGGCGTCGTGTCCAAGGATAACGTAAAGGCGATTGTCCATACCTGAAATTTTGAAGCATAAGGCCCATGGACAAACAAGCAACTGGGGCGGATACAGGAACTTAGAGAAGGGGGCTCGTTATACAGACCCTCTGTATGTAGGCATTGTAGGGGGGTCCGGGGCATCCTACCCCGGAAAAGTTTAAAAAATGAAGTCCTCGGAAATGGGATTTCAGAGTCCAAGTCAGTGTGTTATAATACCTCATATCTTTTTTTTAATTTAGGGGGTTCGACCGAACCTCCTGAAACTCCCCCCCCCCCCGTCCCCCCAAGATCCGCCTTTGAGCAAGGTACAGTGTCATATTAAAGAAGCTTAAAAAAAATTAGTTTGAGGTCATTTGGGAGGTCAATCGTAAAAGGAGTGCATCTTGTAGTACTGGTATTAATGCTGCCCTTCAGAGGAGTATAGACTAGTGTCAAGGGAGATGTGGCTAGGCGCAAGGCGAAGTAGGGTAGGTTGGCAATCACTGCACCGTAAAACGAAGGTGATCTGCAACGGCTTCAGCATAACTAGGGTTTTGATTCCTTAGCTGTCTGCCTGTAGGCGAGGGTAAGGTGTTTGTTATAAGACGAGGGAGCTGAATCGAGCGATTGTATGGTTGTGTAATGAGAACACATGATAAGTGGATAGACCAGTAGTTTAGCGTTCTTTCTTTAATCTATGGAGCGTTTTCATTCACTCGCTCAACCAAACAAATTTATTGGAACAAAAGGAACTGTTCACATAAAAGAGTTCAACTCCCATAGGATTGGTTTCACCAACACAGCCCCGTTTCATTGTTCCGGACACTAATATGGCTGCCATGACGTTATACAAAAACACTCGCTCTACTTAACAATTAGATTATGAGCTCTAGATTTCTTTGAGGTGATAGTTAATGAGGCCGAAGGCCGAATCAACTATCACCTCATAGAAATCGAGAGCGAATAATCTAATTGTTTCAGTAGAATTCTTACTACAATTCACTTCAAATAACGGTTTCCAATTATTTCTTGACGTATTTATTAAACTTTACGCCTGAAAAAGATCGCTCGGATTGAATTGTCATTTAAAATTGAAGATGCGTGTGCGCGCTCTTCAGTTTTTTCGATTATTTCAACTTTTTTAAAAGTCAAGAAACCGTAGTTGACCTTCGTTTAGACTTCAAGGAATTTAAAATTATCCATTCACATCAAAATTTTTCTCCAAATCTTTGGGAATACGACAAAAACGTCGCCATTTCCTAGACGACTTCCAGCCACTGCACACTAGCTAATGGCCGATAGTGTTCAATGGCTCAGCCAATCAGATTACAGCATTTGCATTAGTATACTAGTAGAATTCTGTGTACTCTACAAGTTTCACTGCTCCGCTCACCTGTCCATGTTTCACCATGGTCACTGCTGAGGTAGCACTTAGGTGCACCCTTCTTACTGTAAAATAAAAAATAAAACAAAAATCATTTACAAAATTAGAAAAACAACGGGCAATTTCTCCTTTGGTCAAATGCCACAAAGTATCCATCGAGTCTCGCCCCAGCCTCCATTTCTTAGCAACCAACAATATGCTTGGGGTTTCTTTCTTTAATTAAAAAAAAACCTTAATTCAAAAACAAAACAAAAATCAAACGTTTGGAATTCTCACTCAAACGAACAGAAAACCTAGTAGTCTAATTCAGATTTAAACCTAATCAGTATTTTTTTTTATCACAAATGATCGCACAATGCGATTAAGGCACTTCAATGACCTAGATTTCTCAATTTAGCAAGGGCGTTTACCTCCTTCTGAGGTGTCGCTTGATCTTCCCTTTATGCAATTTTCCTGATTTTTTTTTATAAGAAGCTTTTTTTTGCTATATTTTGATTTCAGTAGAGATGGATTTGTCCATTTAGGATTCCTTGTTAAATTTAACCTGGCTTACCTTTTCATTGGCACGCTGCAAACATACATGACGTTATTGTCTTTATCCAGCAAGTATCCGCGGCTCGTGAATTTCAAGGCATCTAAACAAAATGATAAAAACTTGATGTTACAGTCCTCCGTGGCATGGAGACCGTCGAGTTAGACTTGATATGCAAGTCGTCGATCATTAAACATAAGAAAAGTACAGTCAAAAGTTCCTAATCTGGTCTGCAGTAAGTCTGTTGGTAAATGAAAAGTTCAGTGAATAAGTCAGCCAGTCAGCCAGTCAGCCAGTCAGCCAGTCAGCCAGTCAGCCAGTCAGCCAGTCAGCCAGTCAGCCAGTCAGCCAGTCAGCCAGTCAGCCAGTCAGCCAGTCAGCCAGTCAGCCAGTCAGCCAGTCAGCCAGTCAGCCAGTCAGCCAGTCAGCCAGTCAGCCAGTCAGCCAGTCAGCCAGTCAGCCAGTCAGCCAGTCAGCCAGTCAGCCAGTCAGCCAGTCAGCCAGTCAGCCAGTCAGCCAGTCAGCCAGTCAGCCAGTCAGCCAGTCAGCCAGTCAGCCAGTCAGCCAGTCAGCCAGTCAGCCAGTCAGCCAGTCAGCCAGTCAGCCAGTCAGCCAGTCAGCCAGTCAGCCAGTCAGCCAGTCAGCCAGTCAGCCAGTCAGCCAGTCAGCCAGTCAGCCAGTCAGCCAGTCAGCCAGTCAGCCAGTCAGCCAGTCAGCCAGTCACTCAGTCAATCAGGCATAAGTAATAACGCCGGACAAGATTATGTTAAGTTGATATTTTTCAAACTCTCTCAAATAGTATTGAAGAGTATATCCAAGACAAGAATTGAAAATTTCGATGTTGACATTCAAGCTTAAAAGACTAAACGGCGACATACCCGGAGAAGTTGGCTGCTGACCCAGCTCACAGCCGTAGAACTCGACCCTGAGGGCTATGCATTTCCGCCAATTTGTTGGATTGATCCGAATATACACGGCTTTGATAGGAATGGGAAGTACAACCATCCTCACACTGGCGGAGAATTCCTGAGAAAATTAAAACAAAATTGTAGGTTCAGATTTCATGTGTGAATTATCTGTTATAAGGTTAGGACTACGCTTGGTTTAAATTCCGTAGTGGCTGATGAGACACCTGTTTTAGGTAGCCTATTACAGGTTAAAGAAAAATTTGTGAACACTTAGTATATACAAAACCGATTGTTTCGTGTGAGCTAAGGACATCTCAATGAGATCGGCTATCAAGACTTCTTCTATGTTGCACACAGCCTGTAGCACGGATTTGTATTTGGTGCTCTAAGCTGAATTGTTCGCCATTATTACAAGAGAGGATGAGGAGTGACAACGTTAATCCACGTTATAGGTTTTATTCCCTGTCAGGTTATTTTTAGATCACTCTGAATAACCAAACAATTAACGCGGATTTTGCCCATACGTAGAATGTTAACACTATCCGCGGAAGAACTGGGTACCGTTTCTAAAAATAACTTTAGAGGGATTTTGTTGCCGAATAAAGGCCTCTATAAAGGATTTACCAGCTTTATCCTTTTTCAACATTAAGATGAGCCGTGATAGTTTTTGATGAGTTTCTAACCAATAGGTAGACTCCAATTACGTTTAATATTCTCCTTTTTACCTTGATTTTGCCACCCTCTTTGAAAGGCTTCCAAATCACGCCGTCGTCGCTGAAGAACAAGGAGAGACTGGTGACGAAACAATCGTCATAGCCTTGAACGCCGAGTCTGACAACTTTCACTTTACTCGTAAAGTTGACCTGGAGAAACTGCGATCTCTCCTTCCTGAAACACAAAATTCAGATCAGAACAAGCTTTTTTTAAATTTATATTATAAAAGGCCAACGTTTTAGTTGTGGACAAGATAAGATTATCTAATAATAAACCACTCAGTCGGTCGGTCAGTCAGTCAGTCATTCAATCATTCAGTCAGTCAGGCAGTCATTCATTCATTCATTCAGTCAGTCAGTCAGTCGGTCGGTCGGTCGGCCGGTCAGTGAGTCACTCATTCAGTCAGTCATTTGGTTAGTCATTCATTCAGTCACTCAGTCAGTCATTCAGTCATTCAGTCAGTCAGTCAGTCCGTCGGTCGGTCGGTCGGTCGGTCGGTCAGTCAGTCGGTCAGTCAGTCAGTCAGTTGGCCAGTCATTTATTCAGTCAGTAAGTCAGTCAGTCAGTCGGTCGGTCAGCCAGTTAGTCAGTCAGTTGGTCAGTCATTTATTCAGTCAGTCAGGTAGTCTTTCATTCAGTTAGTCAGTCAGTCAGTCAGTGAGTCAGCCGGTCAGTCATTTAGTCATTCATTCCGTCAGTCGGTCAGTCAGCCAGCCAGTCAGTCAGTCAGTCAGTCAGTCAGTCAGTCCGTTGGTCAGTCATTCATTCAGTCAGTCATTTATTCAGTTAGTCAGTCAGTCAGTCAGTCAGTCAGTTGGTCAGTCATTCACTCAGTCAGTCAGTCAGTCATTCATTCAGTGAGTCAGTAAGTCAGTCATTCAGTTAGCCAGTCAGTCAGTCAGTTGGTCAGTCATTCATTCAGTCAGTCAGTCAGTCAGCTAGTCAGTCATTCATTCAGTCATTCATTCAGTCAGTCAGTACGTTAGTCAGCCAGCCAGTCAGTCAGTCAGTCAGTCATTCAGTCAGTCAATCAGTCAGTCAGTCCTTCAGTCAGTCAAACCTCCCTCAGTCAGACCTTCAGTCAGTCAGTCATTCAATCAGTGAGTCAGTCAGTCAGTTAGTTTATTACTATAGTTGGTTACTTAGTTAGTGCGTGATTCGACATTTAGAACGTATGCTAAAGAATTTTTTTAAATCATGTTTAAATATATTATCTTATCTTATCCATAACCAAGCGACCATCACCCAACTTACGCTAAAGGTCCATTTGGAATCCAGGCCCATTGGTTTTTTAACCTGGCCTTGTGTGGTTCCCTTTCAGGAGAATAGGACGAGCCTGTGATCTGGGCATCAGAGATAGAACCATCCTCCATGCCAAGAGGCTCGTCACATGCAGCTTCTAAGTAAGTAATACCAGATTAATTGAGCGGAGTCCTCAAGTACTGATTGCTGATTGATTGATAAAATCATGGCGTCAAAGACAAAAGAATTGAAAAACATATTGCCATGGTTCAGAGCCTAACTAGCCGCGCGAGCACTTATGGGAAAATTTGGGGCAGATTACAAACAAATATGGCCTAGAGGTACGCTGGGAAGGATATGCGAGGGCGATTTAAGGGTTAGTATAACTTGAGAGAAGAGAACGGAACAGTTGAGGTAGGAAATGGACAAGAAAACCATGATTATGATAACTGAAGGGAGAAGACATTCAGTAAAGCAATTCTTCCGTCAAAATCGTACTCGAAGGCGCAGAAAGAAAATCCAATATTTCAGTATTGCAACACTTGTCTTCTCCACCCCTCTCTTAAGGTGGCTGACAGAAGTTTCCAACACTTTCCAAAGCTTAGCTTTTGATGTGATCTGGTAATAACGCCCTTTATTTTAGCTTGAATTGCTAGAAAGAACTCAAAAACGAGCCCGGTGACCCCCATCTTTTGTTATCAAATTTTCATTAGCAGTATAAGACGAGCTAGGACGCAACTTTAAGCAAAGTATTTTTCTAAAAAAAGTGGTACTTGGACATCAGAGCCATTTTAAATTTTCGCAAACTTAAATTAATTTCCTATTAGGTAAATCAAAGTTCTGCAAACTTACTTTTCACGTAGTATTTGAAAGAAGTGGACGATGGCCCTTCGTGAGCAAATTCTCGTGAGCCTGAGGAGGAGGTGCAGGTATCCGCTGACCCGTTGTACTTAAGGTTCACGTGCACTGTGCAGTCGTGAATTTTCCCTTCGGCTCGTGTTTTTCCTGGATCAAGGTTTACCTTTATTTTTACGCCAACCGTTTGAGCAAACTCAAGTGTTCCAAACTACAAATGAAAGAAACCAGGTACAAGCAAATAGACAAATAAAAAATCAAATCAAATAAATTTCATTTCAAACGGCAACGACCAAGAAAAAATTGCAGAAAATTCAACAAACGTTTTAGAGCAGGTTGGAATAAAATAAACTACAGTTTTATCTAAACCGTAATTGCTTTCTCGTGGATTAACGTTAGTCCAGGAATAAAACCTTATCCAAGGTTTAAGATCTCTTTTATAATGTACTTTTCGCTGCTAATTTTTGTAGAGTTTGACATTAGTTGAAGTCAAAACTGAAGCTAGGACAAACAAAATGAAAAGAAAACCTCACTGAAAAGATAAAAAAACTAAATCAAACTTCATGCTAGTCGTAAATAAGATTTGCTTTGAACAACTGCAACCCGATCCTGCTCATAAAGTGAAAAGGAATTTTTACCGTAATAGAAACTGTCGAAGCAACGTTGGAAACAACTACACTGACTGAATCATCGAGTGTGGTGTGATTGTGGTACGTAAGGAACGACGGTAAAGGTAGTTGAACTGTGCCGCTGTCCACAATGTCTGTTGTCAGAGACGAATGGGACACAACCAAACGGAGGGTGATTTGGTCTCTGTTCAGGAAAAATAAAGAAAGGAAAAATATTTTCCTTGTCATAATTTAACTTCGAATGGTATAGACATCATTATCATAGGCGTACGGGCACCTTCGCATTCGGGGAGGGGGGGGGGGGGGGAGGGGGGCCGGGCGGAGACCATCTTGACCGAAAAATTTACGCAATGTTCGAATGCGTGATTGTTGGAATTGGGATGTAAAGGCATTCAAATTGCCCGAAAAACAAAATCGTTCACAATTCCCACATCTAATGAAACTGCTATGCCGTGTGGCATGAAATTTTCGCGGAGTTTAATTCTTAGCGCACGAAAAACCTAACCGCAGAAATGTTCTGAAAGCTTCAAACCTATCGAAACCTAGCATACGTGATGTTGTTAGTGCAGGGACAAGGTTTGCAAATTAAATTGGCTGCGTTAGGTAATTCCCAAGGAATTGCGTTAAAATGTACAGCCGCCATCTTTTTGTTTTCCTATACGATGTATTGTGTAACTCTACTGGCATGTCTAGAACATCAAGGCTAGTATAGGTGCGATGTTACTGGCTAATTTGAAAGTCAATAGCACGCAATTACCCAAACAGCACGGCGTGACCGGTAGGCGGAAGTCCAGAGAAGTCAACATTCAATACGGGTCTTTTGCAGGCCGTATAAACCGTCTTGACAGCCAGCATTGCCGCCCACACGGACTGATTCGTGCCGTACTGCGTCCCAACACTGACCCACTGCAAGCCACCATTGACAATCTGCTCATGGTTCATCACTTGAACCTCAAACTCAATCTTAATCTTAGTGTCGTTTCCAAATGAAGTTCGCGTGACAGTCCCGAAGTTAAAGAACGCGATGTCAATCAAACCGTCGTTTCCCGATGACGTCATGTTGGTGGCGTTGTTGTCGATAGTCAGGTGCTTGCTCACCTCAGTAATCTTCGCCGCCGTTAGTCGTAGAATGGCCGTGCCGTTAAATGGAAGCTTGATTTTTGTTTTCAGTTCCGTGGACTCGGGAATAGTCATTGTGAGTGTGTATTTAACGCGACGGCCCACAAATTGCCAATCAGTTGTTCTTGTGAGGCTAAATTTGTATTCAGAAGCCTGTTAATGGAAGAACGACAAAATAAACAGTTGAAGAAAACATAAAGGGAAAAAAAAAGGTGTCGAGTCGTTAAAAAATTAATAAAAGTCTTCGAAGGAAGCTGGTGCCGTTTTCAATGCGCCTCACCTTTTTAGTTTGGAATTGGTTGGGAAAATTTAAAACTTCCCATTGTAAACTATGAAGTTCTTTAATGTTTATGTTTATGTGGGAGTTATTTTCGTGAATTAATTTCTCGATACGTTGAAGATTGGCCAAAAAATAGCGGAAATTTTTGGTTAAAGGTTTAAGTTAAATTTTTTCTCAACTTAAGATTTTTGTTCAAACTTTTTAGTTTTAACTACCTAATTTTTCAAGGCGATTCGCAAATAGATGTCATAATAAGTCTATCAAATGGCAAATACTAGACTTCTGGGTTGAGTAAATGAAAATACTTCAGTAAGGTACACGGTTTTAAAAATTAATTGATAAGTGAAAAGTTTATCAAAAAATCTTTGTTCTTGAGGTAGTTTTAAAGGCTAGTTCGTTAATTTTAAACTGAGCTGAAGTAGAAACTAAGGCTCCGAGGCTTGTCATTAATCGTAAGGTAATGTTGTAAATGAATGTTAAAAATAGATGACATCGAAGAAAGGAAAACGTTTTATTTAGTTTCATAATTGTTTCGTTTTACGCGAGATTTGAAGAGCAGCTTTTTCTCTTTGACTATGAAAAGTTCCCGAACTCTCCCCTTCAGACTTATAATTTCGGCACAAGAACTTTAGAATGCTCGGCCCCTTATTTCATCACATTTCGGGTGACCGCTAAAATGGCAATAATACTAGAAATTGATGATCAGTTTATTATTTTCAGCCTTTTCACTTGTCCATCGCGGTTTGACCGATACAGCACTGAAAAGCTGAAAAAACCCATTGCGGTGTCACGGACAAATTAATTTGAATGATATATTTAAAAGTGTTCTAGGTCTTGCCACCAGCAGTCTGGATTTTAAGAATTAATGTTGTGACGTTCAGAGTTTAAATATTGTAAGAAAATTCTAGTGGTAAAAAATTGGGTATTTTTTTAATCGGATACATCACTTGAAATTTTCGTGTGGTTATATAGTTCTGCTCAAAATTTGAAAATTCGAAATTTTTGAGCTAAATGCGTCATTTGAAAGTCAAAGGAAACTGAATGCTTTCTCTTTTGCAAAATTAATTTATTATCCGTCAACTTAACCTGCATGCCGTATACACTATAAAAAATTACTGGTCGAGTTTAAATAATTAAAATTTTGAACAGGGTCCTAAATGAAAGCCCAAACTCCCTGTGGCGTCATATTCGAACTGCGACAACTCGATCAATTTTGGTCGTAAAGTGGTAGGCACATTATTTCGAGTGTAGTTTTAGCTTTTATTCATATCAATTGAACTGAACACTGATATGTTGGAAGAAGTTGCTTTTTCTATGAAGCCAACAAGACTAACACAAATATAGTCCAAATGTGATCAAAAAAAAAAATTTGTGACTATAAAGAAAGAACCGAAGATATGTTACTAATGTCAAATAAAACTGTCTGCAATCGTAAAACGTTGCGCAACTAATTGCAAATTGTTTACCAGCACGTTTGCATGTTATAAAGCACGCTCGGCAGCACGTTTATCATAACGCACTGTGTAATTTATATTCCAAGATGTAAATTAACAAAATAAATAATTAAAAGCTTAGACAGCGGACATGAAAATTTATTTAATGAAAAACCTTGCAAAAGTTGGTCTTTCTTGCACACAATTTTTTATTGTGCCTTATTCCTTTCCGATCACAACAGAACGCAGAAGAGGTTCCTAAATTTAAAATTATGACTGTTAACTTGTTCAATTCATCTCCAACAACATAAGAACTCAGTGATATGCATAAGTTAATAATGATATTGATTTTGAGTTTAAAAGCCGTTTTTCGTGAAACTGAATTGTTTTTACATTCTCTATTTGGCCGGCACCCTTGATAACGGCATAGATGTCTTCAAAAATGAAACCTAGCAACACTTAAATTTATTTTTTAATCCTGATCTTGATAAAATGGCTTGAGACAACATCTTAACATTACTTTTTAAGGTGGTAAGGGCTTCGAACTTAATAACCTAATTTTTATGAGAGCATATAATAATTCAAAGTCCCTCGTCTAGATGTAGCACGGTAGCTTTCTCAGCCATATGAAAAAAAATTTCATTAAAATGTTCTTTACAATCGTCAAAACCCTGTGTAGTTACAAAATTCTTTGCTCGGCACATGAGAACTCATTTTCCGCGTTCGGAATACGAGCGGAACTTATCATAACAAAACAAGTTTCCCAACACGGTCGTCGAGGATCAAACCAAGGTAGTTATTTATCTGCGAAAGACCAAAGAACTCTTACCTCACAAAAAGAAAAAGCTGACACGAAGAAAAACAGCAAAAGCATCTTTTTCCGTCAGAAGGTAGAGTGGAAAAAAGATTCTTGTCTTATCTCGCTTTATAACAAGACACCTTCGCTTGACATTGCAGCAGGTGACTTCAAACTGGAAATGGCCCAGAAATGCTGAATTATTAACGATATTTACCAAGTCCGTTAGATACCATGGCGACAGAATGACGGTAGTTTAATAGACAATGTTTAAGTTTGCAGTTTAAATTACCCAGCTATTATGCCGGCTGATAAAAATTTTGGTTACGTTGCATAGCATATCTTCAGGTTCTTTAATTAATTAATTAAGTTACAAATGGGGATGGATTTTAATTTTAATTCCTGGCCTAAAATAGTATTTTATATATTTTAAGATGCAGTTTATGAAACTACGAATTAACTCTCTTGTCAAGTCAACATCATGTTGAGTACCTGTTGGATTGTTTTAGGGTGAACTTGACTGTTCGGCAGGCCTTAGTTGGTTATTTTAAGTTTTCGACAAGACAGAAATCTTTTTTAAGTTAAAAAAGAGTCGGCTACATTCACAAAGAGTTTAGCATTTCGTAAATGTGGCAAGTAGACTTCGTCCTGCCAATAATTTAGGCCGGCCAGGGATTTGCACATACGTATACGGAGTCATTTTAATTCAGGTATATGGCGCGGTATTTTTTGCCACGATTCGTATATTCGGGTACAAATTTGAAATTTTCCTGAATTTAAGGTGTTCAGAATTAAATGTCTAAGATAATTTTAGGTATCTAGCATCACACGTTTTAAGTCCCGGCCAAACGATCGCAGCAGTTCAACACAACATATCGCAACATTGTTGGCCCAACATTTGCAAGTTCTGGCCAAACGATCTTTTGGCCCGAGCTATCGTTTGCTATCGTTTGGCCGAGGCTTTACAATTGAGGTTGATATTGGTGCCATATGGGGGAACTGATCGTGTATATTAAAACCACCACCCCGCCGCTTTCTCCCCCCTCCTGCCCCCTTTCGCCCACTCCTGGCCGGGCCTGGATATTCTGGAAGTAAAATGTCCCATCCAGAGAACCTTTTTTGAAGTCCAAAAATTGAATGCGACAAAATAGAAGAGTGTTTTCTGTCTTTAATGTAGCTTTCTTCATTGGGAACTTTCTAGTCAAGGTTATTCCGCCTGACCAAAGCAGGAGGATGTTTGGTTTCCGCTGTAGGGGAGGAGAGGGAAGGGGAAGTACATGTAGGCTCGGCGGCTGTTTCTCTAAGATCTGCCAAGTAAGCTTGCTTGAAGACTAAGGTGATGCAAAAAATAAGAACTAAGAAGAAATCCACCACAATTTCGAGTAACAAGTGGACAAAAAACTTTGTACCGAGATTATTTATATCGTATTGGAAACTTCTGTGCGACTGTTTTAAGAATCTTCTCAAAAGAAGTCATCTCTGACAACACCTAAAGTCGAAAACAAATTTTGAAGTTCAAATGAAACACTTGAAAATAATGGTGAAATGAAACTTTACCTGTGTTTGCACAATTTCTCTGAACTTTGAAATTTCTTTTCCCGAGGTCCCATGGGAAATTGCTTTTAGTGTTACTTCAGACAACTGTTTTATAATATCTTTAGCTTGTAGAAAATGCAAAAAGAACTGTAACATACTTAACGTTATTCTGGTACAAGGTTTTTGTCCATTAAAAATTGAAATTGCCCGATTTCCTATCGGATTTCTTCTTAAATTGTCACTGTTTGATCTGGTCATCTTCGCAGCCGTTATCTGGGTCATTGCAAAACGATTTTGCTCAGCTTTGCCTGACGACCAAAGAAACCGCTGCGAAGGGAATATAACCGTGATTGGGAATTGCAGTTGTTTTAAATTTCGTTTTGACACTCAAGGCACGGAAGATTGTGTTCACTTAGGATAACCTATTTTTTTAATAGCACCCTCAGGTGCTGAATTCATTTGAGGAAGATGTCAGCTATGGTGTTAACAGTTTCTACGTCAAGAGATGTAAATTAAAAAAACCCGCAAAAAAATATAAGATTTCAATTTTTTACTTGCTAGCAGGTAGGTGAAGCTTGTTACAAAATTACAGCTAATAGTACAAACAAGCTGTTCAAGAGCTAGTTCACTGATTAGTTAAAACTATAATATTACATCTGATCACGGTACATCGAAAAATAATATTAACTTATATTGTAGGCCCGCTGAGCGTGCACAGATCTGTAGCAACACAAATAGTCCCTTACACATGCTGCAAGTCAGTGATGAGGTTAGGTTATGTTTATTTGAAAGTATTTGATATATATATTTATTATAAAAATAATCACAGTAAAATAACAGCACATGCTCATTATCCAGGAATCTGATAATTAATGTAATCTCTCTTGTTGTTAATCTCTCTTGTTGATAGAATACAATCACACGGGCATAGCTCTTGCCAGGGAAAATTATTCTTGAATTTTGGCTTAAAGCACATTAAATTTTAGGTTTTAGGCTCCAATCTTCAATAGAGTGTCTACTAAAACAATGCACCACACAGTGCCCTTATTTTTCTTGAGTGATAGTGAAACTTGACTGCAGCTTGACTGCACCTTGACTGTTCACTCTGAAAACTTAGGCTCAAATTAATTCCCATCTAAAAGAACAGGGTTGCTCGTCGGAAATTTTGAAAAGAACCCTCAAGAGGTACCAAGGCCCTGTTTTGTGGGCGTGGCTTGTATTTTTCTCTCCTAAGAGGTACCGATTCTAAAACAACACATAAACTTACACTGCTTTTATTTTGGCTCAATGCCCTAAAAGGTACTGTGGAACCTCCTGCTGTGGGAACTTTTGAGGTTGTAGACTCTAAGAGGTGCCAAATCCACATTTTTAACTCCTAAAAGTTATGACGATTACCCCTGTCCTATTTATATGGGAGCCTCCCCCAACCCCTGAGGCTCAAATTAGCTCAATCTTGTTTACAACAGCACATTATATCAACAGTGTGCAGTGCCCTCAATGGCATGTCAAGTGAACACTCGCATGAAAATCTGAGAACCTAAAAGGAAGACAATATCTCTAGTCTATAAAGTGCCACTATGAAGTGATAGAAATTTTTTTAAAATTTAAACATAATAAAATTATTTAAAAAATACAAATGTATGCCATTTGATTCAAATCCAAAGTTTTAGAAGCCTGTGATAAAAATTGTTGATTTGACAGTGCAAAGTTAAGCTATTTTACCTTGACTGGATCCTAAGTTATTGCAAAATTCCAGCATGTCCGGTGATTATGAATCAAGTATATGCTGATTTATTGAGCAGTTCTTTCTAGCACACAAACTAATATCACACATAAATGTCTCATGATGTTTCGGCTGTGTGATTTGAATGCTATTTTTAAAGATAAATCAATTGAGGCACTCAACTTTGTGTATTGGTAAAATCAACAATTTTTAGCAGAATCTAAAAATGAATTTTGTATTTAGGAGGAAGAAAAGCCAGCAGGGCAAGCCCCCCTCCCTCCCCCCCCCCCCCCTCCCCCGCCCCTAGCTCAAGGTCTGGATGTACCACTGATTAGTCATCAATTCTCTCCTTGTTACATGACAATCATTCTTAGCATTTCCAAAGCCATTTCAGGGGCGTCTATAGGAACCATATGGCCAGCATTGAGAATGTAATAAAGTTCAAAGTTTTTGTAGTTCTTAAGAAATGCTCCAGTCTCTTTCTTTGCCAGTTTGGATGGTGCATACAAGGGCTTTCTGGATGAATTCAAAAACTGTGGCAAACCATCCCAGTCGAGTTTTGCAATCCATGACTCGGCACCAAGTGTACCACAAATCATGTCAAGTTGGCCTTGGTATACGACAACTTTAACACCTCCTCTGATAAGTTTGCCGACATCTGATAACACTGAAGATGGGATATCATTGCGTTGGGTTTCTGCTACCATTTCAGACTGACCACCCCATGTGACATTATCCGGTATTATCCCCAGCTTTTTCCTGATTGGTCCATTCATGAGCTTGACAAGTGGATCACTTTGACTTCTCATTAAATACTGAGAAAAAATTTGATTATTGGACAACTTAGTGTACCTTTGCAACATCAAATGCATCATGTTAAGGTCTGGTTGGTTATGACGCAGCACATTATAAACATCAACATTGTCGGTCACATGGCCAATAAGATCGATCAACTGGTCAGTTAAATCCATGGCCTTGTCATAATCTCCGTGATCAGTAGCTTTTACAACCTCCTTACCTAACTTTCGGACTCTAAGAAAGTCTTTCTCATCCAAGAGAGAAAAAGAAAATAGATAGGGTGCATAAGAAAGTGTTGTGTCTTGGAAAGAGATCAAGGAATCTCCTAGTGCTACTCCAGTAAGCTCACACTGAATTTTGCCATCATGAATCAGGTCCTGCAAGGCAGCTCCAAAAGCAGCAGCCATTTTACCACCATAAGATTCACCAGCAATGAAAAATGGCATCTCCTTGAAAACTGGAAACTTCTCCAGAAAGGCTTTGAAGAAGACAGTCAAATCATCTGTAATTTCTGATAAGAGAACAAACTAATATTATTACTAACACAAAATGCGACATGCAAATCAATATCTTAAAGTGTTGCTATGATCCAATTTTTACCCCTTGAATTTTTAGGTGTATCACATAGAATTCCACGAGAGAATAAAAATGCCGTTTACCATTTGCAAATATCTGGATTATTGTAGTTCCGGAGATATTTAAGTATGTGTAAAATATGCAAATGAGATGACTGATGACATCATACACTCAACGCAATATTATATCAGGTATGTAACTAGAGTTATCTTGGCCGATTTGCAACACAGACCACTGAAACTTGGTAGGCTTAGTCAAGAAAGAGATATTTTCTTGTCTTTTGGTGATCAATGTCTTCAGGGGAGAGGCACAGATAGTTTGAGGAACAACACAAGAAAGTTTTGTAATCTTAGCTTAAATAACCAGATGCCGCTTACGTTCATCCGATACCCAGCAAACGGCCTGTGATTTATTGTTAATCTAAATGTTAAGTGGTGGACTATTTTATGGAGGTGTCTGTGAGGAAAGGTTTATCTGTAGAACCAATATTACAGGGGTGATGCATCTTTAATCTGCATTCCCCTTCCTGCCACTCACTGCCAAGGATGGTGAGCTCTTGCAATTTAAGGCCCAGTTCATTCTGCAAAGATTAGCTACCTTTTTGTTTTGTTAGGCTTTCAAAGCAGTCAGTGTAAAATGCAGACTGCAGACTGCAGACTGCACATCAGGACTGAGGGTAAAATACAGACTGCAGACTGCAGATTTTTTAACTGAATTGTGTTCCCATTTCGATCATTAAGAGCTAACTGTAAACTGCAGGCTAACCAGAGCATTATTCAGTCTAACCTGAGTGATATTCAGGTTAGCTGGAGTGCAGACTTTCAATGCAATTAGCCTGTCGTGAATAATCCTGTTTACGGTCAGCACTTGATAATGGAAATATTGCGATATATACTTATTAATAAACAGTCTGTAGTCTGCAGTCTGCAATTCTTAGCCCTGGTCTGTAGTCTGTATTTTACCCTTAATCTGCATTTTACTCCAGTCTGCAGTCTGCAGTTCACAGTCTTCATTTTACATTGACTGCTTTCAAAGGAAGCCATTAAAAATATAGAGGGGTTGCCTCAAGTCATCTATTTATTTGGGTGTGCATGTGTGGAGGAAGGGGAGGATGCAGATAACAATGGGACGTCCCACAGGAAAAGGCTCCTAAACAAGTTGCCCAGGCCTGGGCTGGCACTGCAGTGCCTTGGATGTTATACTTCATAATAAGAAGTTCCTTACAAGCTTAATAAATACTAATCACCTGAGATGTTAGTGGTGAGGGCCCCTGGATCACCAACATAACTGAAGCCACATCCCACGGGGTTATCTACAAACAAGACATTAGCTTCCTTAATCCAAGTCGAGTTTCTTGGCTTTAGATTAACGTCAAGAGGGCCGATCTCCTCGAAATTTCCGTATCCCGTGGAGGAAGCCCCTGGACCTCCCTGGAACCACAAAACTAGGGGTTTATGAACACGGTCCGTGGGATCGCTTGTTTGAGCTCCATAGAGCCACCAAAACATAGTTGCCTCTTTCCTGACGTCGACATATCCCCAGGCCTCACCAGGTATCAGGAATTTTGATTCCACTGTTTGGAAGAAATGATGAAGAAACATCAACGCGAAGACGGAAGTGAATGAAGACATTTTCATTTTGCTTGCTGTCAAAAGAGAAAGAGAGTGAGTCACGAGATCACAGTAGATCCAGGAGGGGGCTGAAAGCCCTTCCCATAATGCACTGCGAATGAACTATATTATCAACGGCCGTTTATCACGTGATCTACTATCCGAACAAAAGATCACGCTCCGAGAAGTATGGCCCGCTTCCGAAGATATCAGGCTTATCCTCGCACTGAGAGCTACAATCTTGGACAGAATAAAATGGAACAATTATCCCCCATCCCCCCCAAAGCAATGATGAAGGCGCGAAGGAGCAAAAGCCCGCCATTTTGGCATCATTGAAATGGGGGGAGGGGTGGTCCAGATGTTCCATTTATTTTGTCCAAGATTGCAATCTTGGACAGAATAAAATGGAACAATTATCCCCCATCCCCCCCAAAGCAATGATGAAGGCGCGAAGGAGCAAAAGCGCGCCATTTTGACATCATTGAAATGGGGGGAGGGGTGGTCCAGATGTTCCATTTATTTTGTCCAAGATTGTAGGTCTGGGTACTATTGTATGACGACATTTACTTCCTAACTAGGGAGCGCTAAGGTAATTTTTTTGCAAGAGTGTTTCCATACAAACTACATCTAACATCTAAGTGTGCCTCTTTAAAAGAAAATATTGTGACATTTTCATTCACGTTTTATCATTTTAGCGCTTTAAGAGGAGGGCGTGTTATTGAGCCTTAAGGTTCAACAAGGACGATATACTCTTTATATTACCCTCCCTTCGGTAGGAAAATGTTATTCAAGGCCAACCATGTGACAGAATAATTTTCAAAATGGCGGAAGGTGTACAACAACCTTTGCCGAAGAGACACGATTTACAAACGTCTGCTGACCTCGAAAGAGTGACTGATTATGCAGAAGAGAAAGAAATAAGCACAACAGATATAGAAAATGTAAGTATTATTCACTTTTAGGTTGAGTGGCAAAGATGAAGTCACTATTTACAAGGGTTTTCTTTCATCAAGTTTGCGTTCGGGATAAGCTTAACTTATAAGCTTAATCTGACTTTCCTCTCTCTCCACTTAGTTCACATAGTTTGGTGGAGGAAATACTTAAAAAAGACATTTAAATTCATTTTTAGGCTATTAGTTTAGTGGAGGGAAGATATTCCGAAGAGAAAGCTGCCAAGCTGCAGAGGTAAATAATTAGACTGATCGATCGGCTTGCTGTATTTTGCGAAACGAAACGAAACTTGTACTGAACTATCACAACAGTCAGATTTCTCCGTGCGATAACCTAAACAAGGAATAAAACAGCAGAAGGGTGTAATTTGCAAATTCGAAGATCTGTATTTTGGGAAACTAGCTCTTCGAAGACTGTGACGATATGTAACTTATTTCTTCTGACTCTTTAACACTTTTCGTAGATACAACTCGATGCACTGATGATTTTTAAACAGCGAGTTAAAGCCGAAAGATCAGAAGTGCCCCATTTTACAAATTACAGATTTGTATTTTGCGAAACGAGCACTGGGTGCGTGACTGACATTTGCCGTCTGCATGTTCGCCTTATCACCTTGGTAATGAAAGAAGTAAGGCAGTCAGGCTTCCTTTCGTTTTGTTTTGTTTCGTTTCGTTTCATTTCGCTTCGCAAAATGCAGTAAGCCAACTGATCATGAAGCATGTGTTCGGAGTTCCAATTACACTTTCAGGTGAATTAAAAAAGACATCTGGTACTTATATCCTCTCATATTAAGGTTACAGTATACCTTCAGGGGTGTCTCGCGCGCAAGCGATGTAGCGCGTGCTGTTTAAGCTGTAGATACCTAAACCCCATATCAAATTAAAGCTTATGGAGCTGGCTATCAAACTATACTAAGAATTTTGAAAGAAAATGAATTGTCGAATTTTTCACGACCACTAAATGCGAGCGCCCGAATCACCTTTAGGAAGCTACAAGTCAAAGCGAATTTCGTTTTTTGCCAATTTAATTTTTTCCTCGGTTTCAGGGCCCAAAGCGCTTAAAAAACGTGTCTGCGTTTTGGCATATTCAATTGCAGTAAAAAGTTACAGAACATTTTCGAAATAGGATTAAAAAAATGTGGAGTGATCGTACAAAAATCGCTCTCGAAGAAAAAGTATTTCGAAATTGACAATTCCCAGACACGCTTTTGTAGTGTATATGTTAAACTAGCCACTGTCCAAATTTAAGAGCAATTGAACAAATTCCCTTTGAGTTATAACTCTTTAAAGTGTCTGCTTCAAGTGAAAAAATTTATTCGAGAAAACAGCGCTAAGAAAAATTTTCTGCTTCGCAAACAAACTCCGCCCACAAACGCCTTCAACTGGGTTCTCAGATAACTAAGCCAATCAGTGCAGGGAAAATTTATTACCGTTAACCTCCTGGTGAAATTTACGCGCGAATCTCTAAAAAACTCTTGTGTTTCGCAATGCGCTCAAGGAACCGAAGGCAGAGAGATAATTTTTCTGTAGCTCGGTTTTTATTGAAGCTGGTCTGGCAAAATGGGGAAGACTAAAAAGGATATGAACGCTAGAGTGGCTGAGCGAAGGAAACAAACAAAAGAAAGCGCGGAGAGCAACTGTGTGTGGGCAACTGTGCATGGATAATATTTCAAATGGTCTCAATGAGTGCGATGATTCGTCGATATCGGACTCATCAGAAGAGTCTCTGTCAGCATCCCTGTTATTGCTGTCAAGTTCCGAAATTTTTACAGAACCTTTCTTTTCTCTTACCACGAATATTTGCCCACCTTATACGATAACTATAGCTTCATCCGCGTGGCGAACTTTCGCTTCTTCACTCATTAATGTATTTTCATTCGTTCTTCGCTGTTTTCGCTTTTTCGAACTGATCCATGGTTTAAACGTGGTCTATGTTTACTTATAACTTAATAGAGACACGCCTAATACCAAAAATGCTGGGTAGTCAGAACAACAATGCTGATCAACTGAGTAGTCAATTCGTGACATCGATATAGGTATATTCCCGCGAAAATCGTCTCGGTTGATTGCATACGCGCCATAGGGCTGTCAATCAAGAGGTAAACTTTTACTTCCGGTGAAAACGTAAAACCGCCATTTCTCCGCCAATATTTAGCCTTTTTCAAATTTTTTTTTCAGAAATTAGAGATTATTCTTCGACCACTATTTTGACCCAAAAATCCAAATTTGAAGAAAATTACCGACCCGAAGGTATACTGTAACCTTAAGATACGTTTGCTTTGTGGAAGAAAAAAACTGGTGAATTATACTTCATGTAATACAGGTATACATATGAAGGTTTTTGCTCCTGCTGGAGTATTGGGAAAACTTATCGTAAACTTCGGAAAGTAACGACCCCGCCACTTTCGAAATTAGCAGTCTTTGGGACTAGTTATTATCGGGAGGTTGTTATTTTCAGGGAGTAAAAAATGCTATATAAAGTTGGTACAAATGAGCTCTTTTTGTGAAATAAAAACCCAGAGATTCATAAAAACAGTTCTACACTAGATCATGTTGTCAGTGGTCGGCAGGAAAACTTGTCTGATACCGTGAACTGTTTCTTCTTCATGACACACTGCTGACGTACGTAGTGCGCTGGTCGAGATTTCAGTTAAAACTTGAAGAAACACTCCTTCTAATATACTTCAGTGGAAAATGATATTAATTTGAATCAAAGTTTCTCATAGTACATTCCTGTTACTTAAATAAAATTCTACAGGTTTTGTGTGAACTGCATTTCACAATGCTTTGTGGCATAAGTGATACCTTTCCTTATTGTTGATTGCGTTAAATCAAGTTACGGTACTTAACTTTCATCTGACTATAGCTTGGAAAAATATATAATAATTTTTTATACAGTAAATCCTCAAATTAGCGCCTGGGGCACTTACTTCAAATTTAGGAGAACAAGGAGGGCGCTTATCCAAGGGGGGTGCTTGGTCAAGGGGTTGGGGGGGGGAGGCATTTATTTAATTTTTCCCAAATCGTGGCCTGACATGATCATTTTTTAATACATCATCAACACATAAACAACAACATAAGCTGTTTATTCAATGTTTATCGACATAAAAAGCTTATCCTAAAGTTTAAATTGCAGCACCATCAGTACTAAGTCTTTTTTTTTTTTTTTTTTTTTTCCAAACTTAACGTGTTCACAAACTGAAACTGCACAGATCTAATACTGCACAATGAAAACTATACATCCTTTGTTGTCTCATCACTCCCACAAAATGGGGTATGGGAGGGGGTGTTTATTTTAAATTTTGGCCGATAGGAGGGGTGCTAATTCAAGGATTTATGGTATATCTTTTTGGGGGGGGGGGGTGGGTGGGGTGGTTGTTTTTAGAAGGGGTTGCACTTTCAGCAGGTCGCTACTTTCGGGATTTATTAGCAGCCACAATTTTGTGACGTTATGTTCAGGGGCTTGCTACTTTCAGAAGTTTATGTTATTACTGGTAAATGTGAATGTAGTGAAGATTCTACAGTACCTGCACCCCTACTCAAAAATAATCCACATGATGCTTACTGGTTGTGCAGTTTTCTTTTATGGTACAGAGGTAAAAGTTTGTCTTCAAGCCTACATTTGTAGTGCCCCACCAGGCCAGCACTTATCTCCTGTTTCTGTTGCATGAAGTGACTTTGATTAAATCGAACTCCTCCTTTGATGGGATGGTAATGTATTGCAGTGGGGTACCCCCAGCTGGTATCCAGTTATACACCTGGGTGAAGAGGAACACTGTGAATGTAAAATGTCTTGCCCGAACACATAATACTCTGACCCTGGCAAGGCTTCATCAAACCTCAGTGAACCACTCAATGCAAAGTCCAGCAGGCTATGATCCATTAGGTTACAGAACGTAATGTGTATTACAAAATACACCACAAGTGACTTGATTTTTCATTATGCCCACAATCTCGTTAACCTAGGCTAGTGCATTAGTTCCAAGAAAAATAATAAGTCATAAGTGGAAAATAATATTCAATGTCTGGTATACCAAGAAAAGGTTTTCCACTGCTTTCCTCCACTGCCTTCCCAAGGTTTTTGACAACTCTCTTAGGCCTCCAAAATGGCCTAAAGGTCATGCACTTTTTTTCCATTAATTCTTAAAACATTCCTGAACGTTTTGCTGTAGATTTCCAAAGACTGGGAAGAATGCAGAATAAGATACAAACTAATTTCTTTCCACCATGCCCAAACTACATGTTCAAGTATGGATACATTTTACTTTCTTGTAATTTAATGATTAAAAGTAATTTTGTTTTCTTTTGTTTGTTCTTTTTGTTTCCAGAGAGAAAGAGCTTGCAAGGATTGTCATAAAAAAAGAAGATGTTGATTTAATAGTAAGTACAGTATACAGTTAACCTTTCATTGTTTGACTACAGTTTCCATGTACATGTAGATGAATTGGAAAATTTGGGTAAGCTAGAAAGCCTAAAGAAACTTGCATGGCAAGTTAACAATGGCCGTTTTTATACTAAAGACGCACTATCCGTCTGGACGAACTTGGGCAAACATTTGTAGTTCGTCTGGTTATGCGTCTCTAGTGTAAAGAAGGGCACAAGACGTATTATGAATCTAGACGAACTCTCTCTCCTAGTGCGTCGTTCAAGATGAATTTTGAGGTATAGTTCGTCTAGACGCATAACACGTCTTGTGCCCGTCTCTATACTAGAGACGCATAACCAGACGAACTACAGATGTTTGCCCAAGTTCGTCTAGACGGATGATGCGTCTTCAGTATAAAAATGGCGTGGACGCATTATCGTCCAGGACAGATAATGCGTCCTCTAGTACATGTATAAAAACGGCCAATTTCCTTGAAAGTGTTTGGATTTTATTCTCTAGGAATAGTTACATGTATACAAGACTCATGTATAATTATCTTACAGAAGTATACTCTACATTAATGCACAATCCGTGTTTGGTATACGTATTTATGGAATATACCTCTCAGAGTTACCAGGCAACAGTGCAATAATTGCACAGTTAAGAATTTTTATTTTACATACACGAGCACATCAAACACAGGTAAATAACAGTACATTTATTAATTTCAATTTTTTGTAAATCAGGCATCTGCTTTGTCCACTAGGTTGACGAAATGGAAATTCCAAGAGCTGCAGCAGAAAGAAGTTTACGTGAGCACAAAGGAGATGTAGTAGAGGCTTTGGTGTCCTTAACAAATTGAGACAATGAAATCCAGTAAAAAAATTGGAGATGTAAAATTATTGACACTTAGCCTGATGATGTGTTTTTTTTTTTTTTTTCACTGTTGAACAGTTTATAGTTTCTATCATCTGCTCTGCAGCTTGTGATCTGTTCCAGGTGTTCAGTTAATTGGGGAGTGTGTAGAAACCCTGGTGAAAATTGGACAGAGGTGGTTGGGTTGGTGGTAGAAGAGGCGTGGAGGCGGGCGGGGGGGGGGGGGGGGGCAGGGGAGGGCTGCTGCAGTAGGGATATTGAAGAGCTGAAGAACTCTATTTTTCTCACACCCTGCTGTTCCCATAATTTTTACTCCCCCCAATTCTTGCACTGCTCCCAAACTAACCAAACACCGTAGACGCTGAGGTCTGAAACACTTGATTATACTGGCTGAAAATTGCACAATGGTAAAGAAGTGGCTGACATTGTTAAAAGCTGACAAAGAATGTTCTAAAGAATCTTTTGAAACATTGTACTTTATACCAGCAAGCTTCTGATTAATCGTGTAGTCTCTGAAATAAACTATTTTACTCGATGTAACGCTCCAGTTTTGTGTTGCATATATGAAATAAATGTTGGTTACTTTCTTACTAGTAATGTGCAAGTTTGAACTTTCTTAACCCGTACGATATTTTTTTTTTGGGGGGGGGGGGTTCTCATTAGCTCAAAGTTAGACTACAGGAAACCTCGTGAATTTTTCCCCTGAGTAATGAGGAATTCGATAATTTACAGCACATTATTATCCAATTTCTGTCAAGTGGTCGCTAACTGGTGGTTAAAAACAAAAGAAACTTTCAAAGTTTTAGCTCTAAAAGTGGCTGCGGTCGCTTACGAGAGGTGGTCGCTTTACAAGAGGTTCCAAATATAGTGATTTGACTTGGAAACTTTTTGTATTTTGGAAAACTGGTCGTTGAGGATCGGAGGGGTGGACGCTTACGAGAGGTGGTCGCAACCGGAGGTTCGACTGTAGATGGGTAGATGGAAAACGCGGGGCCGGGGTCCCGAGGTGTGGAAAACACTTGGTACGGTGGAAAACAGGGGGTCTGGTGCAAAACACGGGATCTAAGTAGAAAACACGGCGTCTAAGTGAAAAACACGTTGAACCAGTTTTTTTTCTCGCCAAAATATGAATTTTCCTCACTAAAATGAGAAGTCGAAGGTTTGTTATCTTAAATTGCAATGAAAATCAATTCAGCATCTCGGCGTGGAACGCGTTTTCCGATCAAAAAGGCAAATTAAACATTTCGTGAGGACCAACGTGCCGTTCAGGGTTTTCATTTGCATGGAGCGTCTATTTTATTTTTTGCAGTAACTTGCGTGGATTTTTTTTATATCTTTGAGAAAGAAAAACTGAAATGATAAAGATTGTTTTGCTTAGTATCTTTAACCACGATAGAGCCTTTCTACACAAATAATCACTTTCGACTTTAGACCTGAGCGTTGAGCGCGACTAAGGGACCGGTCCAGTCATTATTTCTGACTCATTTATCGCCTGGGGGTGGCGCCGGAGGATTTTCGGCTAAAGACAGTAACATTTAGCTGATCCCACCTTTAAATGTTATTTTATTGAATTATCCCCCTCACTGCTATAAATAAATTTCGTGATCCCCCCTCATTGTCTTCGCACACATTCACCTTTCGACGAGTATATGCGGTAGTGCTTTTAACGGTCATATGACTGTTATATTTCTAACTATGATGCTGACTTACAGATTAATGAAACCGCCATGGTGAAGTCTCTTGATCCGTGTCTTCGATTCTCGATGTCTGATCAGGGTTCTTAGCAGAAGTTTTCACAGGCGTCCAGTAAAGCATAACAGTTGGAATAAATTAAAGTGAGGCCCGATTCGCCCGAAGGGGCAAGCCAGCGTAGAGGGTCCGGGGTATGCTCCCCCGGTAAATTTTGAAATTGCAGGTCGCCAAAGATGCGATTTCATGTATTTTGGGGGGCAAAGTGTTACGGCAAATGAGTTGTTTATGATCATAACATTAGATGTAGCAAGTAGCGCTGTTTCAATTTTTTTAATTTAAATACTATTTTCTTCTTGAAACGTCTCAGTCTGCAAGTCTTAATTTATTGTTATATGTGTACAAATTTTGATGACCGGAACAGGTGCTACATTCCGCCGATTTTACGGCCGCTAAAATTCCGCCGTTCTACTAAGAACCCTGTGACTGATCATTTGTCAGTTGACATACCAGCTACTAACCAACCCAAGTGTTTGAAAATTGCAAAGTTACTTTTTAGAGTGCCAAATAGCCATCCACCAAGTCTGTATGGGCATGTGGCATCTAGTGATCCCCCCTTTTGGGCTGTCATATATGACTGATCCCCCTTCTGTCATCCTAAAAATGCAGTGATCCCCCCCAAAATCCTCCGCCTCCGGAAGTTTTTTATTTCCTACGAAATGCTTGAAAAACGCGTTTCACGCCAACATTTTGAATTGATTTTCATTGCAATTGAAACTAACAAAATTTCGACTTCTCATTTTTATTATACCCCCGTGTTTTCCACTTAGACCCCATGTTTTGCACCAGACCCCGTGTTTTCCACGCACACCCCGTATTTTCCACCACACCCCGTGTTTTCCACCACACCTCGTGTTTTCCACTTAGACTCCCTGTTTTGCACTTAGACCCCGTGTTTTCCACCACACCTTTTGTTTTCCACTCAGACCTCGTGTTTTGCACTTAGAGCCCGTGTTTTCCACCAGATCCCGTGTTTTCCACATAGACCCCCTGTTTTGCACTTGGACCCCGGGTTTTCCACCGCACCCCGTGTTTTCCACCACATCCCGTGCTTTCCACCACACCCCGTGTTTTCCACCACGCCCCGTGTTTTCCACCACACCCCGTGTTTTCCACCAGACCCTGTGTTTTCCACCATAACACCCTGTTTTCGACAGCCCGGAACCCCGGGACCCGGGACCCCAGCCTGAGTTTTCCATCCAGCCCTTTGGGAGCATCGAAAAAATTATACCAGAACCATATGTGTTTTTCGATTACAACATGCATTTCTTCAGATAATTTGACTAATTTGTATCTTTAATCTCAGCTTTATTAGCTTTGTTCCAAATGAAGGTTGGCTGGGTGGCCTGGGTCTGCTAAACAAGACGGAAGCGTGGGGCTTGGTACCGAATGTCAATTGCAGACATGGCGGAAGGTTGCAGCGTCTCAGTAGTGGTTCTGGTTTCGCTATTTTCTGCTTTAATTGCGCTTTCTTCCTCTAAGTCGACGTCGTCTCAAATACCAGACGAAGACTGGAACTATGTTCAAGTGCGGGAAAATGCATTCATGTTCTGGTGGCTTTATGGAGCGAGCACAAGCGATCCTTCAGAGCGCGTCGACAAACCTCTGATCATGTGGCTACAAGGAGGTCCAGGCGGTTCTTCCACGGGTTTCGGAAATTTCGAAGAGCTTGGTCCGCTCACAGTGGAGCTTAAGCCTCGTAACACGACCTGGCTGCAAGTTGCTAATGTTCTATTCGTTGATAACCCTGTGGGTTCCGGTTATAGTTATGTCACCGACAACAAAGCCTTCACCACAAACGTAACAGGCGAGTTACCTTGCAATCACATTACATAATTACGTATAGAATTATGGTCTTTTTATTTGGTTTGATCGATTCTTTTTGTGAAACCATGTTTTATCTGGACTATATCTGGGTTTAATGAATGGGTTTCGCGCTGATCGCAGCGCTGGGGCTGGAGAGAAAAGTTTTGTTTTCTTTTTAATTATAAATCGCGTGACTTTCACGGGCTTGTCTGTCAAAACACAGGAACTCACTCTCGAACCGCGTGTAGGTGTAGACCGCTGACTGGTATTCAGTGCAAACTTGAACAGACTTAGAACACTATAATTAATAGTACACGATGAAAAAATAGTGAGACACGGAAATTTAGGATTAATTCCGCATCCAAAATGATTTTAATCTTGTAACATGATCGGCAAAATGATTAGTCCCGATATTATTGTAGTTGTTGCTGTTGGATTTTTTCTTTTGGGGATGGGGTTGGAAGGAGAATGAAGGTGAGGGACACATAGATGGGTTGTACAATGCTTTTACAAGTTGAAGTGATATGGGCAAAATGATATTTTGGTGGGACACTATAGATTTAAACAAATTTCTGTAGCTTTATCTGTTATCTAGAGCATTTCTGTCCTGTAGTGTTCTAATTTTGGGAATATCAAGCAGCTGTTTTTAGGTCTTTTAGAATATCACTACCCCCAGGGCTGACACTAACAAACACTGTTGTTGTCCTTACTAATGATCCGAAAATCAGTTATTTTGAAGTAACATTAAAGCAATTAAGCTCACCATTCTGATAGAAAGCTTCATATCTGTTACCTTTCATAGCTTTGGTTTTCATCAATAAGTCACATCCATCCATACATGCATACATCTTGTTGAGTAGCAATGTTGAATTTATTTTGATTTTCAAAATTTTGTTCCAGGCATAGCAGACGACCTTGTTACTCTCTTCATTGCCTTTCTGGACAAACAACCAGTTTTTCAAGAGATTCCTTTTTACATCTTCTGCGAGTCGTATGGTGGCAAGATGACATCTGCCTTTGGCGTTGCTCTATATCAAGCCATTCAATCTGGAGGCATCAAGTGCAACTTCAGAGGGGTGGCCCTGGGAGATTCGTGGATTTCACCAGTAGATTCAGTGTTGACCTGGGGCCCATATCTTTATGCTGTGTCACAGCTGGATGGAAAAGACCTTGAGCTGGTCAACAACGCAGCTCAAGCTACCGCCGACGCTGTTTCTAAGGGTCAATACGTTAAAGCTACTGAACTCTGGGATAAAACTGAGACGGTCATCGCAGAAACAACAGATAATGTTGATGTTTATAACATTCTCTTACACAATGCTCCACCCTTCCCTACTAAGTTCCGATCACTAAGCAGTGACATTCTGGATCGCCTTTACGCTCGTCACGTTGGTCGTCTGTATACTGACCCTCTGACAGAACTCATGAATGGTGTAATCAGAAAGAAGTTGGGCATTATACCGCCAAATGTCACATGGGGTGAGCAGTCGGGAGAGGTGTTTACATACCAGGCAGTGGATTTCATGAAACCAGTGATAGATGATGTCAGCAAACTTTTGAATTACGGCTTGAAAGTTGTCGTTTATCAGGGCCAATTGGACATGATTTGCGATACCCTTGGAGCAGAGGATTGGATCGCTAAACTTGATTGGGATGGATTACCAGCATTTAAAGCCACCAGCCGCGTACCCCTTTATACGCCTTCAGGGTTTAAGAACAGAAACACAGCAGCATTCTACAAGGCTTACAAGAATTTAGAGCTTTACTACATTATGAAAGCAGGCCACATGGTCCCCTCAGACAATGGTGAAATGGCTTTGGAAATGGTAAAAAGGGTAATCAACCAAGATGAAAAAGGAAGCTAATTTAAATGTAATTGATACTTCACCTCATGTTCAAGTTGAATTGATGTGTTCAAAAACAATAATTTTCATCCTGTTGTAACTTAAAAATATGTTCGTAGTACATTTGCCCTAAGAAAAATAAGGAATTGTTTAAAATATGTCATGCATTAGCTACTTGTATCTTTCCCAGTTGTAACTGTGGATCCATGTTTATTTTTTTTCTGTTTTTTTTTTTTAATATTATTAGTCTTTTTTATATATAAATGTATGTACTTTAAAAGAAAACCTTTTTTTTTTCAGTTGACGTTTCCTTCTATTGAGATAAAGAGATTGTGTCTATCTGACTTAAAATGTAGTGACAGTTAGTTGCTTACCTTTTTTTTAATTACTAAGATTGATATCTAATTTGACCAAGCTGTGTCAAGCAGACCACAGATTGATATTAAGAAAATTGTCTGTTATTATGCTTGATGATGTATGGCATTCTTGATCTGCTGCTTTATTCTCAGCTGATTTTAGAATAATTGTAGTAATTCCCTGTAATTTAGACTTATAGCTTGGAGTGAATCTGTTGTGCATGTAGATGAAGCGCTACACTGTAGGTGTTACAATTGTATTTTAAACCACGATATCATTTGATCCTGTCCAAGATCTTACAGGATTCTACTGCCCTGATCTTTAATGCAAGATCTTGTGGTATCCAAGTAGATTTTAACAGTATTCCCTGTGATTCTGCATAGGATGTCTGTTAGCAACGGACTCCCAGGGGCTTTAGGTATCCAGGGAACATGATCATTTATTTCTTGGGAACAAGAAGAAAAAATTAGAGAACAATGGAATTTATTAAAACAGGGAATATTAAAGGGAGAAAAAGTGAAATTGTCAAAGGATGAAGGAAACATGCTACCCCCCACCCCCTCGGGAGGCTCTCATTAGTGTAGACAGCAGACTATATAATCGCCTTGATAATCGCGTTGCATTAAAAGAAAAAAAAAACGGCTTGTGTAACAAGTCACCTTTAGTTAGGTTGGGATTTTCTATAACATCAAAGCAGTGCTCAAATTTGTCCGCCATAGCTCTTTTTTTTTTTAATAAAGTCAAGGAGTATTTGAAGGTTCAGGTTCCTGTTATTGATTATTATTTTGGGGGGGGGGGGGGTGAGGGGTTACACAAGGTCAACCAGAGAATTGGCGATACAACTGTGACTGAGACACTTCTAACAGAGTAGCCTGAATCTCAGTGACTTAGCGAGCAGAGGAGGTGGCTGAAATTCAGGCTACTAACAGAGGGATTCTTGTCCAGTTGTGGCCCTTTGTCACATAAGAGCAAAGTGTTGCGTGACAACATTAACCAGGGACAAAACTGGATTGAGCGTTTCTTCTAGCTGATTATTTAAGTGTTCTCACCCTACCACACTGGTGCACGGCTGAACTGCACCCGTGCAAATTTGCTTGAAGGTGTGCAAGGAGTGGGGAGAGCCTGTGTGCCAGTCCTCGTCCTCCAGAGGTTGATCTTACAGTCCTTGCTACAGTGGCACTAAGGCCTTGTAAAACGTTCAGCTAGATTCGGGAAATTCAAAAGGGAGCGAGGTAAATACACAGGTATGGGTCATTTTCACATTCTCAGAATTAGACTTGAACTAGCTAACTTCCAATGGAGGCTCATGCAAGGTGAATATCCTTAAAAAGGAATGTCATTTGCAGGGAAATGTAAGCGAGAACCTGTCCAACTGTATTTTAACTGCATCTTTTCGAAATTATCTGTACCAACTTACAAAGGACAATGGTAAACCATTTCTACTTATTCTAAACTGTTGCGTTTACATTGTTTGTATTTTTGGCGGTAACGGCCGCCCAAATAGCGGGGAACTCACTTGGAACGCATGGTGTGATGAACGGGAAAACACTTGCGGGGACCCACGGTGAATACACAGGCCTGGGGAACGGTATGCAAAGGAGATCCCATCAGAAAACCGAGGGGGAAACGAAAGCGGTTGCGTATGGAAAAATGTACGGAACAACGTATAATTAAACGCACGGGAAATAGAAGCTGGGGCGCAAACTGAATGCACGCAAGGCATGCGAGGGGAAGTGATGGCCAAATTCAAGAGGAAACCTGCGGTGCATGCTTAACTAGGCAAAGGCATCCGGAAATTCACAGCAAAAGTATGGGTGACATAGCAGGGAACTCGCCGGGAAGACTTTGGGTAACGCACAGAGCGGTGTGGGAGTCCCACAGAGGAATGAACGATTTTCGCGGCTGAAAGCGCAGGAATTAGTAGGAGAAATGGAAAGAGAAAGATAAGAGGAAATGTACAAGGGAGTGCACGTTGAAAAGAACGATTACAAGCCCACAGGGTTACGGATGCAAGGGAAAAGTCAGTAAGTGGGAAACGGTTTAATCAAGATAGTTCTTTTCTTTTCTAATGGTTTCTAGTTTTACCCAACTGATAAGCTTTGATTCGGCGTAGGCCAACAGGTCTTAAATCGGAGATATTTAAAACCTTGCAAAAATTGACCAATAAGATCATCAGAAAAGGGTTATTTTACCAGATATGACGGCTGCTTGAATCAGTTTTCACAAATCCATTTAATTTCACGTATTGCCGTCTTGATAAAGCCTAAAAATGCAAAGATCTCGAGTGAAATTGATATTTTTGAAGTGACTGACAATATATAGTTTTACATAAGAATTAACATCCAAGTCGTGAAAATATGCGGCGACGTTTTTGTCAGCGATTGTTTCTAGTTATTAATCAATATTCATGACTACTAGTGGAATTTGGTCATAGAGTGAAGACGTGAATTTATGTGCTCCTGGTGATGTCGAATCTGCCCATGTTCTTCCTTCCAAGAAGATAAAGCAGGATGAGAGTGAAGTATTTAAATATTAATGGTGAGTGTACGTTTTAATATTTTTGCTCTTCGCCAAACGGAACAATTTCTACCTTCGTTAAGTTAAGTTCCACCCTTCGCTCGCAATTTTCTTTGCCGAGCTTCACACAGCTTCGTTCATAAACCAGATAGTCGTAGTTTTGCAAACACTGAGATTACACGGTTCAGCGAAGGGTTAAGAAATAAATTTTGCGAAAGTTTGTAAGATACTTGCGCTAATTTTGTTTGATATTCTTGTTCTTACTCTCGTTACGTGTTGCTCCCTGAAAGTTGAAAACCGTTACCACGTGCAGCCGGTTTCTACGAGCTTTGGTCGCTGCTTGCTCTAGTAGTAATATAGTGTATCTTGGAAATACGTTTGTCCCGAGAAAAAGGCTTATGTTTCTCTTTATTTTCTTCCTTCTAAGGAGAGGAAATGGCCTAACGGCGAAGATAGAATTCATGGGCATGACCCGACGAACAAAAGAAGAAATTGAAATTCACGAGGAATTAATGCTTATTCAACATTGGAGATGACAACGAGATAAGAATTTTAATTTCATAACTTTCGATTAAAATGGTGGCAATACATTTGAAGCTTACGTTGTAAGGATTACTTGTCGAGGTGTTTTTGTTTTTTGTTTTTTTTTTCTAGTAGCAAAAGTCGTGGTATTTATTTGTTTCGAACGACTGACGATAAGTAATCTTTGGCCGAAATTAATTTGACGGATCTCGATTCTGGTAGGCTACCATTTTGGTCGATATGATTTCAAGAATTATTTTAAGTGGATAAACAACGTTGAGTTTTTACGGCGGCACTATATTTGGCACAACTATGTAAATATTTGTGAAGACGCGTGATTTTTATGGGGTGCTTTTTATGGAAAAACGAGATTTAAATGGCCTGTACGACAACGATATGAAAATTCATGCTACCAAAAACAATTTGTCTTTCTAGAATTAGAATTTTACTCTCTTCAGATCGGGTAAAGAAGTGTAGCGTGAAACATGCCAAAAAAAAAAACTATATTGGAAGAAACAAAATTATTCTGTAACAAATTTAAATTGTCTTGCTTCTATTAAAATTATCTTGAAGCATTAAATTTTCATCGACTATAAAGCCTCAAATTTGAATGTAATAAAGCAGAAAAATGCCAGGACAGTGAAAAGTACACTCGATCATGAAAGAGTACGGAAAGTCATCTGAATTAATCACGTGAAAACACAATTGTATTATGAAATTATCTGCAAACACGTTTAACAATCTGAAACACACTTAAAATCAAATATTTGTAGAATCTGTCGAAAAACGTCGATTGCAAATCTAACCTACCAAGATTCCGAACGGCTGCCGACAGCCATCCGAGAGTCCGATAGTATTCCGGAGATCATTCGAAGATTTCCGAAGACTTCCGAAGATTTCCCAACGATAACTAACTGCAAAAAATGAAGGCTAAAGGGAAATTTCTAGAGATTATAAAGTGCATTCAGAATCATGTGATCACCGAGATAGTTATCGAAGATTTTCTTGCATGTAGTTGTACCACAGGTACTTGAAAATAAATTGAAAATATCTTCAGGTTATTGGACAAACTACACAACTCTCTAGTTTAGAAAGTGCCACCTTAACAACAGATCAACGTTTGTTTATCCTCTAGATATTGAACGTTTAGGCTTTTAAGATCAATATCTGGTTCATAAAAGGTGTTGTAGAAAGTAAAGAAGGATAGCGAGAGGTGATAAACAAAATCATCGACTAGACGATATTGTCTTGATGTGCTACCAAATTCTCAGAACTACAGTTAAGACAAAGTAATGCAAGAGTTGAGCTGTACTGGAAATACAGAACCTGTTTCTTGAAATGCTGCTTGAACATTTGCAAATCAAATTCGATTCTGCCGACTATACAATATAAACACTTGAAATTAGCTATTACACTGATCAAGACTAAATAGGCTACCAACAATTTTCTAATTAACAATCATAAACAAATTAGGCCAGCAACAAATTTGTTACCAAGGATGATAATATTTGCATATGAATTGGTACAAGAGATAATCTCCTAATTGGTCTTAAAAACGTGCCTTGTGCATGTTGTGCAAAGTTCTCGTGGTGCTTTTGCATAACATGTTTGTCTTCCTTTGCATTTCTAACGATTAAATTTCTGAACCTCAAAAAGAAGCACATAAGTATGGTCTTTGATAAGCCTTGTTCAAACCAGTGTAAGATATTTTGCAAAACTTTTCAGCAAGCGATTTATATTTTTGCTGTGGATTATTCCGAGATTGTTTTGACTTCACGAGTTATAAAATATACTGAACCGGCCGAAGAAATTTAGCGCTATTTTTGGAATAAACATCTTTGTGCTACCAGATATTGATTATTTTGTGGTGTTTACATTTGGGTTGTTGCACGGGAAAAGAGAACGGAGCGAACGGTCGCATCGGAAGAGAAAATTAACTTATTGGCGAAACTTAAATGGGTTATAAACCATCGAAATTGGAAAATGTTGCGGGGAGACTATGATTGGATTTTGATCGATAAGAGTGTTCTTGCTCCTGTGCAACTGATCCGAAGTGTACCATCTATATTATCATCTGACAGAGGAAGATATGAAATGGCAAGTTACAAACATTTCAGTGCAGATCAAACTCGATTGAATATAAAATTAAACTAGCTCGGCTTGTTGAAACGGTTTTCAACAATCACTGCGAGAATTAAAATTACATTTCGGAATTAAATTTATTTTGTGGCTTATTCGATCCATTTGCCATTTCATATTTTTCATGTCTCAAGGAACTCTTGCATCGCCTCGCACGAAAACCATCGCGAAGTTCGTTGAAAAATGAAAATTGAAGACTGTTTGGCAAAACTTTAACTCGTGACGGGAAAAAAACATTCTTGAAACATCAAAATTGCTTTTTCAATGCGAGGTGATGCAACAGTTTTTGACGGGATTTTCTGTTGACTGTTGCCTTTAAGAATTTTTTGTGATCAAAAACTTCTGAAGGGTAACCTCATTAAATTTTTCTCAAAAAAGTTGTAAGGGGAAACGCTGTGCAAATTTTTAAAATTTTCCCGCCAAAAGTCTTAGTTTTTAAACGCGAACTTTTTTCTTCACGCGTTGTAATTATTTTAACTGATTTCCAATTAATTAATTACTTATTGCAAAACAATAAAATGAAATGAAAACAGCAAGTGGTGGTTTTTGTTGTGTACATTATCTTAGTATTGTTGAAAAAATATTAAAAAAAACAGTAAAGACAACAAAAATACTACAGCAAATACAAGTCAATTACACACGTGTCTTCAATATAACTTTTATTGGCTTTTTAATAATTCAATTGAAATTCATTACAAACAATTTGAATATAAGTAACTAAAATAAAAAAATTGCGCTTTTAAAAGGGCCTGGTAACTAGTCAAAATGTAGGCTATCTCTTTCACTATTTTTTGACTATGTAGGGTTGCCAAAAAGAAAAAAACTTCTGCGCTTTTGAACAGAGTCTAGCCAGAAAACAAACATATAGTTTGACTTTCGATGGGAAAAATCCTACAGAGTGCAAGATTTTTTCCACCAAAAGATTCAGTATAATGTTTGACTCAAAACCAGACACCATTTAAAATTGCAGACTTTTTTTTCTAAGAACGATTTTTCCACTTTTTGATTTTTTTTTCTTGGCCCTTTTAAAAGCGCAACTTATTCATCAATTCAATGCCTCCTTGAAAACTAGAAATAGATACTAGAAAATTAGACAGTAATTTCAACGAGTTTAATAATGAGATTTCTAGGCTGAAAATTCGGATTACGAAAACAAATCCATGTAATGCCAGTGCTCTAGCTTAATTTTAAAGCTACAAACTTAAAAATTCATGGCTTCCTCGAAAACTTGCAAGATACAAGACAATTTGACAGATACTGGACAATTGAACAGTAATTTCCAATGTTCTCTTTTGACTCTTGAGCTTTGTGTTGTGAAATCTCTAATATGAGCTTCGCCCTAATAAAAATATTTTGCAAGAAACTCAATTGAGGTAAAAGTTGTCTTGAAAAACTACCTTACTTTTAAAACATGATTCACTAAAGAGCCATCTAAATGAAGTTCATTGCTTTCCTTTGCTTCTTTCTCCATGTTAATGTGGCTGCATGTACACTTGAGATGGCAGCCTGAAAGAAAGATAAACAAAACGTCCAATTAACAATGGGTATACTCAAACCCAAAGTACAAAATATACAGTGTGTACATACAGTGTATACTCGACTAAAGTTTACAAGTTAATTCCCCCCTCAGGAATTGGTTACATGTATATCATCATCACAGAAATACACGGAGTTTACATAATGATATCAAAAACAACTTAAAATGTGGACAAGCAGCAACATGAAATAAATAGCACCGCCTAAAATATAGCACTCTAAAATTAACCTTCATTTGCAATGTATGCAGGCGAAAAGCTCAATGGCGAAATTGCACGGCAAAAATGTTCGCGACAAAATGGGATATATTTCCACGCGTGATTGTTAGTCGCAATTTTTAAAATAAATTGTGAAATGCTTGAAAGCTTTCAAAAATAAAAATCTTTAAGGTAACTTCCCATTTTTACAGTATTAAAATAAAAGTAATGTAATTTGCTGGATGCTTATGACCAAATAGAAGTTTACATAAATTGAAATATTTTACACAAGCACATAACAACAAAGTTGCTTTAAAATTCCCACCGTTGTTCAAATATAATACTAATGCAAACAAACCTTTTCAAGGAAGTACATGCAAGACAATTAGAGAATTATAATAGATTTTACAGTGATTTACTGGTAATTATGGCTTTCTCCTGTTCACCTTTGATCTGACAAGAAGACTTTTATGAAACTACGACTGAAAACGACTTTCACTTTGATAGCTATTTCAAGAACATTCCCAGTGTCATCTGAAATTCCAGTGGGAAATTCCCACAACAATGAAAATCCGAAAAATGTCATGGCAAAAAATAAATAAATCAATGACTCCATAATTTGAATGAAGTTCTATATGTAACCAGGAAAGTTATCAAGACACATGCAGTACATGCACTCTAATGTGGCACTATCACACTCATCGTTTGTATTTTGACTCGCCCAATGGGCTCGTCAAAATACGGCACAACTCGTAAAAATATACAGCGATACTACACACTAAAACATCTAATAAGATATATTTATTATTATTATTATTATTATTATTACTATTATTATTACTATTACTATTATTATTATTATTATTATTATTATTATTATTATTAGTATCTGGTAAGAAAAAGAAAATGTTTTAGCCTTTATGACAGCCTTTAGAACCTGCACAATTAAAACTAAGTCAACAGATTTCTTCAAAAACGTTTCAACCTTACTAGGGAAGAGGTAAGGTAGAATCTGTGTCAGTCCAAGTGATCCAAAACACTGGAGCTAATACTGGTTTTGAAAGCATTGAAATGATAAAAAAAAGTATTTCTCCCCTCCCAGCACCCCCTAGATGGGATGCTAGTCTGTTACAGGGTTAGGCCCAGCATTGAATTCAATTAACACCAATTGTACACCTCAGTGGTGAGAGGCATAGTGAGCGCAAAGTGTCCTACCCAAGAACAAACCAAAGACTGCTTGATGTGCAGTTCAGTGCACTAGCCATTTAAGACCAACAGAACCCTTCAACCAAACACAAAGAGATCGTGACCCACCTTATATGGGATCTCAACGGGAATTTCTTTCTATAGAAGTATCAGCAAATAGACTTTATGGCTGCAGCTCTCTTTTCTATCTGGCAAAAAATAGGAAAGGTATTAAAATCATTCAAGCCTTGTAAGCACTGGAAAAACTGCAAAACACATGAGGTTACAGTGTTACAATGAATGGAAGATTCAACACAACAGAGCAAACTCTGTTTATAGCATGCAGATAGCAACAACTACCCCAAAGGTTTCCCCACTAATTTGCTTAATCGATAAAAATATCTTGTCCACTGAAAGCAGGATGAGTATACCACACAACAGGCAAATTGACTGGCTGTGAGGATGATTTTGTCCACCAGGTTTGATGACCTAGGGAAAAGTTATTCTCGTAATGAAGTGCAGTTTAAAAAGTTATCCCACCTGTGGAAACCAGTTGCCCTCTTGCTAAAAACCTTACTAAAAGCCCTAAAATTTAGCTTCCAACTGGGTTAAAAAATATGCACAGCTATTTACTCTTGGACAATATTTGTTATGAAGACCAACCTAGTAATTTAGTAGCTTAGACTATGTATTGACTGAGGTATTGAAGCCCTAATGAAGTGCAATGTTATTGCCATGTGATTGAAAATTTACCTGCTAAAAACGTTTCCTTCCACTTGCATTAACGTCTGCAAGTTACTTTTCAATTTGAAGGAATAAATCTCACTCATGATAATATAAGAACAAGCTACAGAAGAGCAAATAAAAGCAGAAAAACGCCAAAATGTCTTACCTTAAAGGACACAACACCCGCCATATTTTCGAAGACATCGTGCTTCTGGTCACGTGATCTTACAATATGCTTTCAGTGTATGATGGGATACTCAATCCGACTGTGACATGGGCGGCCTGTTAAGGGACGGGAATCGGGATATCTTCCGGGTGTCTCTCGAAAGTGAAACGCGAGTTGCTGTTTCCCCAAATTGCTGTCAGTGTTTATTCGTGAACACGAACCCACGCCCATTTCTCGTGTCAATCCCTTCTATTCTGACATGTCTCGCCTCATAATCCCAGCCTGATTTCGTGACAAAAACAGATTACCAGCAGTGTAAACCGAGTTACAGGAACTCATCAGTCAAGATATTTTGGGTTCATTTGGGAGTCTTTTGCCTTTGAATTTAACGAAACCTGAAAATAATAGTTAACTAAAGAGATAATAATAAACCATAAATGAACAAGGACAGTTAAGGATGGAGAAGATTGACATGGATTACAAACGACGAACTTGAAAAATTGAGGCTAAACTTTTCAAGATACGCAAACCATGAGGAAGCTCCTTTTTAATCGCACGCTCGTGACATATACATAAGGTTCCAGATCTCCTTTCACACGGCTGTGAACCAACCTCGTCCCCAGGGCCTTCTCCACTTTTCAAAAATGACGAGGTTGGGCTGTGAACGAGAATATCGCAACTTCAAACCTTCACATACCTTTACATAACTGGCGCCTAAATTTGAATAACAATACTTTAAACAAATGAATATGTGACAGATCATAACAGTGATGATCAAACACGTCTTCAATACTCATACATCAGCTTACGTCCTTAATCCTTCGGGTCCTTCCGGTCAAAATTTGTTGTGGACTCACTCGGCTGCGCCTCGTGAGTACACAACATTTTGACCGCTGTGATGACGCGTACTCGTTGTGGATAAGAGTACAGACCACGCTAAACCACATTCGATTTGTTAGTTAGACTCCATTTATGCGAAGGGTCTATAGTTTCGAGAGGATTTGATGGATTAACGCATTTCGTTTTCTAGTCTTCAGCAAATTGTGTATTCTTTTTGAAAAGAAATAGAATCTAATTGGGAGTTAGGGGCACTTTAAGAGGGATTAAATAATGAGGCCGGGGGTTAGTATGGGTAATCCCAGGGGTAATCAAATGGTGACGAGTGGAATTTGAAAAAAAATTCAGATAAATTTCCCTGAAAAACGAGCTCCAACTAAAATAAAATTTATTACCAGCCTGCCAAATTTTGAAATGGTGAAAAGAGTACTCAACCAAGATGAAAAAGAAAGCTAATTAAAATGTAATTGATAATTCGTCTTAGATAGCGTCCACACTACGCCGCAGAAATTTGAAAACGCAGCTTTATTTCTACGGTTAATTAGGCCTAACGTCCACACTAATTCGGACCGAACACAGAGCTTTTCGAAAACGCTCTTCAATCCGGAGGAATTTGAAAACGCCAGCTTTGCGTTTTAGTGTGAACTGAAAACATTTTGAAAACGGAGCTTTTCGAAAATGATGTACTCATGACAATCACGTGATTTCCCTGCCCTAGTTTCCCTCAAACAGAAATCCAAAATGACCGGTGATTGTTGCGATTTTAAATTCCTCTAGCGTGGTGTGGACGAAACACATTTAATGCCTTTTCAGAGTTGTTTCAAATTAGTGATGCATTATCTACCTTAATTAATATAATTCCTCAGTAACAACTGGACATAACTGGTTTATCATTACGATACGTCTTGTCTGTTTTTGTACCTAATTAGAAAACTATAATTTTCTATTGAGGTTTCCTTTACTTTGAATAGAGTAAAGTCAGCTAGTAAATGAATATTATTATTTTTTGTACATCAGGAAGCTGACAAACATCTGTAAAATGTTATGACATAGCTACCGACCTATAATACTAGTTATTATTTTTTAATTAATGCCTAAATTCACATTACAATATCAAGCAATGCGCAGATTGAGGTACATAGACAAAATTGTCTAATGCTTAGCTTGAAATACATGATATTCTTGATCTAATGCCACGAGTATGATTACAGACTGAATTGGACGACGCGAAGCCCTGTTACCAATTAATCAAAACTATGACAAAATTCGAGAAACGAACAAACCATCGATTGAGCGCTGAACGATTAAACGTCGTAATAAATGCTTCAAAACACAGCAGTTTAATTACTCAACAGAATGCAACGCAACAGCGCGCGCAAAATGACGCGTACTGTCCAATTACAAGCATGACGCGTACACTGTCCAATTAATGCTCACATCGGGCTGCTGATAGCCAATCACGTTCGAGAATTTTGTTATAGTTTTTATTAGTAAGAGTAATTGGACCGAGTTGAGTACAATTCAGGGAGAAATCGCGTGAGTAATTTCAAAATCGGACGAGGGCGAAGCGCGAGGTCGATTTGAAATTACGAGCACGATTTCTCTCTGAATTGTACGACACGGGGTCCATTTACTAATTGATCGTATCTATAACAAATTTCGGAGTTAAAAATGTATTTTATAAAGTTCTTTTGAGCGAATGTTCACGTGTGTAGCGCTTTTCATAAGTTTTGAAAACTGTAGGAAACATTACAAAAGAAGCCATTAAAGCGCGCGTAATTAACGTGCGAATCACGTAGGTATCCAATTACAGGTATCCCATTACAAAAAGTCCAAATTGGATACCTGTAATTGGATACCCATGTGATCGCGCGCCGATTACGTGACTTATAAGTGATTTAATGTATTAAAAGTAATATTTAACATTAACTTATTTTTAAATAACTAATGTTCGCTATAAACAGGATCTTGTACAAGATCTTACTGGATTCCGCAGTACTGATCACAATGCAAGATCTTGCAAAGATTCTGCATATATAAGTATACGTGTAGAAGGTAGACAGTATAATAAGGGGTATAAAAATAATAACATGAAAATACATGTGTTGTATTATCAGAACGGAGTTAAGCATTAGAATAAATAGTGTTGCAATTATTTTAGAAAACAAATGATATTCAATTGTTAATCATAACAATACTGAATTCCGCAAGCAAGGCTGTCAAAAGTTGTTGGCTTCCAATAAAATTTCAAATATCTTCTATGTCATTTCATTATTAAAAACAACTGCAAAAGCAGCCTTCAACTTTAAAACTTTGTACCCAGCCTTTATAAGCCACTTCCAACTAGTCTGTAGCAGTATTTTGGCTGCTGCCAGAAGGCGACAGACAGCAACAATTTTATAATACACTATAACATGTCCTGTTTTTTGGTCCAGTCCTTTTCTAAAGGCTGAATACATAATGTAACCTGACTGTCCTTTGTGTCTTTCCACAAAACAAGTTGGCTCTTTATGTTCCATAATTATTCACACTACATGTAATTTCCTATCTCTATCCTTTTTCACATCTACTGGTGGAGGGGGCCATGTGAGCCCATCTCCATAAGGGGGGTGCACTGACGGGAAAAGAATGAATAGCCATGACCTGAAAAACAAATCAAAAGTTCCTGTACATGAAAGTGTTATTATAGAGGGCAAGCACGTGGTTCTACTCTGTTTAGAACAACACAAGAGAAGAAGTCTTACTTTACCGATCATTATTCACTATTAATAAATATTTTTTGGGGGGGAATTCCTGAGGGGGCGAGTAGACTCCCATTTAAAAAGGACATGGTGCTCGTAGAAAATTTTAAAAGAATCCCTTTATAGAGTAGCCTCCCACGCAGGCGCTCTTAGGGCTCATCACGCGTTCCTTCTCCAAGGAACGCGTGACGAGCCCTACGAGTGTCTGCATGGGAGGCTATTTGTAGAGGTACCAGGATCCTGTTTTGTGGGTGTGGCTTGAAATTTGAAGGGAAAAGAATGAATAGCCTGCTTTTTTAACCCCTAAAAGGTACGACAAGCACCCATCCTTTTTGTATGAGAGTCATCCCCCCCCTGGCAAATTCCTGAGCCCACATTCCCAACTGGCTTCTGTCTCTAAATTACTCAAATCCTGAATTGATTTCTAGTAGAAGGTATTTGAAGCAATCGTCTTTATTACTATTAAAATTTATATGAAAGTGTCAGTTAATAATTAGTGTTGTTTTAAAATTATCACCCTGATACATTTTCATTTTTCTTGCACTCTAGATTCCTTGTACCAAATTTATTTTCATTTTCCTAGGAGTTTCAAGTAATCAGGACTGTACTGTACACTCAATGTATTTGATAGTTTCAAATTACAGCTTACCGTCCTTCCACCAATCCTAAAAACATTTTCCAGTTATTCCAAATCCCAAAGTCATATGGATTTTTAAAAACCTGCAAAATTATGATTACATGAGCAAGATCAACGATGTTCCTGTTCCTTGTGACACCCAACTAGCATTATAAAAGATTAATATTTCCGTTAGCAAGATCAGTCGATACAAGATCTGTTAACCCAAAGTAAGTTTACACAAGTTTCTCCAAGTTTATCATCAATTGCTCTGGTGATCAAGGCTAGAGCACCAAGGTAATTATTTCTTACACCATTTTAGTTTGTTTGCATAAGTGGTTTGTATCTTTACTCGCTTAAGCTCAGTTTCATCACTTATGAATTGTAAATTGACGACTTAGAGTTTTACATAAACTCAAGTTGTACACGACATCGTTTTATCATTATATGTAAATCGATCTTTAGTTTTCTCCTTTCACTTTTGAAACTTTCAAAGCATGTGGAATGTATTTATATCTTGTTATTTTTGCAATCTAATTTGTAATTTACTTGTATATTTTATTTTAGTTCTCACAGTGTTTATAAAGGTGTATAAAGGTTTTTAAAGAATTTAATAAACAGCAGTTTGTGAACTGACATTTACCCAAATCACTGCTGGCAGTAATAATTACGTATTACATAAATTAATTATAATATTTAAATATTAAATATAATTTGTTACATTTGAATTGATAGCAATATTTGTGAAGTGTACATGTAGATAGTGGCCCATTCATGGTTGGGGAAAACAAGTTTGGTGGGGGAAGGGGTACGGTATTTTGTGTTAAACATAAAATTGTAATTAATTATATCACCTGGCCAAAGATTATACACATTGAATGTCACCCATCAAGTAATAACTAAGTGCTAATCAATGCTGTAGTAGCCTCTCCTCCCACACACACACAGCAGAGGGGAAGGGGGGGGGGGGGGTCGGTGCAGGGTTAGAGGTAAACATTATTCACTACGGTCAGGTAACCAGTCATTTCACCTACAAGTGTTTTGCTAACAGTCCCCTAACATCTCTCATATAAGGTTTCTTTGCTGTTTGTGAAACTAGTTACTTGTAAACAACACAGTCTCAATACCCATACATGGATTAAAAAGCATTCTTACCAAACCTTGTTTCTTGAATTTTCTAGCATCTTCCTTATTGATGTGCCATTCTATGGAGGTCTCCCCACAGCTTATCAGTTTACAGTGCCAGCCAGTCAATATCCCGAGAGCCAGTGTAACAGCAGAGCACAACATGAAAACATATATAATGCCATTGTGTTCAGACTCCGAAGCACTGTCCCCTCTATGGTAATAATTTCTTATCTGAAACAAAATTATTTCATATTATTGCTATTAATTCCAGAAAAATTACCGACTTTGCAGTGACAAGCATTGTTATCAGCCTCAATTAATTTGCAACTATGATTGTTTGCCAGGCCTGTTATAAATTTAAGGGGTGTATGTAGAAGCTGATAAGGTTGATGGTTTGTAAAAGGAGCTCAGTCACGGTATTTTGAGTTATTTTGGCCACATACAAAATTACCTTAAAATGGTAGGAAACCTGAAAATAACAGTTTAATAAGATAGAAAAACACCAAAGACATAATGACAAAGCATAAAGGAACAAGGGTGGCTGAGGATGGAAGATTAAAGATTAACACGGATTACAAACGACAAATTTGAAAAAAATGAGGCTAAACTTTTCAATATGCGCAAATTGTGACTGAGCCCCTTTAAGGTTATATGGCTACTAACAGAATGTACTTGTACAGTGGGACCCAGTTTATATGGCCACCAATTAATGGGGCATGAGAAAGATCACAATTCCACTTCTAAACAACTGTTCTTTAATAAGCATCCGGAATGAAGAATGACATAATTTTAAAAAAATCAGTGTACGAAATATTAACAATTGAAAAGATGAACATAACTGGTTCAAGTGACTGTATAAAAAATTAATGGGGTAAAATTAAGGATTATACAGGTCAGGATTTTGAAATGTGGCTGTTGGCCGTATTAATGGGGTAGCTGCCCCCACCCCCCCCCCCAGCTACCCCATTAATAGGGGGGTAGCTGCAAAAAAATAAATAAATATAATAAATATAATAAAAAACAGAAACAAAAACAAAAACAAAACAAAACAAAAAAATGGAGTAGCTGCATTAACAGGGTTTTCTTATAAGAAAATGTATCCATGGGCATTTTGCCAAAAGGACGAAAAAAGTGGTTGTAATAATGAGATGACCGTATTATCAAGGTGATTGTAAGGTGGGGTTCCACTGTATCTACCATGCAAGTCAGTAAACAAATGATTTTTCTGTCATTAGTCTCTTGCTGAAAATTTGTGATTCATTGTGTTTGATCAGTCTGTCATTTAAGAAATAAGATTCACATTTTTAAAGGTATATTTTTAAGGGAGGTTATTTAATACATGTACGTGTAGTTCACTTGTACATAGCTTACATTTGCCATTCACTCACTCTAACTTTGGAGATTAAAACAGAGGCATTTTGTCCCTCGGTACTATTAGCACTTGGCTGGAATGTGAAATTCTGTTTGAAAAAATGAAAAAATAATATGCAAGATGGAACATTTCTCACAAGTCTGATAATTTACAGCCACTACTGCAGTAACTCAGTGGTTTCATTAGCGCCTGGGCACCTGGCAAATTAACCGCCTATGAGGATGATTTTGCCCACCTGGTCTGACCATCTTCGGGAACGTTTTTCTAAAAAAAGACAATCTGTTCATGACAAAATGTTTGCCCGCCTGTGAAAACCATTTTGCCTTCCTGTTGAAAACATTAATGAAACCCCTGCTAACTTTCTCTTGATCAGACTGCTATCTGCACAGTGTGTCCTAGGAAATGCTGATCAGGATTTAATTGTCCCTGAAGATGTAACATTTCAAATGTTGTTTTTCACGACCAAATTCAATCTATAGTGTCAAGATGAGTAATTAAATATTCTAACGAATCTTACCCAGTCATGAAAGAAGTGTTTGATGAAAATATGTCTGGAACTAATGGTAACATAAATTGTACCAAGGCACATGAATATACAGAATGATATAAAATATCTGTGATTGAAATGACCAACACAGTTATTTATCCATGCTGTTACAGCGTAAATAAGGTCAAGGAAACCACTAATATAAATTAAACTTTTCAATAATACATGTATTTCATTAAAAAATACTGTTCAGTAGTTACATTATGTACACAATAACATAGGTATACATGAAGGACAAATCAAGCTTAGTCCATTAACAAATTGGTCTTTGAATGGCACCAATGAACATTCAAAGACCAATGAGTAGATGGACTGAAGTCTTCGTTTCAATATATTGTGACAACTTAAATTGGATCTAACTGACTATAGACCCCTAGTAGAATGTCAATATATGTAGTAGACAGTGGCCTAGTGAGTGAATTGCTGGACTCATGGGACAGACTGTCGTGTTCTTCAGTAAGTCGAGAGATTTAACAGGATTCATAGTTACCAGTCATTTGTCAGCCCATTCGGAGATCTTAATCAGAATTGAGATGACCAGCTGATAAGGCATGCTCGTCAACTGTGCTTTCAGTTTTTTTTTGGAAGTACATATACAAAGTTTTAAAATCACCTTTTTGGTAGCCACTGCTTGATTGTTAATTAAAAATAACGTATCTCTAGATATGTAAGCCTAGTCAACATTTTACCTACACACCAATTCACTAGCTACATGAACCAAAATATTTTATGATGCCGCTCACAAAACATTCATTTATAAATAATTATGTCAAGTGCAACATATTAGCCCTGTCAATACTTACCAGCCGCCTGCTATTTTAGTTTTCTGTAAATTATTTGCTGCAAACTTTACACCAGTTGACATTCACTAATCCTGACTAACAACAAATCCATCCCTGGCCTGCTACAATAACTCCAAAAAATGACAATGCTATAGTACGTACATATGTATGGAAGTTCTGTTCTACTAGCCAAGAAGAAAAGTGCTACTAGGGAGTCAGGACCATGAATTTTCTCACATAATTCTTCAGTAAGCATCAATAAAACTTTTAAATCCTTAGCAGCCAAATTTTTCATACAGTGAAACCTGTATTAAGTGGACACCCTTGGGAAACTCACCGATGGCCGCCTAATACAGGGTGTCTGCTCTAAGTAGGCTCTAACATATTGTGTAATATTCTAATGGTTAATTATCAACCCTTTTATAACACAGTGTAGCACAGTCAGTGTAAGACTGCTCATAGCACAATGTCCAGTCAGTCAGTGCATCAATCTGGTCAGAATAATCTAGACTGAAAATTAAGTCTAGATTAAGTTTTAAAATGACATTGCTAAACAATGTTAAAGGAGTCTGAGCTGAGCTTTTAGAAGTAAAAAGCTCTGTAATGCCTGCTCATTGCAGGTTTTGTGCAACAAAATGGCTTAATATTGGTGTCCATGTCCACGTAACAAAGGTTTCCGCTGAATGCAGGTTTATTTTACAGTAAATGTGGGAAGAAAATTTTGGGACTGATCAAACTGGTGTGCACTTAATAGAGGGTGGCTGCTTAATATGGGGTCTGCTTAACAGCAGTTTCACAGTAATTGTCTAGTTCAGTTAATACATAAAGGATACGACAATGGTGATCCATCTTTAAAACACACCTTGACAGGAAAAGTACAACGTTCAATTAAATTCAATTGTATTATGTAAATTAAAGATATGTGACGTACAATTGCACACTCATGTTGTTACTGTTCTCTATGTGTAAATCTAATTTTAATTTGATACAAATCTTGTCAAACTATTAGAACTTTAAATTATGTGCCATTTCCAAACAACATGTACCCTCTCCAGATGTTCCTAGCTTCAGTGAATAAGAGGTGGATACGAAAAGGAAGTTATTAATAATACACACACCTGAAGTAAAGGTTTGGAGAGAGTTCCATCAACCAAGCAATTTACATATTATTTATTCCTGGACAATCATGACTAACTGTTTTAATTTTTTTTTTTTAGCTACAAGTAAAATTAATCATCACTCAGACCACAACAGAAATCAACCTGAGGCCCTGAGGGGGGGGGGGGGCCCATATAAAAAGGACAGGGGGGTGCTCGATATTTTGAAAAGATCCCCTAAGAGGTACCAAGATATTGTTTTATGGGTGTGGCTTGAAATGTTTTTCCACCTCTTTAAAGAGGTACCAATTCTAAAACAACACATTATCTCCTTTCATAGTTCTTCAGCTCAACACCCTAAAAGGTACTGCAAAAGCTCCCGCTGTGGACCTTTTGGGGCTGACCACCCTAACAGGTACCAAAACTGCATTCTTAACCCCTAAAATGTATAACCTAAAAGGGACTATTCTAGTCATTTATCACTGTGTAAATGGTTACTGAGATGTCCCTCACCTTTTGCATATTGAGCAATGGTGAGATCTTGCAGGTTTAATTTGAATGCCTAAAATCAGTTCAAAGAGTCAGCAAATTAAAACTGATGGCTACATGAAAATGTACATACATGTAAATTCAGGTGTCCTGCAAGCTATCTTGTATATTACATGACTGTACAAGTATGAACATCTACATGAATTTTTATGCCTTATATATCATATTTGAAGAGGTACTAACATAAGCAAAAATGCATGGAAGAATTCAAACATCCATCATCTTTATTTCGCGACAGGAATATTATCAACATAATTAGATGGTATATGTACAACACAAGTAACTCAAAAGAGGCAGGAGCCTTCAACAAGCCCTTTTGGGCTTTACAGGGAGAACCCCTGTCACGATTTTGATACCCTACATTTCAGTTCACAACATATGGTGACACGTTAATCAAACAAATGGTTCTACATTATCAAAAGTGGTCAACCAATGCCAATACATTTTTACCTTCTAATTGATTAAGTTGATTGAGTTTGTTTTTTTTAAAATACACACTTACATGTTATATCCACTTAAGTACATGTTTGTATTCTATAAATAATATACCATCTGGTAAGAAAGCTTCTTCTTCTGTTTGTTTTCTGAGTATCAGTGGTAGTATCACCAGTGCTGATTGTTTTGTATTTTGATCCTTTCATATGTAACTTGCTCCATTTAATTTGGGGAGCAAGGGTGGAGGTGATAATGACAAGGTGTTAACATAGGGGAGGGGGCTAAAAAAAGTCTGTTTTTTCCAAAGAAGTTCACAGTTGCTTAATTTTTTGCACCCCTTTCATGGCTGCTCTTGCTCTTGCATTGCTCACACTCTTCAAAAAACATAACTCATAGCAAGAAATGAAAGTTTATGGACAGGCTAAATCATATTTCTTATATACATGTGCACTTACATTTCTTGCAAAGGTGAGATTTCCCACTTTTCAAGTCATCTAGATTTGTATCCTGCTGCAGGTACAATTATTGAAATTTACCATAAATGAATACAATTATGGGGATACAAATCTGCGTACTTAAATAGCAACTTAAGCTATTGCTTAAGTTGCTACATAGACTTTAGGTTACCTGGGGTGCTCTTCCTGGAGACGTGAAGACAACTTTGAAATAATGGAAGACAATATTGATAAGAAGCCAATGAGCTGTTACCAGATGAAGTACTACCCACGGGGTGCTGTATTCCAGAATTACGGGCAACAGGAAGGCATAATAAATAACCACCACTGATGCTGTCAGGCCAATCACAAGAAGAACAAAAGCCTGTTCAAAACATACAACATAGCAACAATGCTTATGAGGAATGCATGGAAAGGACAGTGCATTAGCTATTGATTTAACGCTGGGGATAGCCCTGCGATGGACTAGCATCCCATCCAAAGGGGAGTAGAAATACCCCTAGTGCCTTCATGCGGAGATGCAGACATTACCTCTCGCACTTCTCTTTCGATGAATGAAATAATTTGTCTTTACAAGAGACAGTTATAGACAAGTCAACAATAGGCAACGGTGACTGTAATGTAACTTTTGGGTAATCTGTAGGTACATGTAGAAATCGGTATAAAATAATGAAGTGTAAGTAGATGTAATACTGTAAGTAGAGTAAGTAGTTGTATTAGTATTGTAAGTAATGTACGTATATGTATTGTAAATATTACAAGGTGTTGAGTCTCTTGTTTGAAAGACCAACAGCGACGATTGCAATAATATTATAGTTATGCTCGACTATGCCGTCCTCACTTATAAACTGGTTTAGGATATCAAACTTAAAAATGTTTACAACTCCCAAGAGAGTGATGAACATTAACATTCTCCTTTCAATATCAAGACAATAGCAAGCAGACAGGTTATGAGAAGATAGAAAAACATCAATCACAAAGACTGTCTATATGTACAGAGTGTGTAGCATGGTGTGTAGATATTTGGCACCCATAATCAAGTGTGAATTGGAGATTCACTAAGCCCCCCATCCCAATCCCTTAGCCTCTATCCACCCCACCCCTACCCCCAGAGCCACTATATCAATCAGTTCTTATATAAAATGAAATTGTTGATCAATACGTATACGTCATCTGTTTCATTAAGAACTGCTCACCGGTCCAAGGATCCTAACAAAGTGATCAACTATCCAAAACACAGGTTCAAATATCGTGTCAAGAGCAGCTGCTCGCGAAGTTACCGAGTTGAACGTTAGAGAACGTAAAGTGAACAGCAACACTTTCAAACGTTCCATTGAGTTTCTGGTCGTCGATTCCTGTGCGCAAAGATAAGATACCTCCAGTACAACGACTTAGGTGCTTTGAAAGTAGAACCATTTTCTTTTCATGACTCCATCAACGAGGAAAAGAATGTTAAGCGTCCACAGTTGCGGGAAACTTTTTCCCGTTTCGCCGCCATTTTGGATTCCATGAGAGCTCTCGGAAGACTGGAAAAGAGCAAGCATTACCTCGTTACCAGACCTCCTTTGACAAACACTCATTGCGCAAGAGGCGAAGTCCCCGTATATTTTTATTTTTTTTGACCGTCCGGCTAGGAGTTTTCGCGCCTTTGAAACGCCCAATCAGAACATACATTCCATTGCCGTTACTCAGGCCGTACTTGTATTTTGGAAAAAGGAAAAAGTGTAGAAGTGAAATCGCGTAGTAGTGCAATCAGTAACTGGCTCCAATTCAAAGGTAGTACTTGGTTACAGGGGTGTCATTACTCTGATGGTAAACTTATTCAACTATAGTTTTACTGAACATCTTAAGAAAATGACAAAAATCTAAAACAAAATCCTCTCTGTTGAAGACAGGAATATGAGTAAGATATTGGTATTTAGAGGTGTTCTATGTGCTGCGTAGAAAACACTCACATGTGCAAAGCACACCTTTGGAAGATTGAACTTGAAGAAAGTATTCACCATCCCTTAAGTTAAAATGAATTTCGATTAAAAGATATTATTTCAAGGTGGTCAACCTTCTAAAGCTGGTAAGATTTTCTGGAATTCGTTACTTTTATGTTTGAGAGTTTCTTCATTGAACAGGCCCTTGTAGAAATAAAAAATAAAAAATAAAAAATTCACCGTTTGTTTATCTTTACCTCACAGATTGCGTTGTCTGGGTCGTATTTTAATCAGTCAGGGTTTATTAGTTAGACGTTTGGCAGAATTTGACAAAGTCGCTGAGTTTGTTTCCTTTTCTTGAGTCAACTAATTCGAGGACTGACGAGTAAGGGGTGGGGAGGAATCGTCTGTTACCATCAGATAAAGCAAAATCGTCAATAGAATCATTGGATGATGACACACCAACTTAATAGCAGAGGGGCCCTTCACATTGTCTAGCATAACGCATTGACAATTACTTAAAAGAATCAGTTACAGAGTGACTCAGACGGTACTTAAATTAATCTCGCATTTATCACCGCCCAAGTAATGTGAAAGCTCAGTAGAGCAGTAGTACTGAAATGAACCATGGAGCAGTGCTTTTATCGCCCGCGCCCACAAAGTTGTTCTTAACTTTTCAGGTAATGCGATGAATCCCTATTATTTGACTTTTCAAATGAAATATGTCAAGAGACACCTCATTTTCTCTTGAATATGTATATTGAGCAATACTTTCTTCGCAGCTCCGTTTATTCTACTGCATAACAAAATGTTTGTTTAACCTTTATAAGTCAGACTTAGTGGCTCTAATCTAAATCCTAATATATCACCAGTCAATAAAGACTGTTAAGCTAGCGGCACTTTCCGTACGGTATCATTTACTTAATCCACGAGGTGCCTAACTTCTACGTTTTAAGTCCATGGATTAATTCCTATTGTATTGCCGTTCAATTAACTGAATTGAAAGATCAAGCCGTTCTTCCATGTGGCATTATTTATCATTCTGCAAAGAGTCATTCTAACCTTCCAGTTCTACATATGGTGGGTAGCTTCCTTACAAATGTGATAACTTGTTTATAATGTGTTTTACACTAGCTCTATGGGTTTTCAAAAGAAAAGAGCTTATTGAAGACTTTTCCAAAGTGAAATGTTCCAACCTTATAAGGTCGTGACATTGTTTTTTTCTTGTTTGTAACTTAATATCCATTAAACAGCTGCCTTTTAATCATTTCTTTACGCCATTTTATTCGCCTGTTCTGGAACCAAACGCGGACCTGAGTCTCACTCAGCTGGAGTTCCTCGGCTAACTGCACCCGCTGACTACCCGTGATGTACTGGCGGCGCATAAATTCCCGCTCCATCCTCTGCAGCTGAGTTAAGGTGAACATGGTGCGGGGTCGCTTATGCTTGAAATGATTACACACAAAGCTAGGGTTTTCCTTTGGAACAGGGTCCACGGGCTTGTCATCTAGAAAAATAATTAGAAAGAGTCAGCTCTAGCCTCGAATTATCCTGATAAGAGATACAAATTTGACAAATAGTATATCTATAAAGTGACATTTTCAGCCATTCGCAAGTCTCATAAAAGACACATGATGTATTTGGGAGATATTTTAATAATATGTGAAGACGAGCCTAACGACTTGGTTGGTCTGGAGGATGAATAGAAAATAAGCTCTGTCACTCTCAAATGACCAATTGTTTAACTAATAAATTAAATATGAGACTTTCGAAACAGACGACAATTTTGCTCAATTGTTCACCGGCTCTTTCCGAGTTAAGTTGGAAAATCCAATAGGGCAGCGAAATGAAAAGATACCACCCACTGGTGGAAAATTGAAAATGTTGGTGCCACCGTCTTGAAATTACCTTAACAGATTTAGCATTAGTCTGTTCAACTGTAATTCTGGGACGCATCATTCGTCTGCCAAAATATGCGGCCATTTTCCGTCATTTAACATTGCACAAACTCAATAATTTCGTTTTGTTTGCCTCTTTAAAAACAGTTCTTTTGAAATTGTCGTAGAAAAATTTTGCCCAATGGCTAACGTTGTAAAAAAAAAAAGAAATTATTGTTTTACCAATTCACGATAGCGAGGCCTGGCAAGAAACAGATTAACGGAATTAATATAAATCCGGTGTCTCTGTTCCTCGAAATAATTAATTTCGAGGGGTTTAGCGATGCCTTTTAATGTTTGTAAGGTAACGAACTTGGATCTTTCAAAAGAATTAACCGATTAGTAACACATAGTACACCGCGGCAAAGAAATCAGTTAAAAGTCACAATAGACAATGATGATAACGGCTCTTTTGAACATTGTTGATTTGAGTGGATATAGGAAAAGCATGGTGAGGTAAGAAATTAGAGAACACTGAATTAGCTAGACCAAAACACAAACTTGGCTGAAATTTTTAACACCTTGCAAGTTCGGAAATATGTACAACTGCTAGAATAATTTTATCTTTACCGAGTGGACTTGCCACGCAACAGAAAATGAAAACAAAATTCCCATATGTTTAGCTGTCCGTTCCTAGTTTTTATTAAGACAGAAATTGTTTCTAACAACAAAGGCACGTATTTTCAATGGAGTTGGGATATTTTATAATACATTCATTCAGAAAATATATACATCGGATAAAGAACGCTCTTCTTTTAAATGATAATATTGTTTTTCCTGCCGTGGCTGAATATTCTTATTTTTCTGTAGATTTTAGGCCAAAAATATTCTTGTGAATATTCTTAGACTATAGCGTATGAAATTTCTGTTTTCGGTTGTATTTGGTGGCTGCATGGATAGCGTTAAAGTAATTTTGCAGCCATTATAGCCTGATATAACTTCTTGCAGAAATGTTATAATTATCATCGAACATACGGCTAGTGCTGCTTTTGTTGCTTTTTGGCTAGTCTTGCCGTTTAGAGAAAGGAAAATTTTATACGGTTTAGTTAAAATCATATAATTGTATCGTATTTACAAAATTTTAACACACAAAATTAGTACATTCTTTTCAAAATCTCAGCCAAAGAGTTATTCTTAAAACACCCTTAAAATTTCGCAAATTTCAGCCTTTATATTCTTATAAAACATATTCTTATAAAAAAGGAAGAGTGCATCGTTACACGCGGTAAGCACGATCTCTTTGTAAGAAATTGTTTTACTCAAGTGTTGTCAGGGGAGGAACAGAAGAAAATTTGGAATGTCATTATTTTGTTGCCCGCGGCTGATAAGACTAATAAAATGTGTTTTCACTTGCTCGTGTACTAGCCAATAAAGATATGACCGAGAAAGACACAAAAACACTGTCATCTTTATTATTAACGATATGAAATTAAAATCCACCCGTTACCATCATTGAACATCTTCGTATTGACCCAAATTTGTTTAAAACATTTCGATTCTCTTTAATGATTTTTGCTCTGCCTAGCCACGCCGCAATGTGCGTCTTTTGATTCAAAATTCCAGATTAATTTCGAAAATGGTATAAACATTTGAACTCTAGAAACGTGATCTGGGCCTGATGAAGGTGACTTCTACTTTGTAAACCGGATCACCAATAAAAACAATAAAGTCCACGTTCTCCTCAATTATACTGATTCCTAAACACTTCAGGACAAAACTGCGGTCAGTTTCTATTTGTTCTTACAGTGAAACAGTGCTTTTCTGTTGGAAAGAAACGCCGCTTTGTGTCTTAAGATATTTGTTTAAGCTATTGTCATTTTTGAGAGCTAAATGATCTGTTACATGTCAATAAATTAAATTGGTTTTAGTAAAATCAATGCTAACCGACTGTTATTTGGTTATTGCGTGGTGTGATAGCCTCAGCTTTCGGTGTATAAACAACTGTAAGAAGGCGTTGGTGTCCGCCCGTTAGCCCATTTTCTTGAATTGTTTGGACTCGGTCCACTTAAGCAGGTAACTTTCTATGTACCGTGTCTGTATGAGAAAAAAAAAAACCGCCACCTGTTTTTCACATGAGTTCAAGTAACTCGTGATCGTCTACGAATCCGTGTATTTCGTGTCTGAACTCGCAAACATTTCTCAGGGAGTTCGAACGAAGCTCTTCCTTTTATTTCATTCTGGCAATTTCAACTTTCGCTCAATTGTGAATAGCATAAATGCTCGCCTGACAGTTAGTCGTGTATTTTTTTTTGTTCTATGGTTATTAAGTGAAATAGTCCCTTCTTTTCTTCTGCGTCACCCAGTAATTTCCCGCCGGAAAAACCATGATTTTGATAGCTACATCATTGAGCTTCCTTTTCATTGTTAGTTCCTTATTTATAACAAAGTGGTGTAAATACGAAGCGTGATTTGACAAAGTAAACATGTAGTGTTACTTAAAATGGTCTGTCAATTTGCCAAATTTGTTGTGAAAAGTACTACTTCATTTCCAGTAATGTCCACGTTATGTACGGTTAGAGATAATATTCAACTAATTCCTTTTAATTTCCTTGGAGGTGAGTAGAAATGCTCTCTCCAAGATAACTAGGCGTGTAATTTTTTTCTCTGTTAAGATATTTGATTGACGAAAATATTTGCAAAGTAACGTGTACATAATCTGGGATTCGTAAATATAGCGAAAAATAAAGCAAATAGACCGCTTTGTAAAATTCCTTCGAATACAAATCTACAGTCTGCCACTTATAATGAAGGGATAAAACAATTTTTTTTTTAAAAATAAATGACTGATATATAGTCCTGCTTGCAGAAAGAAGTTATGTCATTCCAAAAAAAAAGATCAATCAACTTACTTGACTCACCACCGTGCGATGTCTGCATTTCTGTGGAAGTCCTTGCCGTTGTTTTCTCTCGCGAGCTGTATGGCACAGAGGTACTGTTGCTTCGTCTTCGTTCCTCAAGCGCCTTTAGTTTATTGGCAATGGATGTCGAGGTGTCTTGCTTGGTAGAAGGGCTGCTAAAGGCGGCCAATTCGTGGCTTGTCTCACCTCCGAGAAGAGACTCGATGGAGAAGGGTGATTTAAATGGCTTCTTCACCTGCAGTTGTGTTTGGAACTGAGGTTCGTAAGTTTGTGGATAACTCAAGGAAGGTGTAGACCTAGGATGACAGCAACACTGGAAATAGCTGAAGTGATGCTCTGCATTGTACGGCTGCATTTTAACTTCTTATATCAAACTGCTCACGACGTGCGTATCGACAAAGTGATGACCGAAATGTGCTGAGCTAATTCTTTAATTTCTTATTTGGAATAAATTACTTTTAATTGGATATGTTATGACCAATTAACTCCCGTTTTCGGGAAAGAGGAGGTCCAACTATTCAGAAAACCTCGTTACAAAAGAAAACACGAAAAAAACAAAAAACAAAACAAAACAAAACAAAACAAAAACATTGCGGAACTCAAACGCTGGAGAAATTGGCCGCAACTACGTACAAGCCAGAAATTAAATTTTCGACTGTTATTTAATTTACGTTTACGTTCTCAAAGAGCGATTCTGAAATTGCTGCTACAGTTGGTGACTGCAGAAATTTGTCGTTACGGCTAACAAAATAAACTTCCAATAATATCTTGATTTTATCTTTTTTCACTCGGACAATACGGGAGTCAAGCAAACGGGTGGCCAAAAAAAAGGAGTGCAGAGCGAAAACGGTCTTATGTGATTATCAAATTCTCTTAATAATCGACACGGCAATTATGTGAATCCATTTTGGGGAATTGCTGGTAGAAGTAGCATCAATAGTTTTCAAGGCTGGATCAGGTTTAAGATCGAAACTTCAGTCCCCAATCGCTTAAATTTCTTCTTGAAGAACAATGAAAACAGCTCGCCTTTTTAACAGACAATTAGTCCGCGAGAGAAAGGTGTTTTATTGTGTCGACACCTGCTAATCTAACAATGCAGGGGGCTTCCCTCGTGCATGCATTAATAAAAGTTCAATTAAACAACGGTACAGAAACCCGGTAGGGCTGACCTAGTGAGATATGATAACACATCGATCAAGCGTTTTTTCAATGTCGTAGAAGTTGAAAGATTTATTTTCCTAGGCAACCTCAAGCGAAGAACATGTATGCAGACTATGAGAAACGCCTCTTCAGGTTAAACAAAGGGGTTTTTGTGATAGGTCTTGTTCGTTCAAATTGTACGGACGAAAGGTCGTTGGATTTTTACCCGACACGTGAAAAATTTTTAATGGTGATTTCTTGTTTGGATCGGATCGGATCGAGAGGAAAAGTATGAAAAAAAAAACTTAAATTATCGCATCTTTAAAAGGCATTTTTTCGGAAATGCGAATTAACGTGAATTTTATTTATGCCATCTGATTATCCCACATCCCGTTAATTTTTAGCCTAAATGCCTGTATTCCGACTAGAAGTCCAGATACAAATATCTACGTTTTATCTCTCTCGATATCTGGTTTTATCTGATCTTAATTTCCCATATCCCGTTAATTTGTTCCCTAAAATATCCTATATCCCGTTTATTTCTTACCCAAATATCCCGCATCCCGAAAGGTCCTGATAAGGCCTCACAAACGTGCATTATAAGTCCCAAGTTATGAATTTAAAATCGGTTGCATCCTATTTACAAGGTCAGAATTCCCTAGCCGTCGTATCAATAAAGAGTACGAGCATTGCATTGGCTTCTTTCTTAAGTAATCCACAAGGTTGAAATTCGTTTAAGAGTTGTTATATTTTCTTGGATCGAGTGGTCTTTCAAACGCCTTTTGTTCCGCCTTTTAAAACATCTGCTGTACTCTCAATCACATGCATGCATTTAACGAGACACTGATCATAAGACCATCTGGCCATACCTGCTACATTTGCCTATCCATGCAGCCATCGTATTGTTTTTTAAAACTGCTCGGCGTGCCACAATTGTTTTGGCCTTTTTTTTTTTTTTTTAACCAGACGTCAGCCTCCTTTATCTCTAAATCCGTTCGAAATTCATTTTTACGACTATAATAACTGGGTACGTTTGACGTTTTGACTTGCGAATTGAATGAAACTGCATTTCCTTGAACCAAGCCCAATTTCTGTCACAATAAACTGTGATATAAGTATTTTCTTATTGTGCAAACATGATAATAGTTTAGTCAATGGTTTTAACATTTGTGGTAAACAAAACTCACTGTTTTCGGTGGGGTCAGTCATTAAGTGTTTTGTTATACCTCCGAATTAAAAAATAGAACAAACTGCGAAAAATGATTTTCTTGAAGCCAGCTGCCTCACAGATTTGCCGCGATTTTAAGGTGCTCGATCTGAGAGTCATATGAAACATTGTAAAACTCATTGCTCACAAACGAGGACATTTGCTTTCGGTGATCGTTACGTGAAATAAGGATTAGGGAAGGTCAAAGCTAGATTGGCACCTGCGATGGGTGGTGCAGTTGCCAGCGGGAGTTTCCCTTCTATAGCGCATCCATGTCTCGGTTAGCTAAAGCCCTACAGCAGTTTCTTTGCCGAAAACCGCGGTGTTGAACCATTCTAGAGAAATACAGAAGATGTCGTTTGTTCCTTTGTGTTGCTACTATGTACTCTTTGGCAACAAAACAACCATGTACGTTTCTTCACGATTTTACCGTCAAACAATCGCATTTGTGATATGCATGAAATTAAAAAAGTTTAAATCACTTTGTTTAAGTGTCGAAGTGTTTAGCACTACTGTGCTAATTATGGACACTGAAAATAAGCAAACAAATATTGTAAACTAAACAGAAGCTTGTTAAAAATCCCGATTAATGGGAGGCTGATCAGTTGGCTATTTACAAAGGCTGAAGGAGTTGAATTTGGGACCACCAAACACAAATCCATCTAGTGGCAGGGAGGATGATTTGAACCCGGGACCCCCGGATTACAAATCCAGCGCCCTAACCACTAGGCCAAAGTTTTGTAAAGTGTGACTTGCGATTTTCAAGTGCACTTGAGTCAAGTGCTTACTTGAAACTTAATTTAGCTTCTAGTGTGAAGCCAAGTACTAATGAGTCTTGACGTATGACACGTGACACATTCTCCTCCAATCGAAAAACGTATTTGAGTTGAGAGGTATAACCATGCAGCTTTCACCCTTGGAGTTTTAGATGAAGATAAAAAGAGTTCACCCTCCCAAATGGACTTCAGTTAGAATTTTTATAATACGTGGAATTTTTCTCACTTTTCATTACATAGGATCAATTGGGAAACAGACGCTTAAAAAAAAAAACGAAACAAACAAAACAAACAAACAAATAGTTAAGGACATACGTCAGTGCTCAAAATGTTCCCACCTACAGATTTTTTAAAAACTTACCATGAAGTAAGGCAAAGATCAACTTTTGCCAAAAAGACAAAACAAAAATGAGGGTCACCATGTTCCTTTTCGAGATAACGCGCGTTGAGGACCATCCGTTTTTAAGGTTTTCCTTTTTTCAAGACGATGTTAGCTTTCAACTATCGGCCATATATGAAGCTACATTAGTGAAATTATAGATCAGGTAAATGTACTCAATTCAGCACAAATAAGTATATCAATTAGATGTTTGGAGCTGATGTCGTTCCTTGAGGTAGAAAAGACCTGAAGAAAAAGAATAAGTAATTGCGTTGCCCGTCAACATTCAAAAAAACCTTCGCTCACGCGAAAGCAGAAAAAGCGAATCATTTCAATGTAACTTCTCAGGGATAGAATTTTCCTGTTTTTTTGTTCAAATGGATAAAATCAGGAAAGGAATTGATTGACTGCAAGAAAAATGGGGGCACCGAGCATCCGAGAGAGTAGGGCTGCAGACGAAGTTAGCGCACCTGGTGCCAATCTTCATACTTAACTATTTTTCTTCCTTAGCGCGCGCTCTTTTTTAAGCGATGACGTATTGTGTGACGTCATCGCTTTATGCTGGCACGCATGCATTCCTTTGGATAGTGATTTCGCATAGTTTGTCGCACTTATGTCCACGCGCTTATGTCGCGCACTTTTCATTCCCCTGTGGAAGCGAAATGCACTCTGGGAGTTCCTTTGCTGCTTTCCTTTGCTGTTTGTAGGTTCAGCGGAGTGCTTTTAATTGGAGCTTTTAAAAGACGATTTAGGGGTGGACTGGTTTAAACAGTATCGGATAAATTTGCGTTCACGGGCAAACTCATAATAAGAACATGTCCTCCATACATACAAGTTTAGATAGACAAGTAAGTCGCACACGCGATAGCTGAAGGGTCTACATAAAATTTACGGATTGGTAGCACAGTTGTACTTTTGCCAGTCTTGAAAGTAATTGAATGAGCATTGTATGAGCACTGAAATATACAGTTTACAGTAGTGATAATGAAGTCAGGCTACGATTCATTTGCAGTTTGCGGTTTTTTATGAAGTTTTGGAAATGTGCTGTTTTATATTTTCTGTCAACGAAAAAGTGGTTGTGATTGGACAATCGATAATCGTTTTGTCAGGGTAAAGACAATACGAATGTTCATTGATGACAAGAATACGGTTAACAACAAATTAATTTTCTGTGAGGTAATTAGCGTTGCCAAATATCTTTAAAGATAATAAGATGCCGATTTCAGAGAGAGAAACTTGTACTTTGCGGCTTTCCTTTGCTGTTTGTAGGATCAGCGGAGCGCTTTTAATTTCAGCTTTTAAACGAAGATTTGGGTGTGGATTTTGGTTTATACAGTGTCGGATAAATTTGCGCTCACGGGGAAACTAATAGTAACATATCTTCGGTACATAGAATTTTAGGTAGACAATCGGGTCGCACACGCGATATGACAAGTCAGGAGAAAATGATTTTCTCTTGGACAAGTATATGGTTAAAACAACAAATTAATTTCCGGTGAGGTAATTAGCTTTGCCAAATATCTTTAAAGATAATAAGGTGTTGATTTCAGAGAGAGGAACTTTTCAGCGGAGTGCTTTTTATTTGGGTTGGTACATTTCGCTGACCCTTAGTACGAGTACATGGACTAGCAAGATGGACCTGGTACATGAATCACTTGAATGAACCACCAATGGACTACCCTAAATGTTAACCCCTAGAATTTCTAACCCAAAAGTTTAATAATCACTTTGTCTGCTCATGTTCCAATCTTCTAGGAGCAATTTTTAAACGTCATCGCTTCTGCATGCATTGCGTGCCGTTTATTTTAATTAATGCTTTTAATAACTTACAAACATTACTTACAATACATGAAAAAACCTACTTACAATACTTTGCATTACGTTACTTGCTTACTAACTTACAATACGCAATAATTACTTATTTGCGAACATCATTTATAGTACATGGCATAACTTGGTTGCAAATTACGTTACTTGAGGACTTACAATACACTGTAATTACTTACAGAAGAAAAAGAAATAAACTCGCAACGAATTAATAAGAGACGTCACTTAACTGGGCAGAAAGGATTTCCACTTCTGTCGAAATTCCCTTTCACCATTCAACGTGGCAGCAATATATTTTCCTATCTCGATTTTATCCTGCACTAATGAGATGAAGTCGCTGAAAACGCACATTGTACTATTTAGTGCGTTGATATATATAAAAAAATATTTGCTTGGCATTATGAGGTTTTTGAGGTTCAAACGGTGCGCGCAGGGACGAGTAATTCCAAATAACACCTCTGGCTCGGAGAGAAGTAAACTCGCATTCGCTTACGGTAGAATACCAACTTTGGAACTTATCCCAAAAAGAAGACGCTTGAGCGCAGCTAATAAACAACTGACGTATGTTTTGAATCTCAGAGGGGCAGAAAGGGCAGGAAGGACAAATAAGTATATCAATTAATATTAAATGTTTGGAGCTGATGTGGTTCCTTGAGGTAGAAAAGACCCAGAAAAAGAATAAGTGGTTGTCCTGCCTCTCAACATTTCACAACTCTAAAATCCCGTCATTCACCTGCCATTTGAAAGAAGCCGAGATGAAAGTTACTTGTGTTCGCCCATTTTTAAGAGTATCACAGAAATCAAAAAAAAATTTGAAGAGTCTATTTGGTTTTGGGAGACGCTGTCTCAAAATTAGCGATTTCGTCGTCGTCGCTTCTTAAATCAAAATTTTTAAAAGGACAATTTTCAACGGCCAGGCCTCTTTTAATGTGTTACTATTTCCTGGATTTGTGTGGAGCCTGCTCACAAGTCAGCATAAATGGGGCGTTTTGGATTACCGACGCTATGAAAAGAAAAGTTCTCGTGATAGATTAATTACAATAACTCAAAAACGGTAGGTAAAGGGACTTTGGAATGCATTCAGCACCAGCGACGGTTACTTCTATCCTAATTTTAAAGCCATATTACTTGGCGTGATTTAGGTCTGGGAGACTGTTTTTTTTTGCCACAACAAGGTATTCCATAATCATCTTCGGCCGCTTCCGTTTCCTCGATGGTTTGATGCATTGATGAGAAGAGCGTCTCTGGAATCCAGTACATCAATATCCCAGCAAGAGTTGCAACCACGCCGAAAATGGCCACTGGAAACGCAATGCTGAGACCTGGTAACTGCCCCTGGTGATGTAAATGAAACGAACGCGTTGGTCAATGTTGAGAAGTAGCTTGCTTGCTGTATTTACATCGTACTACCCTTACAAGATACAATACGATGCAAAGATCGGCGCTCAGAACAGCTATTTTTGCCGTATATGCCAACACCCGAAATGACATGTTACCACGGCTTCAAGAATAATTAATATTAATACAGTAAGGACAAAATCGCGGGCTTTTCACGCGATGGGAAATCACACCCGTGCGAAACTGGGTATACTCGCGACATGCCCTATGAATTTTAATTGATGCCTAGCGCAAACATTATCACTTCAAGGTTTTCGGTTTAAGCTGTGTTTTAATTCACTACAGACTCACCATCAAAGCGACATATGGAGCTAAAATTCCACCAACTCGAGCGCTTGTAGATCCTGTTCCTTGAGCTGTGTTCCTGAAAAGGTTGATTTCGACAAGATCGACAATATTATTCTAGATACAAAGAGCATTCGGAGGGTAGGGCATATAAAAGACAATGAGGAAGGATGATATTATCTGTTAGTACGCTGGACAAAACTGTTCTGGATTGAGGTTTTACAACAAAAAATTTAAACAAACAAAGTGACACAAATAATTTTGCGATTCTCTCAAACTTTACTAAATTCCACACATGGAAACTTATTTTTATCTATAATATAGATAGGACCCTGTGAGCGCTCTGATTGGTCAAAACCCCATGTTTTATCAGAGTATAAAACATAGAAAAAGCGTGTTTTATTGTTTTTCGCCACATTACCTCTATATCATAAAGCAAATGAAGAAGCCTAAGCCGTGTATTACACTGTGATAGAACACTCCGGACATTTGAGAACCGGCTCGAGAAATGTAGAAAACACTCGTCTGCAGCTCGTGTTTTCTTCATTTTCCTTGTGTTTCAAATGCCCGTCGTGTTTTATCACAGTGTAATACATGGCTTAGGCTTCTTTCTTTGTTAATTAACTTTCCTTGTGTGCAATTTAACAAGGCTTAAGACAATCACAAAATTATTTGCATCGCCTTGCTTGTTTAAATTTTTTGTCGTAAAACGTCGATCCAGAACAGTTTTGTCCAGCGTACAACTATCAAGTGAGGATAGAGAGAAAGAAGTCAGTTTTCGATCTCAGGAGGGTTAAAAGATAACCAATCCTGTGATGCCCATATTGCTCACGATAACAGTATTAGTTTAAGCGACTTGACACCATTGTAAGATAATGGTTTGGCACTGACTATTTTTTGATGTTTTGTTCAACACGTTTCGGCTGGTGCTTGAGCCTTCATCAGCTGAAATGCTAACGTTAGCACGCGTGATTCAAAACACAGCACGCTGAACGCGCGCTGAGGAAAATTCCACGTGAAGTTTCAAGAAAACGTAGCGCGAGACTTCTGCGCGTGCCAAAGACTAGACTCGTAGACTTCTGGGATGACGATGTGGTCATTTCCAGATTGCGGATCCTTTATTGACATCCAGGCTACCAAGAGGGGTCGCTCGTGAAAGTTAGCCTCTTGTCCAACAACTCTGACAGTTCCAAAATCCATTTTGTGGTTGTATTCGTGGACATGGCAGGAGATCTTAGAGTCATGGTCGAACATAGAAACAGCCCTTTTGTTTTCTGTAATCCGAGTTTTCATTGATCGTTCAGTTTGAACGTATAGTATACAAAACTGCAGTTGGTGTGACTGATTTTGTGCACTGTGCCACATTGTGGCCGGTCAACCTTTTCCCGGGCTTTCGGTCGCGGAAACAAACTGTTCACATTTCTCAATGGTTTGAAGGCGACTTTGATTTGTTGTTGCCTTAAGATTCGACTGATACTTTCCGAAATGCCCTGTACATAGAGTAGCACCACGAAACCAATGGATTGTAGATCGGTGGGGAGTTTCGACAGCGATCTTTCGCAGCTATTGATGAAGGATGAGGGATAGTTGTTGTCTCGCAGTACAGCCTTAATTCGTTTCGTTTCTTCGCGTTTCCCTTTCTGTGTTGATGGTATGTTCTGTGCCCTGCGTAGCAAGATACTGACTACAGATCTCTTATGGCACATGGGTGGTGAGAATTGAAATCGAGATAGCGGTCTCTGTGTGTTGGCTTTCTGTAGACATTCACTTCAAGCTAGGTATCCCTCCTTGTTGTGATAGTGTCTAGAAAAGGTAGTCCCTGTACCTTGGTGCCCTCACGTTCTAGATTGAACTGTATGTTGGGGTTAATTGAATTGAGATGTTGGTGAAACTCATCCACTTGGTCTTTTCTAAGACACGTGTGACTGTCATCAACGTAACGGAACCACCGCTTACCGAGGTGGGGAGCTGTGGTAATGGCAGTTTCTCCAAATTCTTCTATTACGACGTCGGCTATAACGGGACTGATTGGCGAGCCCCTCGCACATCCAAAGATTTGTTTGTAATGGATGTTGTCGTGTTTGAAGTAGTTGTGATCGAGAACAAAATCTTACCGCCTCATGATGTTGCTGAAGGACATATTTGTACGTTTCGCCGCTAGATCCTGATCTTTTTGGAGCCTGTCGTTGGCGATGGTTAGAGCTAGGTCCACAAGAATGGAAGTGAATGAAGATTTAACGTCAAAAGAGATCACGATTTCGTCACCTGCGACAGAACGTTGCTGTAGCTTTTGAGCAAATTCTGAGCTGTTATTGACGGAGAAGCGGTTTCTCCGAAGAGGGGACAGAATGGAAACAAGATGTTTGGATACGGCGCACGTGGGCCTACCTATGCTGTTGGTGATGAGTCTGTGTGGTATTTTAGGTTTATGAATTTTCGGGAGACCATAAAACAACGCTGGTGTTGAATTGCTGCGATGTAGTTTTTTGTACAATCCCGGTCCAATTTGTGATCTGCCGTCATTCTTTTCCTCTCGTTTGATGTTAAGCAAAAGTTTGTTCAGATGTCTTTTTTGACGCTTGATGTTGGATTTGATCTTTTGCGTGTGATTTTCAAATAAGTGTTTTTATCGTTCAATAAAACAGATACTTTTTCTTGGTATTCATCCTTATCCATTACCACTACGGATCTCCCTTTATCGGCAGAAACAACTGTTACCTCCTCATCTTTTCTCAGGTCGTTCAATGCCCTTTCTTTTTTTTTTTTGTTATGTTAACCGTTGCGGGCAATTTGCAAGTTTTCAAGGCGTTAGCAACTGAGACACGTATCGTGTCCTTGGCTGATTGACTCAGACTGCGAATACCCGTTTCTATGGAGGAGAGTAGTTTTGAAACAGGAACTTTCTTTGGAGTGGTAGAGAAATTTAGTCCTTTCTTGCGGGCCGTAATCTCAACAGGAGTCAAATCCCGTTTGGATAGCCAATTTCTCCTGGTCAACCACGGTCGATCGTGGCGTCTCTTTGCTTATTAGGTCGTTGATTTTTCTCCCGTGCGTTTCAGCTAACCTTTCTGAAATTGTCTCAGATGTTTGCCTCACAACATTTTGGAGAGCGAGCATATCCTCACGAGAAAGGTGGTCTTCAAGGTTTTGCAGAAGGCTCTTGTATCTTCGTCTGTAAATTTCCTATGCTCTGATGACATTGTGTTATTCGCAGTCTCAAGTTCTTAAGGTCTGTATTTCTAGCGATTTTATAGCCTGCTTTACTTCTGATAGGCGGAGTGAACTTCAGGCTCGGAGGTAGAATGTTCTCTCTTTTAAGCGTATGATTAAAAGTGAGATGTTTTTTGTACCTTGCGAAGGCTGTCGTTTTCCGTTTAAGTTCCCTGGCCAACATCATAATATCTGTACCATTCGTTGCCTCAATGTGTTTAGAAATAGAGCAGTCGTAGTCCGGAGCTACATTGTAAGATAATGGTTTGACACTGACCATTTACGCAAGAGGAGAAAAACAGAGGAGAAGAAGTAGAAGGAGTAGAATAAGAAGGAATAGAAAACAGAAGAAGAGTAGAGAGAGGAGGAGAAGCAAGAGAAGGAGATGCAGCAAGAGCAGGGCCCGGAAATAACGAAACTGGAGGAGGTAAGTAGGGATAAAGAGCAGGGGACCTACCTCAGCACGGTCGGAAAAAGTTCAGAAGTCATCAGATAAATACTTGTCCAAGTGCAGTCAATCAGAAGGAATCCAAAGAGAGACAGTACTGTGGTCGCCACAGGGGATTCTAAAAATAATGCATCATCGCATTGAACGATTATGCCTTTCCACTATTAACACTGCATTATAATCTCACAAAGCAAAGAGTATTACCACGTGTTGGATACGACCTTGAGCGTGCGAGTGGTCTTGAACAAAGTTTTGATGTCTGAAATAAGCCTCTCACTTTTCATGCTACAAATACTATTTCATACCGCACACGGATTCGTTCAAATTTCTTCCATTTCTCGAGATCATTTCTCGAGATCATTTCAGTCGCCAATGACTAATGGCACTTCAACTATATCTCTGGTTTTGTTTATCTTGACCACTGATCATTCGTTAATCACAAGCTATTGAAGCTAATGGGGTGATTGTACTCGATCGAGTTTGGAATTTAATTTAAACGTATTCCCACATATTTGTTCTACTGATTAAATACGATAACCGAACGATCTGACACATAGGAATGTCAACTAGTTTTTAATTTTTTTTTTTTTTTACCTTTATGCACCAGTAAAACCAGTAAGAACGTGACTCCAACCAAGATCATGATGATGCTATGGCAAATACGGCGGCCAAATCTAATAAACAATGAAAAAGCCAACAAACAAACAAACACACAAACAAGACAATTTACGTATTAAATGACCTTCTTTCAGATGAAGAAGCCTTAATTCGCATTAGCATGTACATTGGAACCCCGCCTTACGACCACCCGTTAATACGGTCATCTCCGGCGTTATTACGGCCACTTTATTCTGGACCGAACAAAGGTTCAGTCAGTCACTTTCTTATTTGATACGTCCACATTTTTGTGGTCCGTTGGTGACAGAATTAACAGGGTTCCACTGTACAAGAGTTTAAAATTGAGAAAAAAAAAAAAAAACCTTCCTTACTTTAAGTACAGGATCCAAGTGACTGGTATCCTGAGGACTGTAATAATCTCCATTACGGTGTAATTAACGTAAAGATTACCAACCAGTTGAGAGATGAATATAAACATCCCGAAACTGACGAGTGCCACGACAAACCTGCAAAATCAGAGTTCATGTACAATTTTAGTCCTTAGTTGAATTGTCCAAGATTATTTTATGCACCGCGGCTTTAACAGTAGTAACGAAATCATGTTGGTGAATTTTCTTCGACAGTTCGATTATAACTTTTATATCTCGATTCTGCAGAATTTCGCTTTGTTTTCCTGGCGTTTGGGTCAACGTAACCCCTTTCATTTGTTTTAGTTTTTCATTTAAGAGGGTTGATCTAATGAAAATTACAAACTTGATAGATATTTTTCACTTTCCTTGTTCAGAGTGGAGACGTCCGGGATAATCGTTTACCAGATACTGTCAGGAGTCCATCACTAGGAGCGTGCAACTCCCATACTAAGCCTATGTCACGGCCTTTTCACACACCGATCTATTTTTAGGCTTATTTTCCTACGAAATAGGTCAGTTCCTGTCTATATAACCGCGCATCAATGAGGAAAATATGGCGGTTTTTCTTTTAATCTTCCGGTGAAATGATGATGTCAGTTAAACTTACGTCCGTGCTTGTAATTGGTCACTGAGGTTCCTGGGGGGATCTGAACTCGCGGTCAATTCAAACTAATAATAGATCGGTCCGTGAAAACGCCGTGGCAGGAATATGGGGTAGTTCCACGCTCCTAGTGATGGGCTCCTGATACTGTAAGGTGAAGGCCACGAGCAAGTCGGTAGAACTTAGCTTCTTTAAGTTTACATTCTGAGTTCTGATACCCTAAACCGTTTTTCAATCAGCCTGCATTTTAAACTTATATACTAAGAACCTTCTCTTGTTTTCACAAACCCTATGTTCTACCAACTATGCCACCGAGACTAAGACACAAGCACAATACAATACATGTAATGTTCCTACCACTGATAGCAGATGATTGCTGTCCATTTTCTCAGCTTTGGAGTGCGAAACAAGTCCATCGGTGAGTATTTCTTTTCTTCTCGTTCTCGTTCTAACTGGTCTCTTCTTACATTTTCCAAGAGCGCCCTTAACTCCCCTGAGTCTACGGGTTTGCCTTTTTTGACTCCAAAACGCTCGATGATAGATTGAGCTTCGTCCAGACGATCGTGGGCAATGAGCCATCGAGGGGATTCTGGAATACATCTATGGGAAGTATAAACCTTCAGTGTTTTTTTTTTGTAAAATTTTCAACAAGTTAACGTCTTGAGTCACGATAACACATTGAGTACTTGGGTGTCAGTAGAGAAGAGATAGTGCTGTTGGTGTTTACATTCATTTCGATGGTCCCGTCTCGGTTGGTCAAGCTATTAAAAAGAGCAATGACCACAAACTAAGTGAAGGAGCTAACGTGTAAACATAAATTAACAGGGGCCAGCAACTAACTATGGTGTAAACGAGGTAACTTGTGAACGAGGTAACTTGTGAACGAGGTAAAGTGTGACCGAGGTAACTTGTGAACGAGGTAAAGTGTGACCGAGGTAACGTGTGAACGAGGCAACGTGTGAACGAGGTAACGTGCCGGTGAACGACCTAACGTGTGAACTAGCTTACGCGTGAACGAACTAACGTGAGAACAAGGCAACTTGTCAACGAACTAACGTGTGAATGAGCGAGTTTCTAAGTGAACCGAGGAACGATCTAGCGATCTTGTGAGCTGGTATTGCAAGAAATATTTTGCGCAGCTCAATGCGCTCGCTTTGCTATTCCACCCTGAAACTCGAGAAATAGACTTGTGTGAAGTCTGTGATAAAAAAGTGAAACAAAATTGCATATTCTTGCAACTAATTAACTTTGCGATGGGCACTCAAGACAAGATGTTCTCTCATTTTACAGGGATTTGAATTCTGCGTTTCATTTACTTACTTCCAAAAAGGAAACAGCAACACTGCTGGCAGAGTAACAATCATTAGCAGATTTCTCCAATCACGTTCAAAATAAGCGATCAGGACAAACAACATCTGAAAACCATTGTAGTAAAAATAACTCATATTGCCAGCAGCTGTTCTTGTTTTCGGTCCAACCAACTCCAAGAGGTAAATGTAATGGGATAGCATAACTCCCGTCAGCCCAAAACCAACCATGAACCGAAGAACAGCAAACAAAGGGATGGAATGAACAAACGCTGAACTGAATCCTGTAACAACCTGAAAAACACAATACAATACACTGTGAGAAGTTAAGTTTACATTTTAATTCAGTGTACTTTCGTAGTTCACCCTCAAAACTAACTCACCATGACAGCGTTGCAAATAAAAATGCAATTCTTTCGGCCCCAGGCGTCGGACAAAATCCCGGTCACAATTGAACCAACCAACATTCCAGCGAAGAAACAAGACTGAATAGTAGCGCCCAGGAATGCGCGGTCACATATTAGGTTCCACTAGCAAGTAAGAAAGCAAACAAAAAAGGCGTCTTTTTTTAAATGCTGTTTAGTTTCGTAGTGGAAAGATTGTTGTTGAAACTATACTTACCTCTGACACAGTGCTATGAAATGGTCCGTCAAACGCGTATGACGTACATCCGTCACAACATTTCTTTGGATCACACGTGACATTTGGCGTGACACAGTGGAAGCCAGGAGTACCAAAACCAAATACTAGCAAGGAAAACTGATTTGCTACAGGGAAAACCATCAAACAAGTACAGAAGTACAAGATTTTCTGGTATCTTCCAAAAGATGACACATGTTCAAAAATGTCGTCAAACTCGTATGATCGCTTCTCGCCTTCAGACCTCACACTTTTAGTAGCCATCCCTCCTAAACAGGACAAAAAAAATTAGAAACGGAGCAATCTGTCCGGGGACCACTACAGAATTAGCTATTAAGTTAGGATTGCCACGTGACCATATATAAATCAAACAATAAGAACGCGTGCTAGATTCAACTCAACTCCAGCTATAAAACAAGGATTATCTCAGGCTCGAGGCAAATGTAGCTATAAATAAAAACACAGGCGACAAATCAAAACAATAGCTCCAAGGTGCGCAGTGGTGTTGAATTCACTAGTGGGTTTTGTGTCGTAACGCTAGCAATATTGAGCGACGAGAAAGAAAACTCGATAACTACTTTAAGACATGTTTTGCTCTGATTGATGGCATGTCGCCCTTTGCACTCCATCAAATATCCCTTAGCCGTATCCGATAATCCCATTCCGCTGGTCACGGAATCCAGATTGAAGCCCAGGTCTGCTGATAAACTATTACTTCCATTCACGTTTTGATAAGTCTCAATTTCACAGATCAGGTTGGAGGATGGAGTTAGTGAGTGAATATTTGTTGTTCACTGTCAAGGCTTATAGTCGTGAAGGACATAAGGATATACCGACTGTTTCCGACAGTACCACCTCCGGGGGGTACTCTAAAAAAATTTGGGTGGGACTGTGCGGCCCGCTTCCCAAAACTTTACCCTGTTTAAGACCAAATCTGTGATTTTCCCCATCCTATTTATGATCTGACTAAAAATTCGATACCGTATTCGAGACCAAAATTGCCAAAATCGATACCTTATTTCTGACCAAAACGGCTAAAACATTGCACTCTTTGGCGCGCGTATTCCTATATAGCCCTTATAAGGGACTACCTCTCCCCCCGGGTTACAACAAAGATTAACAGTTACGTCGCGGAGAGTCGTCGTAAAATGCACAACCTAATTTATGTTAAAGTGACAAGTAATCGATCAACTTCAACCTCTTCTAAAATTAAGATTTGGCCTCTATGGGGACTGAATGCTTCTGACTAAAAGGAACGAATGCAGGCTATTGCATAATTTGCAAGTCATCCAACAGGTCCGAAAACATGACACTGAAAACTGTGTAGTTCAGTTAGAATTTCAAAATTATGAACTGTGCAGCACTGAATTAATTAAATATAGAAAAACCTCTTACCTGAAGGAATAAATTAACAAGGACCAGCAACTAATGCACAGCTTTTCAAGGCTAGAAAACTTCTGCTGTCCTTTCCAAAACAAACCTGACACCCTTTATCGGTCGATGAATAATAGGACATCAGATATCGTAAGTTTATCTCTTAATTACCCCAAAAATGCAAATATTTAACCTGTCGTCCTGAACTGAACAGATCGAATTTAAAAGGTTACGTTTGTGGAAAGCGCATTTGGAGCACTGCAAGGCAGCTATGTGTTCTCCTCATTTTAACACTTTTATCCGTGATTGTCTCGAATAGACCAATTTCGATAAATCAAAATTCAGCCTAAAAAAATAGACCTCAGTACGAGGCTCTGAGAAATAACTACAGAGTTTGTGGGGTTTATTCCCCAGAGCCTCGTGCTGAGGTCTGTTGTGTTAGGCTGAATCTTAATATATCGAAATTGATCTATTACGCACTATCACAACTCATCCATAATACCTGCTATACAGGGTCATTCAGGTTTTCTGAAGCCTAATCCTACAAATATCTTAGTAAACAAAATTAAATTCTCTTTACTGCTCAGCTTTATTAAATCTTTCAAAAATGGCTTTTTGACCATAACGCACTCGTGAGGTATTTGTCAGGAAGAATGATTAGTGCCAATCCGCCAAGGCAGATTTTTGCTTATTTCAGTCGCAGGAATACCTGTCATCGATTCCAAAAGTGTGGACAGTTCATTATTGGCCTTGCCATATTTATCAACCCTTATCAAACTTCAAAAGAGCCGTCATCCTGCCTCAGAGCAGGCCAAATCTGTGTCAAACATGGAAACCAGCAGATCTTTTAATTAATTTTTAATTTCAAGTTGTTTCGCTAGGAACAAAAGGTGTGGATTTCTCAGTGCGGCAGCGTTTACCAAAATGACATTTTGGTGGCGACAAGAGTTGTCATGAATTTTGGTAGCTAGAGCCAAACGGTTATTTTTAAACACAACATCATAATAATAATGATCGTGATGACAATAATAATAATAATAATAATAATAATAATAATAATAATAATAACAACAACAACAATCAACTTTATTTATTGAGGGTAGCACACAACAGTATAATCACTGAAAAACCAGTGGCCCTCATAAAAATATATTTACAGAGTAAAAAGATTACGTGTTTAAAATTAAAAATACAGAAAGTGATTCTCAAATATGCAATGATTATATAAAAACGTGAGATATGAGATACACTAAAGTCTAACAATTAAAACAGGAAAATTAAAAGTTTACATGATAAAATGGTCCAATTCCTTATAACTGTCCACAAAATGTTTAAAAATAGATTTTTTGAGGCGTGTAAGGTTAGGTTGGTTTTTGATATGGGCAGGCATCATATTCAAGAGGCGGCTAGTCGATGCTGAGAAAGACCTTTCACCCTCAGACTCTCGTTTGAATCAGGGGCAGACAAGGTTTAATTGACCGTGCCTGCTCGTTCTTCCGTTCACGTCTGCATTTCTAATAAGCATCTGGGTAAGATAAGATGGGTACTCCCTTAAAATCCGTTTATATGCAATATTGACTTATTTATTTTCGCTTCATGGCAAAAGGGAACTCAACCTAACATAGCAACAACATAGCTCCAATGATTGATTGATTGATTGTTTGATTTAGCATGTAATAAAAACTATAGCAAATTTAATTTCACGAATTAATCTGATTGGCACTGACTGAGTCACGCAAGTAATTAGACAGTACGCGTAGTTTGCGTTATTTGGACTGTTGCACTTGAATAGGTTTCTTCTTTCCTGTGTGCATCTTGATCACAAAATAGGTAGTTACATATCTATTTAGAAACGCGACGACTGTTATGACGACTGTTATGACGATTGTTATGACGACTGTTATGCATTCTTAAATTTTATTATATAATTTCATTGTATTTTTTGATTTGCCTATTAAGACACTTTCAGAAAAATCACCTATTTGCCAGACTAAAACCTCGGGTACTCATTATCGGCAGTGTTAGCAGTACGCAGGATGCTTCTCACATGAGCTTTCCTCCATCGCTTATCCTCCGGGAAGGCGTTATATGTTGCAAGTTATCTGCAGTTCATCAGTGGTAGAGCATCTGGTCTAGAAGCCAGAAGGTTAGCTGTTGAACTCTTGTTTTCTTTTTCGAGTACGCTTGTGTAACTCAAAGAAAACTCACCATCTCGTAGTTTTGATTGCTTGACACCGAGCTGCGCATAGTTTAATCAGTTTTGATCTGCATATACTCAGATTCCGAATTTTTTTGAGTTCTAGGGGACTATAAACTAAATTGCCAAGACCTTTTCCTTAATTTAAATGGAAAGGCTAAATATTTATCGCACGCGTTGTTTATGTGCATGGCTAGTAAAATATGGGTCTTTTTGGAGTTAGAGTTGAAACTAACTTACAAAGGCCTTCGAATTAAATCGACAAGCTAAACATTAGCTAACATTATCGCACACATTGGTTATGTACAGATAGTCAGTAAAATATAGGTCGTTTTGAATTCAGGGGGGCTCGACACTGTCGTCTGGGCTCGGTATTACTCGTTCGTCCTTTCGTTTGCTTGTTCTTTTGAACATTTGCTCTTTTTCTGTCTTGCCGTTCGTTCTTCCTGATTCGTTCGTTCTTTCGTTCTTTTGCTCGTCATTTCCCATCTTCGTTCTTTTGTTGTTTCGTTCGTTGCTCAGTTCGTTCTATCGTTCGTTCGTTCGTCCGTTTGCTTTTTAGTTCTTTCAGGGATCGTTTGTTCGTACCTTTGAGCTTTTGATTATTCATTCGTCTTCAGTTGAGTTTTTTAGCTCGTTCAGTCGTTCGTTTGTTTAATTCATTCGTTCGTTCTTTTTTTCGTTCTTTCGTTTTTTTTTTTTTTTTTTTTTATTATTTTTTTTTTTGCTCTTTCGTTCGTTCGTTACATTACCTTTCCAATTCGTTCGTTCTTCGTTTCATCGATTGAATCGATTGACTGATTGATTGATTGATTGATTGATTGATTGATTTCTTCTCCCATCTGCAAAACCCTTTCTTTTATAACTGGGTAATATTTGCACATCGACGACTTTTTCCCTGATAAACACTAGCCAAACAGCAATCGAAAGAACACGTTACTTATTGCTGTTTACTGAATGATTTTCTTAACAACAATTAAATGTTTAAGTTCCGGTTGTTGATCAGTTATATTTCAAGCGCCCTTCAAGAACAGATAACAGTTAACGCATGTGTTAATTAAAATCAAGTGGCCTCAAATCTGAGGCAAATAGTGCTCATTATAAAAAAAAAATCAATAATAAAATTTATAATTTCTACTAATGTTCGTCTGACTAATAAATTGTGAAATAGCCACATTTACATAATAGTTAAAATTATCGATAGTTACCATAAACAAAAATTCGACAATGTTTCATTTCTTTTAGTCACGAGAACGAAAATCGTTTTTTTTTTTGAAATTAAAGAAACCGAATTTTGTTATTGTTATTGCCAATACTCCCCATAGGTATTGACTATCGTTCCCCGAACAAACTTTAATCGGTTAATTTGTTTTCCGAAGCAAAAAAGAAATATATTTAATTGATTTGTTGTTTTTTTTTCAGCTGTACAATTTTTGTTCTGATGTAAACAAACTCGTTAACGAAGTAATTGAAAGTTCTTCCTCTGTACTTAAATAGGAAAGCTTTTATTAAGTTTTCGTACAACCTGCGGTTTAGATTAATTTACTACCTACCGGCGATTTAAACATAATAAAAGATTACCAATGTAAAGCGAGTGAATTTTTGCCTCTGATCGGACGCTGAAACTCGTAAATTGTGTGTCATTGAAATATCAGACTTAAGATAAATATTACAAAATTAACCAAACCAAGAGAAATTTCTTAGTTAACATTCTATATCAATAAAATGAAAAAAGAATCTTTGACAAAGTTTCTTCCGTTGGGTTTTTTTTTTCAATTCAAAGTCGGTCGATTGATAAGGGGGTGCTGTCACTAACTTTCAAGTTTTCTATTTTGTTCGTTTTTAATTAGGACCTCACATTAGTACCCCATACGACGATAAGCGATCATATCGTTCTTAAAATGCTGAATCTTTGCAGCGCAAACGGGAATGTAACCTCAACTGAGATATTTTTGGTTATTTTTTTCATACATGTTGCTATTAGTCTTTACCAACGATGTCGTATTTTTTCCTCAATTCTTATCACATTAACGGGCGCGTAATTTGACAGGGGCGCAGGTAATTACAAACGATTTCCTCTGAAGTATTTCATAAACCAGCATGCCTACAGATTAATTAGATTAAAATGAATCATGAATTGTATCATTTCCCCATAAAGTGCGCACAATATTTAATAATGTTGCGAGGGGGTATATACGGATTACTCATTTGGGAAGGTGAAAATCATTGAAAGGGAGCGCGGGTTAAAATTCACTGTAAAGTCAAAGCTGAACAAAACAAAGTCACTCGCGTACTATTGCCCGGGAAAAACCCAAACTGGAAATAATGCAACCGTATAGAAACGTGACTTCGAATCACATTATGCCCATTTATTGGTCTGACTGCCAGCAGTGTTCTTGTGAAAATTGTATCTCTCGTGATACGAATCGGAACGAGTTGTCCCCTCAAGTTCCTGATGAGGAGGTTCGAAGGCCCTCGTTCACAATCGAATCATTGCTAAGCCGAAAGGACGAACGAAAGACTACGGATGTCAAGCCATGCTTAGGGCGAGCTTCCATGGCTTTGGTTTCAAGTGGCAATGGGCAGTTTGCACACGACAGACCATCAGAACTAATTCACGGCTCAGGATACCCGACAAATTTTCGACGGCCAGGGTTTGGTTTTGAACAGGTGTCCTTGATAGCCAGGGGAAATATTCAAACCAACGGTAGGTTAAAAATTATTTACGCGGAATAACTCTCGAGGACACGAAAAGAATTCTCGATTAGCCAGAGACAAAGCCACATATCAAAATGATTTTTTTGCAGTGTTTTTTCTTTGTTTAAAATATTGAGGAATCCTTTGTCTATAGCCAGAATACTGTAGAAATGTGGAAAGCTGCAAAATCAAGGCTCGCAAATTTTGGAATAAGAGATCGAACACATTAACAGTAGTTTCAACTCCATTTTTAGAAAACTGAGTCCCTGTGTTAGGGAAAGAAAACAAGTTTGAATCATAAGTTTATTTTTCTAAACGTTTTCCTCTTACAGTTTGGCAGGATCTATTTTGCCACTTCGTTAATAAGTTCTACCGTCATTTTCATAAATTTAGCCAAGCTATGCTTTTGTAAAGCGAAGGAAATTTCAAATTCAAGCTTTTAAAATCAAAGACAGTAAAAACGAAAAACAAAAAAATCACATAATTTCGGTCAACGGTGTTGGTAATCAAGTGATGAAATTAGAATTTAATCATCGTTTCAAAGAGCTGTCATTTATCGGTTTATACATATTTGATACTGCTTGGACAGTGAGCCGCCTTGGAAACACTGTTTTGTTATGCGTTGCCAGTTTCGGTGCAATCTAAGGTTTTGTTAAACAAATCTAATGCGCTACTAATTGAATTGTGTTTATTGATAGGATGTTTCCCTTCCTGCGTGCGTTAATAATCAATTTGCAATTGAATGATTAGATTTTGTTTAATTGCTTTTCTTGATTCGCGCTACAGGAACTTTCCTTGCACGCGGCGAAGAAACAGACTGGTCCAGCGAGAAGCCAAAGCGCATGCGTACCATCTTTACCGTCGAGCAACTCGAGCGCCTGGAACGAGAGTTTACGCGCCAACAGTACATGGTGGGAGGTCAGCGGTTCTATCTCTCCAAAGAGTTGGGTTTGACTGAGACGCAAGTCAAAGTTTGGTTTCAAAATCGAAGAATTAAATGGAGGAAGCAGCTAATTGAACAACAGAGGACCAAAGTTAGACATCAGAAGGAACCAGGTGCGAACATACAGACGGAAACCAGCTGCCCTTGATTGCTGATCATGAATTTCAGAAGAAGAAATTGTTCCAGGCGAATTTCGAAATTAGTTAATTGTTGTCCAGTGTGACTCACAGAAACGGGATAAGAAGTTCATTTAGCTGAGTATACCTTTTCACACATAAATCACCCTCATTATTCACTGAGGTAAATAAAATCAAGTCCGTTTATACTTGACCATTAAACACTACCATGTTTGACGAGTAAATGCCGCGAACAATTGCATTGCAGAAATACTTCTTAATACACCAGTTATCGATATCGAAACTTTTTGTTATATCGAAACGACAGCAATAGTAAACCGAAGAGAACCAACAAGGAGATAGATGACGAATTCTTCTGACTTGTCTCAGTGCAGGTCACGTCTCCAAGAGTTCTTGTGGTCGCTGGTTCCTGGCGGTACTCTCCATTGGGCTCATAGCTCGTCCTCCACATCATTTTCTTTCAGCAGTTTCAGTTTGTCTATTTTTCGCAGTACCTTTCGATCGGCGTACTCGCTTAGGCGCTCACCTTGGGGAAAAGACATTTTGTGTATGTTATTTCGTCTCAGGAAACACAAAAACTGCGCCAGACTCTTTTCGTTTAGTATAAATCTACTAGCGGTCTATCACGAATGCTGTTCTCTGATTGGCTTCGTTGCTTACTATCTATCCTGTTGTAGATAGCCTAACGGTGAGCGGTTGTCAACAAAATGGCGGCCGCTTCCTTACATTTTCTGAACGACTAGTAGATTCATACTAAAACAATTAGATTATTCTCTCTCGATTTCTACACGTGACAGAAGAAAAGCCCGAGTGTATGAACCTACAGTTTTTGAAGTCTGTCACAAAAGGTACTTATATTATTCATTGGCAATTTAGGCTACGTAGGTTCTTTTAGGTTCTTAATTTTTATGAATGAGATGTTGTTGTTGGTAACCAGAAAAAATTTAACTTGGGTTTGAAAAGTTTTAATCTACAGTATTTATTTACAACCGTATTATGTATTTTCTTTTTCTTAAATTTTATGTTAGAATTTACCAGATCTAGTTCAGTATGCCTATCGGTCTGAAACCCTGCTCAAACTAAATATGTAAGCCAGCGATCAATTCCAAAGGGAAGCACAAAAAATTAGCCGTCATATTTCACATTATCCGAAATGCCCAGACTTGATATGATCATTTCAAGTTGTTGCCGAGTTTTGCAGACTGATCCAGAATGGACGGCTACGAAATGTGAAAAGATTACAACGTACGTGCACGCAAAGTCGAGGCTCATTAAGCTTTTAATTTGTTTGGTGACCTCCACGTTGTCGTTGCCATAGTGATATGCTCAAGTCCCTTTTGTAGGTCACACGTCAAACCATAGTTAGGACTAACTATGGTCAAACAGATCGAAAAGGTTATTATAGTCGTAAAACTTGGATACATTTTGATCGATATCGCGCCAAGAGATGGAAAAAGTTGACGCTGGTTAGGCATGCAAAAAGCGGAACATTTGGGTCTCGATCACTGGTTGCTTTTATTAACCAGTCTTAATAGAAATAAACAGATGAAATGGGTGGCTGCCCCCAAAATAGCAGGTAACACCTTATGATCAGTGGCGCGTTAAATCTGTCTGAATGAGAGAGAAGCAGAGAAAAGAAGATTTTAAAAAGACGAGCCGATGCAAAATCATATGACAACACTCTAAAGAAATATAACGTCATCAATTGCTTACAGAAAAATCCAAAGAAATGTCATCGAAACGACAGCTCGAAAAGCTAGACCTGATAAAATTGATGTCACCCGCTATCCAGGCTTACAATCAGGCGATTTTGCCGCATAAATAAAATTCACGTGCACCATGAATAAATAAATTATAATTAATTAGTCTAAACTGAACATAACTTTTCGTCAATACCCGCGGTTCATTTCTTATTTTTAATATTAATGGTTTTCTCCAAGTTGCGTATAAGAAAGCACCATTAATAGACGTGTACGTATCGGGCATAACTTAACGTATAACGTATAAATTGAACAAACAATATGTATCATGGAAATATTGTTTTACAAAGTTTAAGCTGAAGAAGGTGTCAGTCTCACTATAGGTCTCCGCAAACATTTTCTTGTCATGAGGTGGCCTAGGAAATAAACCTTTCGACTTCTACGAGAATTGTGCTCTGGGCCTCTTTACCGGTCTGTTGTTTAGTTTTATGATGGGGGAAACTCACAAACAACTTGAATGCATCGGTGCTAGTGAAATTCGCAGATCCTAAATTCAATAAACATTGTTTTCACACTGAAGAATTGAACTTGGGCAAAGTGAAGTGTTTTTGGTGTTCTTGAAGAAGAAAAGTTTTGTTGGGTACTGGGGTTCCTTTTCCAACCATATGAGCCCGGTAACCCGACCCGGCTGGCTCGGTTACGATAATCGCGAACGAGTTTGTGTTCCACCAGTTTGGTTTTGTTTGTCGACCGGGCTGAAATTTCTCATGTGAACAGACAAGAAAATTCGCTTCGGTAACCGCCGGAGCCAGGCTCGGGTTACCGGACTCATATGAAGAGCCTCTTAGAAATATCATCCTTCTTCTGTCAATTCTCCTTAATGGTTTTGCTCAATGGCTGGTGGCAACGAAGAGAATTTGGCAATAACATAAGACTATTCCGATTTTATCGGAATCAGCATTTTTTCCTGCATGACTCCCCGTTTGCTTGACTTCAGTATTGACTCCACTGTGAGAAGCTAAAATCAAAGGGGATTGGTATTTTTGTTAATTAGTACCGCTTATTTCTGCAGGGTCCCTAGGTGTTGCAGCAATTTCAAGATCTCTGTTTTGAGAACGTAAGCTTAAACGTATGATGTAACAACCGACAATTCAAGTTCTGGGTTGTAAGAAGTACCGGCCAATTTCTCACCGTCCGAATTCCGAAATGTTCTCTCTATGTTTTCTATAGTAACGAAGTGTTCTTAATAGACATACCCGCTTGGTCATAACATATACAACTGAAAATAATTTATTCCAAATAAGAAATAAAAAAGGTAGCTCAGCACCTTTCAGTTGCCACTTTCTAGAAACACACGTCTTGAGCAGTTGGATGAAAAAGATGCAGCCGTACAATGCAGAGCATCACTTCAGCTATTTCCAGCTGTCATCCGAGGTCTACACCATGCCTGAGTTATCCACAAACTTACGAACCTCAGTTCTAACCACAACTGCAGGTGAAGAAGCCATTTAAATCGCCTTTCTCCACAGAATCTCTCCTGTCGGAGTTGAGACAAGCTTCGAATTGGCCGCATTAGCAGCCCATCTGCCAAACAAGACACCCCCACATCTATGGCCACTAAACTAAAGGAGCTTGAGGACCGAAGACGAAACAACGGTACATCTGTGCCATACAGCTCGCGAGAGAAAACAACAGCAGGCACTTCCACAGAATGCAGACATACAGTAAGTCAAGTAGTATAGATTGATCTTTTTTCACGTGCCTAGTGAGGTTAAACGATAACTAACAATACGTCTTTATGTAACTAGGATTATCAGCCCCTTCTTTGCCTTAAAATGCCTTAATCCGGTTATTATACGTGCCAGACTGTAGACTTATATTTAAAGGAACTTTGCAAATTTTTTCGATGTATTAATTTATGCCAGTTTATGTACATGTCATACTTACAACTCGCAAATATCACATTTCCGTCGTTCAAATGTCTTTACTGTGTAGAAAATAACACGTTTAGTTACCTTGGAGAGCGGAATTTTATTCCTCTCAGCTGAAAGAACTAGATACTGAATTGTATAGAATTACCCTCAAGGAATCAACAAGATATGACCTCTAAACGTATAAGTAATGTGCGATAAATTGATACATATTTTTTACAACCAATTGGTTCCGCTAAAATAGTGCAACATGTATTAAGTAACACTTTGCTCAACTAACAGTTGCAAGCTGAGTAAAGTTGTGATAGCAAAGTCAAGATTTTTCACGGCAGTCTGAATTACCAGGCGACGCTTAAAGAAAGGGGCGCTATATACCAATTATAGCTCAGTGCATGTTTTAAAATAAAATCGCATTGCGCGATTCACAACTCGGCGAAAGTAGAGAGACTATAGTAGAAAAAAAAGGAGATTCGTTGGAACTTAATTGTATTAAAAATGTATGCAACTGAAATACACGAATTCGTAAACGAGTTACTTCAGCTCGTGTGACAACTGGTGGCTTTTCTTTCAAAAGACACGCCACATAGAAAGTCACCTGTAAGAAGGACGGTGCCGAAACAATGACAAGAAAATTCAGCTGAAGTACGGAAAACTGCGCTTTCATAACGTTCTTTATTCAGAGTTCAGACCATAGTTAGACCTCTACTAACTATGTTCAGACTAACCGGGCGTCTAAACACAGTTTAACTTCCTGCTCAACAGGCAAATATCTGTCGGTGGATTTTACTTACAAAAATTTGAAATTCATTTACAGATCATTTAGCTCTTAAAAATAACAATAGCCTTTCAAAGGCAAATTTGTCAGACTAAAGAGGCGTTATTTAAATGAAAACTGATTGTGTCATTGCGAGAACAAATAGGAACTGACCGCAGTATTGGCATAACTAATTTTCGTCATTAAAAAGAAACGCAAAGGCGACTTAATTAAGAGTTTAGGACTCACTTTAGTTGAGAAGAACACCTATTTCAGTGTTGGTGAACATTTTGCAAAGTAGAAACCGCTGAATGTAAATATCGTAGATAAGGCCGAGTTTGTTTTAGGTTAATCACATTTCTAGTGTTAAAATTTCAGCAATTGGAAGTTAAACCACCTTGCAAAGATTAATAACAGTATCACTGTAAAGCACTGCTCAATAAAGAGCTTCATTTCAATATGGACTTTGCCCTCAGACTCAACAACAAAGAGTATTGATATCACATTAACTGCTCATTGAATACAGGATAAAAAAAAAAAAACTTCTTTTATAAGGCAGTAGATACAGCAGGCACCCTTTGTGGCCTTTTTAAGGTGTGAAATCAAAGTATGGGATTGCCTAGTAAAAAGGGTTCCCAAATCTCTACTGAAACAGTGGGTAAAATCTGGGGAAAGTGGGTGTATGTACAGAAAGTGTTGTAAGTAAAAAGTATAAGTAAAATAAAAAATCCAAATCACAGTTATGTACGGAACTAAGCAGTCAGGCGAAAATGGATGCCTGAACATCCTGGAAAAAAAAAATGCCTGAACAGAACTCCAGGCTGCTCGAACGAGATTCGAATCAGTTAGTTCTTTACTCCTACTACCCCGGTGTACGTAGTAAGTGCTACTCAGCAGCAAGTGGGCTATCAAGCCGACTCAGGGCTACTAACTTGTGAACAGGCTCTCTGGTCGAGGATAAGGCGAAGAGAAAGAGGGAGGAAAGAGGATAGCCCGACCGCATTCCCCCTCGGCCACTTCACTCTCAGCTGATTCCTTCTCAGGCCCTTCCAGGAAGGGGTCTTCCAGCCGGAGCCTGTTCAAAGGCTAACTTGGAGCTGGTCAACTTCTGAATTCGTATATAATATGCACGTGAAGGATGAACATGCAAGTAAACTCTGCTTACATCATATGTTTGAACCGGCTGTGATGGCCTGTGAGGGTAATAGGTTATTTACCAAAAAGGCCATTGATGTACTCATTGATGTATTCAGCCAGTTGTAGTGGTGCCCGTCATGACTGCTTTGTAGTAATCTTTCATGTGTGCAATGCTTCACTCTCACCATAAAAACATTTCCAGCTTTATCCCCTTCAATACACGTATACTCAGTCACAAATGAAGATGACACACATTTTTTCCCTTTACACCTATATTTCGACAGGATAGACCCGCCTTCTTCAGGGTGAATGGACGTTACAAACGTTGAACGCCACCCAAACACAAATTATGCGACTGCAAGTGCTACCAAAAAACGGATAATATAATACGTACTTATACTTACTGATTTAATTAAATGTCTTTTTAGGCTCGATTTCCGCCGCTCTCTCATCGAGCCTGATGTCTTTTAAGATGACGCGAAAAGAATTGTACGACGAGGGCTGTCAGAAACATGTTCTTACAATCTGCACCAATCTGTTTCGTGGGAGGGGGAAACAGGAGGGGTCAGAACCTCCCTCGCCCGTCTTGCTCCCGTCCTCTGTAAAGAAGGAGACGCAAAACACATCCTTGTCATTTAGCTGCACTATCCTTAGGCGTTTCCTTTTCCTTTTCCTTTGTTCTCAGCCTTGCTCCTCATACTCACGTCTTCTGACAGCTTAAGTGACAACAACTGATGACCTATGACGTTTACCACCAAATTTAACTGGAAGTAAGCCTCAGTTTTTTCAGCCTAAGGGCGAGTTTTTTCTTCCCTTGAAAAGCGGGAGGGAGGAGGCTTCTCTAAGCAAAACATTGGTTGAGTCATCACTGCCAGTGTGCTTTCTTAACCTCTGTTGTCCTTCTTCAATAGCGTAATCTGAATAGGCTACTCGAAGCGCTCACTCGTTGCTATGTGACGTCACACTGGCAGCGATGAGTCGGTCACGAATCAATACCAGAAAACAATAGACTCACCCCCTCCCTCCTGACCCAGAAGTCTCAGAGTAAGCTAAATTTAAGCCTAATAACATTTTAGGTTCTCGTTTTTGAAAGTATTTTAACTGCTTAACAAATGATTCCCGCCTTCTTAGAACTCCTTATTACTCCTGCCCTGAGACTTCCCACCCTTTCCTCTCCCGCCTCCCGTCCCCTATTCTCCCGGGCTTCCACCCCCTTGCCCCCTCCCCCACCGTTTCCCCTCTATTTTTTAAATCGATGGCTGCTCAATCATTCAACTCTCTCCTAGACAGTGTCAGACATTGTTGGACACTGGGCATTGTCTTGACAAGGCGACGAATAAGTTCGCCAAGAAAAAGGAACGCCTGACTTTTAACAGTATTTGACACGTTTCCCTCAGGCGACTTGGGCTCAAGCATCAGTGGCGTGATAGAGATCTCGGCAAAAATGAGACTCGTAATTATTTGAACACAAAGTTTTATATTGTTACCGTGTGTTACAAATCCATGTTCTACCAATCCAAATTTACGAATCCAATCCATGTTTTACAAATCCAATCCAATCCAGCTTTTACAATATACCTTTTGTCGTGACCGCCACAACAAGATGATCATCACTGGGACTGACAGATTGAGTTATTTTGGGTCGTTTGCGGTTTACGTTTTAATTGAGTGATGTATCGTATATCTGCTTCGGGGGGGGGGGGGGGCTACTCCCTTATATGGGCTATATAGGTATCTGCGGCCCCAAAGGGTATGGTTTTTCAGCCGTTTTGGTCATAAATAGGATATCGATTTTAGCTGATTTTAACCATTTTGGTCATAAATAGGGTACGGTTTTTGCACTCTAGCCTTGATATGGTGTGTTTTTGAGAGGAAGCCAGTTTTTCTTAGTTATCGAAAGAGAAAATCAACAGAAGCCCTTCACAAATTATGTTTACGGTAATTTAACATTGGTCTGAACTAGGGAACTAATTGTAATGCAGGTCAGAAACACGGTTTTGATTTAAGGGTCTGGTCATAAATAGGGTTTCGAATTTATGCTTAGGTCATAACTAAGGTAGGGAATATCGCAGATTTTGGTCATAAATAGGGTAAGGGTTTTGGGAAGCGGGCCGCACACCCCCACCCAATTTTTCTCGAAGTAACCCCCCCTCCCCCCGGGATCCGGCTTTAGCCAGCCTACGAAAGCGTTGTTCGATTTAATATCCCAGTTTATGTCTGAGGCATGTACTAGAATCTTTTGGGAGTTGTACCTACCGGTAAAGAGGAGTTTTAACAACATTTCGTAGATCTCAAGGAGCTTAAATTTACGGCACAGCCCTCTCTCACGGACTCAAGTGAACATTAGGTAAGTGTAGCTTGTTTTCGTTTCCGTGCAGTGCATCGTCAAATTTGAACTTTGCCTTCGTGATTTTACACGACATGCGTAGATGCTGTCTTATCTAGTTTTCATCTCAAGTGTTGTAATTAGTTGGGCTCAGCCTTCACTGCAGAGGGCCGGGTAAACTTCAGTGCATAACGACCTTGTCCGTAGTACTGGTCACGAAGATTTCAGTTTTTGTATGTGTTGATTGCCCTTTGTTAGAGTATTAGTGATGAAGATGAAAAAGACTTTTGGATGTCAGAATCGATATCCTTGCATATATAAGATCTAGGTTTGTGCACGATCGATTATGTACGATTATATAATGTCACCTTTAGTTGGCTACGATTGTGTGAATTAAGTCTCGTTCATACAACACATGCAAAATATGCCGTTGTTGATTTTTTTGTGACAGAGATATAGAAAGGGCACCTGCTATTTTGTACGATTGAATACGCTGTTATTGTTTGACGAATTGTGGACCCAAGATTAAATTTCCGTCCATTTTCTAGCGGCCCGGCGAGAGTGCAATTAGATCGTGGCGAAAGGTCCACGCAAATTTCCGTCCTATCGGCCAAACCCTGTATTCATGATCAAACCAACTACTTTTCCATTCAAGGACACATGTTCCTTTTTTACTGAAGCCTTTTGCTGCATGTTAACTGTGCCGACCGAAGCGAAAGTTTGGATCTGAAAGATCGATGTATTTATTTACTCATAGAGGATTGTATATGGGAGGAGATTCTGTGGTTTTCTCTTTCATTTTTTCCTTTCTTCTGTGTCCCTGTTTCATTGCCAATTATCCTAGCAGGGCCATTTCACTGCGCCTTACATTTCAAGCCAAAACCTGAGCGCAAAAAGTTTATAATTACGGTCCGAAAATTCCACTGTCTGTATTTCGTTCGTGGTTCTAAATAACTCTAGGAGGAGCTAAATAACCCTAACCTAACCTTACCCAAGCCCTGAGGCTAAACACCGAGGATTTATTTATGAAGTTTATCAAGCCATAAACTTAACTTCAAAAGTTCGCAAAGCCGGATGCAGTCAGTTGGCAGAATCACGGATAATTTCCTAGCACTGTACATGATGTTTAACTTATAATTAACGTGGGCGATGTTTTTCAAGTTTATTTGAGCTAGCTTTTGCCCACCCGTGATTCTTTTGGTTTTCCTGTGTTTCCAGGGTAATGGGCTCCTGATGTTTCTTTTGAGATTTTCTACAGTTTGAAGTCGTTATTTCGAAGATTTAGATTAGATTAGTGTATGACCTGTTCGTCAGACTCTGGTCAGTGCTAAAGTTGTGTCTAGTTACGTGATCTACTACACCTGGATTGAATGGCCTAAGTGGGACAGTATTTACTTTGGAAGAAAAATCTGTCCGGAAATTGCGTTTCTTCAACACCGTGACCTACCGGATAGCATTACTGTGGTAGATAAAAGAAAACATAAACTAATCTGGTGAAATTAGGGCTTTGATTACTTGTGTTAAGTGGGATAAGCCAAACATACCTCATGTCAAACGAAGAGCCCAGTTTTTTTTTAAATCGATGCACGAGCTTACGTGAAGATCAGAGAGTCTCTTAAGGTCATTCCACTGAAATAGAACCTGCACTGGGATTCTTGTGAAACTTTGCGTATTGATTGTTTATATTATAGGAACTTAAATTCTGAAATAAAAATGAGGGGTCCCAATGTTCGTTTAGGAGCAACAGCACCTTGTTTATACCCATATAAATCCTTATAATAACACTATGATTGTAGTCACGATTGCTTGCTAAATTCACGTTTCCGGCGATTGCTTTTTGTTCTACACTGAGAATTGGTCCATATTTATTTTACACAGAGAAATTTATTACTCAATTCAAAACAACAGAAAAAATGATAGGTCACCATACTCGTTTGCGAGAAAATGACGGTTTACCTCTACGGCGAGGTCCAGCTGTAAATAAAGGCCGCCATTTTTTAATGCGCGCGCTAATCACGCGTGAAATTATGCGCAGTAAGGATGCGCAATGCAATTCTGGGGAATGACCTTAAGAGATTTTCCGAACAAGGGAACATAGTAATTTCACTTTCAAAGTAATAAGCCTGATATGAGACGCACAGAACTTCTTGCAGAAATGTTATTAGCATTGAAAATACGGATCCTAAGTACACCGGCCGCATTTTCGTTCGCGGTCTCTTGCATCATTGTATTTATATATACGGCTAATGCTGTTTTTGTTGCTTTTTGGCTAGTTTTGCCGTTTAGAGAAAGGAAAAATTTTATACGGTTTAGCTAAAACATGTACCAATTGTATTGTAGTTACAAACTTTCAACACACAAAATTATATTCTTTTGATCAGCCTCGCGTTTTTTCTTAAAATATTCTTAAAATTTCGCAAATTTCAGCCTCGATATTCTTCAAAAAATATCGTGAGCTTTCGAATAACTGAGTTTCGAAGGGGGAGATTTTCAAGTAGCCAAGGAACATGTACTTTTCATCCAGAGGGCTCTCAGAAGAAAACACATGGCATTGTAGGCAGCTATGCAGCCGTCGTTGTGGTAAGCATTTCTCCGTTTTCTAAATTTTTTTTTTCTTTTTTTTTCCCACTGTTCAGGAGTGATGGCTGCAAGTATTTCATCTAAAAATGAAAAACGCACATCTGCGTTTGACGATATTTTTAAACATGTTTCACCTTTTGGAAAATACCAGCAAGTCTTGTACTTCACTTCGTATTTGCTGGCTTTTCCCCTGATAAGTCAGTTTTTCTTACTGGTATTTGGTTTTGGTACCCCTGGCTTCCACTGTGTCACGCCAAATGTCACGTGTGATCCAAAAAAATGTTGTGACGATTGTACGTCATACGAGTTCGACGGACCGTTTCATAGCATTGTGTCAGAGGTACGTACCTTATTAATGAAAATCTTGAAAAAATAATGAAAGTTAAACATATTGAACAATATTAGAAAGCCAGGAGTCAAGGATGGATGCGAACCTTTTTTTTTCCTTTCTTCGCAGTGGAACCTAATTTGTGACCGCGCATTCCTGGGCGCTACTATTCAGTCTTGTTACTTCGTTGGAATGTTGGTTGGTTCAATTGTGACCGGGATATTATCCGACGCCTGGGGCCGAAAGAAATGCATATTTATCTGCAATGCCATAATGGTAAGCTACACAGTTCCCAGGGAAACATTTAACGGACATATGGCCTGAGAGCAGACTCACGTTTAGAGAGCACAGGCGCGAGAGAGGCGAAGCCGCGAAAAAAGTTACCCCACTTTCTTGGCGCTTTGGTACCAGATTCCTCCCCGCCGGATCGCCCGCCTCGCCGACTTTCTCTTCGCTCGCGCGTGACTCAAAGGAGAGCCTGCTCGCAAGCTAATGGACATATAGAGACCAGCCCTTTTAAAATGTAAATTGCCTGAGGTCTAATGCACTTCATTGTATGTTTTTTACAGCTTGTAACAGGATTCGGTTCAGCGTTTGTTCATTCCACCCCTTTGTTTGCGGTTCTTCGGTTCCTGGTTGGTTTTGGGCTCACCGGAGTTATGCTGGCACATTATATTTACGTCATGGAATTAGTTGGTCCCGGCAAAAGAACAGCTGTTGCCAATATGGGTCTGTTCCTTGTCAGTGGCTTTCAAATGTTATTTCTCCTTATCGCTTATTTTGAACGTGATTGGAGAAATCTAACAATGATTGTTACTCTCCCAGCGGTATTGCTGTTCCCGTTTTGGAAGTAAGTAATCGAAAGTAGGTTAAAAAGTAAATGAATATACGTTTCATCAATAACCATCGAGATATTTGTAACAGTGGAACAATTAATCCATCTGATATACTAAGGGCAAAATGCGGGGTTCTGAACAGTCTCACAAAATCGTTCGATCTCTCGCTCGCTCCCTGACTCACACACAACCATCAATTACAATCATTTTTTTTTTTTTGCTCTAAAGAGCGGGGATGTAAATTAAGTAATTGTTTGAAACTTATATTACTGATTGGAGACTTCGTTTTGGTGTAATCCAGCGAGGAGTTGTTTGCCAGGTTGCACGACGCATTTCTGGTGTACCTTATTAGTTTTCAGACCTAAAGCTGTGATTTGACCTAACAAAAACCTCGATAACAGAGTTTAGAGCTCTAAAATCAAAACACGTTACTAAAAGCGACTTCAGCGAACCACAAACGGCTTCCATTTACGTAGACATTTAGGACGGGATCTAACTCTGTAGTTTTAATCTATAAGATTAGCTCATCTATACAGTGTAAACGTGCGCGATTCTAGGCCAGATCTATAGAGCAAAACCGCGTTCCTCAATCTACCAGCGGCTGGTAATTGAGCCTAGGAAAAATTCGGAAAACATTTTAATGTATTAAAAACCTTAAATTCTAATTCAAGATTAACACTTTATACAGATTTTTTCCACAATCCCCACGATGGCTCATTGCTCACGATGGCTTGGACGAGGCTCAAACTGTCATTGAGCGTTTTGGAGGCAAGAAGGGCAAACCTGTAAACTCAGAGGAGTTAAGGGCGCTCTTGGAGAAAGTGAGGAAAGACCAGTTAGAACGAGAACGAGAAGCTAAAAAATACACACCGATCGACATGTTTCGCACGCCAAAGCTGAGGAAATGGACGATGATCATCTGCTATCAATGGTATGAATATCAGACAATAATGGCCTAACTAAGGTTAGCGCCGTTCTCGTCTTCAGGATCGCCTGCCCCTCTTTTGAAGTGGCATGACCCTGGTACGAAGAAAAGGTGACCGCCACGGCCAAGAAGACCGCGTGGCTTTGAGGAAGAGAATGGGTTTAGCTAGCTCAATCTATAGAATTAATGCAACAATGAGATCGGGGGTCCTGAGTGACCTGAGTTCAAACCTTAGTCAGACCACCATTAAACCACGCCTTGCTATATATATATTTAGCGATTAGATTATTTGTCTCGATTTCTGTCGTGTGATATAGTTGACGAGGACGCAGCCCTTGTCAACTATCACGCATAGTTCTAAATCGAGAGCGAATAATCTAATTGTGTTAGTGTAAATCTACTAGTCCGGTCGTTCAAAACGTTATCTAAATCCTCTTCGCAGACACCTCGAAAACGCAAAGAAGCGGGCGTCATTTTGTTAACAAGCGCACACTGTTACGTTACTCGCTATCTATAACAGAATAGATAGTGAGTAGCGAAGCCAATCAGAGAACGCCATTCGTGATAGAACGCTAGTAGATTTATACTAAATAATGATAGCCTACAAGTTGGTTTGCGCGATTTCGAGTCCAATGGGCTAACTATTGAGTCATTACGGCGCCAAAGCGAGAATCCGTAGGAAAGCTTCTAAATTCATTACCAGTTGAACACGATACTATCATATTCTTCGGGTAAAAACACATATCAACTGTTCACAAGCACTATATGTTGCAGGTTTGTTGTGGCGTTGGTCGGTTTCGGGATTTTTTTATTCATCTCTCAGCTGGTTGGCAACCTTTACGTTAATTATACCATTATGAACGTTATTACAACTCTTAAGATACCTCTCACGTGGATCCTATACCTAAGGTAAGCAATGGTGCGTTTCTCCTTTCTGTGGTTTAAAATCTCTTCTTTTGGCAGAATGAAGAACAATGTGTAGCATTGCCTTAGCTGCTTTCTTTTTTGTAGTTTGTGTAATTGACTCGTTTTAAAACAATCTTCTATATCATTCATATTATACCTAAAATTCCTTACTAACAATGATAACAGTATGGGGCAGGTTCGTCATTTGAATCTTAAGGAATAGTTTATGTCCCTGACTGACTTATTCGGATTCATTTTATCTTATCGCATTTGCTTTTCTCAGATTTGGTCGCCGTATTTGCCATGCTATTATCATGATCTTGGTCGGGATCACATTTTTAATGTTTCTACTGGTGTACAAAGGTAAAAGATTAAAACCATGAAACATGTGTTTCAGACCGAGTGGTCATTTAAACTATTTGCTTTTGATTGCAACAGGATTTTTTTTAATACTGTGACTGTCCGACTGTATTCGATCATCGAAGTCAGTCGAACCCATTCTGTGGTTCACTGTCTTCATAGAGCTGGCCATTGGGGTAAAATGTAGCACGTAAAAGTAATACCGTGAAGTGCAGTAGTCTGTTGCGGACTGAAGTCAGTGCGAGGTCATATTTCTAGAAATCACGGTACTTGTGTGGAATGGCTCCTTGGATAGTAGGAATATATAGATTTAGCCAAGCCTAAAAGCGGAGCTCCTGATTACGATAATAAACCATAAAGGAAAAAGAGGATTTGTTTTTCTTGGATCAGAAACTAAAAAGAATGACCAATTGTGAGCATGTAATTATTCAGCGTGTGATTTCACTATTTCTTTCAGTTAAATTTTAACAAACTTTACCCAATAAGTGTAGGTACCCACGATTGTAGGAATTACGTACGCAATATTTTAGGGACTTTCCAAGAGACGATTGTGCAAAGAAAATAGGTGGGAAGAAAAATCAACAACGCGCCAGGGGTTGATTTGCGCCGAAAGTTTGCCTTTACTCGTACTCTCTCCTTCTTCCCTAGGGTAATACCCTGACTTGAGCCCGAGATCCAATCGCAAAACCAGTACCTGGTCAGCGGTCAACTTCAAAAAATACATTCGACACGAGCTCTTAACCTGAGCCCGCGATATGGTCATATGGTACTGGTCAGCGCATACCCTGTTTTGACAGCTGTCAATTAATCATAACATGGATGTCCAATATCAAAGATGTACATATGGTAATGATCTTGTTTTTAACGGTGTGGAGTTTTGGAGGGTATGGAGGCTTACGGACGTACGGACGTACGGACCGGACCCTCGTACGTACGGATAGTCACGTGACAATTAAAATTGTTTAGATCGATGGGTTAGCAAATTTGCTAAGGTATGGGGTTCCGCTCACATGCGCTTCGGCACACAGGAGCTCCGCTATGAGGGCTGATATTGAGGTCCATCGTGACCAAGTGCGTCTAAAGTCTTGTTCCCATTCAACATGCAGAAATACTCTCTGCAGCTGAGATATTCGCCAGTGTAATGTAAATAGTGACAAGATTTAAGCATTCGGATTTCTTATTTTCAGAATCTCCAGAGGCAACCACAGCACTGTCTCTCTGTGGATACCTCATGATAGACTGCAGTTGGACGAGTGTTTATCTGGTGACCTCTGAACTCTTTCCAACAGTGCTGAGGTAAGTTTATCTCATTTACGTCCTCCTCTTCCTCGTCCTCGTCCTCCTCGTCCTCGTCCTCCTTCTGGCCTCTCTTCCTCTCCATTGTTTGTGTTAGTTTGGATTCCATTGAAAAATACAAATGAATCGAATCAATTTGAAATAATTTTGACCTAAAATTTATTTTACACCACTACTTATGTACTTCATTTATGCTGTCCTGGCGGCTCTGGGCTGCCAGTTTGCTGTTCTCTTGAGATTTGGCAAAGAAGCTTGGGCAGTTCAGTTGTAAATAGCTGGAGTAATATTGGATTTCCTTGTCTCTTAATATTAATGTTAACTGATACCCCGCATATTTGACCCCGTAACAACATCTGTGTAGATCAGCGTCGTAGCATATCGATATAAGTGTGACAGACACCACTGTTTTTGAATGGTTCACTTGCAGTACATGTTTAACAGAATCAAATGGCTTTCAAGGCAAGACATTTCTAAAAAAAAATACCATGCTTATGGATGTCAGTTGTTAGCAATTCCTGATAAACAGCTGCCTGTTCTAGTAACTAGAATTTCTTTGGTATCATTGCCATTCTTTTGTGCAATACTTAAGTAACTAACTTGAAGTAGGGCTAAATTAAAAAGCATATTGGTGCCTAGTGTGAGATGGTAGCCTCTGGTGGATTTTGTATCCCTGCTCTCCCGCCAACGTCATTATAGTAACAGTCTAGCCCTTCAATTTATTTTCTTACTAGGAACACAGCTCAAGGAACAGGATCTACAGCTGCTCGGATTGGCGGAATCTTAGCTCCATTTGTGGCCTTGACGGTGAGTCGAAAGTGCACTGGAACATACTTCAAACAGATCTGGTCAAAAAGAAATCTTATCCTTGCTCTACCTCCCCTCCCATCCCAAAAATCAGCTCAAATTACCGTGGAAATAAAAAATCTTTATATCTGTAGCCCGGCCTGAGAAGCTTGCATTGGGCAGCGTCACCGACACACTGGGGGATTTTCGCATTTTATTGTCGCAAGACGAAAATAGTCTTTTCGTTCCTCGACCTTTTGGTGGGTTGTACCTTGGAGTAGTAATTGCATGGTAAGCGGCGTTTTTGAACCATAAGCCATCTAACACGCTTACGTTCGTTCCGATTACTTCGCCAGGCTCAATTACCAGGTCTCAGCATTGCGTTTCCAGTGGTCATTTTTGCTGTGGTCGCAGCCCTTGCTGGGATATTGATGTACTGGATTCCAGAGACGGTCTATACATTAATGCACCAAACCATCGAGGAAACAGAAGTGGCTGAAGATTATTATGGGATACCTTGTTGTGGCAAAAAGCCCCAGTCTCCTAGACCTAAATCACGCCAAGTAATTTGGCTTTAAAATAAGGATAGAAGTAACCGTCGCTAGTGCTGAATGCATTCCAAAGTCCCTTTACCTACCGTTCTTGAGTTATTGTAATTAATCTACCACGAGACTTTTCTTTTCATAGCATTGCTAGTCAAAAAAGGCGCCATCTATTCTGACTTGTGAGCAGGCCTCAAACAAATCCAGGAAATAGTAGTATATTAAATAAAGGCCAGCCCCTAAGAATGGTCCTTTTAAAGATTTTGATTTAAGAAGCGACGAAGAAATTAAAAGTGTAAATTTTAGCTCATATTGTTTTGTAAGTGGCTGTAGCATTGTAACTTGACATCACTGGCACACTCGCTTAGCGGCTCGGGAGCCACGTTTTTTGTTCTTACCACATTTTCACGTCATCTGCGATCTATTACTGGACAGACGCACGGCAATAAGGAATCTCTCTGCTTTGTATACTGATAGAACCAAAATATCGGTTACTGATGACGTCATCTATTCGTCTGTCCTCCTATAGTAATCTCGTTCCCATATCTCTTGTGGACGAAGCCGAAGGCGAGATCTGGCCAAATCCGATTTGCACCTACGTGATCGCCTGCCAGGAATGTGACAGGCGAGGCAAGAGCTCATGCCCAAAATAAATTCCCAAGATCGCGGAACAGAACGACTCAGAAGACTGACTCAGGCGCGTAGAATTTATAGGTTAAGCAACGTTGCAGCATTTTTATGTTAGCTTAGGGCCAGGTAGAGAGTTAGAGTTTGTTTCGCGGGTTAAAGTTAGCTAGCAAATATTGTTAGCAGCATCCTTGCTCGTCACTGTGGACGTTGTCCATGGACATGGCGGACATGTCAAATATTGAATTTGACCGCGCATTGAAGTTTTCCTTGACTGAACGGGCACCGCCTGATTTACAGTTAGTTAAAAACTAAACAACTAAAGGCTTTGAGAGCAGTGGTGCAGCAAAAGAGAGATGTGCTAGCCGTCCTGCCAACAGGATATGGCAAGTCTTTAATATATCAACTTCTGCCGAGTATGTTTAACTTTTTTTTTTGTATGGTGGAAAGTAATGCTCGATTGCAGTTATTGTGTCACCATTGACCGCTTTGATGATGGACCAAGTTGAGAAAATTAAGAAGCAAGGACAGTTAGCAGCAATTATCCAGGCTAAATGTTCTGAAGCGGACAAAGAGACAGGGATCGAAGTCCAAGGTGATTCTGTGGAAAATGTGTTATGCGGACGTGTTAGTATCGTGTTTGCTCATCCGGAAGTACTTATCAGTAGTAAGAAATGCAGAGAAATGTTGTTATCTGATGTTTATCAAAAAAACGTAGTCTGTGTTGTGGCTGACGAAGCTCACTGCATCGTGGATTCGTGAGTAATTGCCATTCAGTCATTTTGTGTTATGCAGAAATTTTATAAATTATTTTGTTTATTATTTCACATTTTATTAGTTAATTGTAGGTCCACATCAGCCTCACTGGCTGCTAATCTTTGTAACCTGCATTACTAAATAAAATGATGAGGATGAAACTTTTGTTGCACCTCGCCTCTCTCTGGTCTGAAATACTCAATACGTAAAGATGTTAAAGCAGTTGTCAATTTTATTGTATTGAATTAATAGAGAAAAAGTATAGACTGTGACTTTTTGTTTCAGTTTTAGTGTTTTGATCTTGATGTGGTCAATATGTGATTTAATACATATTAGGGCTACATGTACAGGTATATTATCCTTTGGTGGAGTCAAACACATAACCATGATTGCTTTCTACAAGTAATACATATCATGTTGCTGCCATATACTCTAGAAAATAATTTCAGTTTGATTGTTAAACAATCACAGCTTGTGAACTGCTTATGTAAATCTTGGAACATTTTGCCGCAAAAACTACTTCGAGGAAAAAAGAAAAATCTCCTATTTCTTGTGTTTTCCAGAATATATATTACCTTTCTTCATGATCAATATATCAACAGATAATTGTTGCAGTTGTCTGTTGCGGAAACCTATAGAAAACACAGTTTTAAGCATGCAAATTATTTCAATGTGTCTTCTAATTACAACAATGAACAAATTTTTGCTGAACACCTGCCAAAAGTAATCTTGTTTCCTCATTTCATCATCGTCAGGATGCTTTGAACATGATGTGCACCAAATAAATGATCTATTGTTAAGATGGATTTTTTATATTTACACACATCTATTGGTACTCAAAATGTTTGTTTTTGGTTTTGGCAAGAGGGACAATTAAAGACTTAAGAGGAATTGGAATTTATGAAAACTGGAAGTTGAGGTTACATGCAAAATAATTATGGAGAAAATTATAAACCAGACGAATTTCACTCATTCTCTCCTGAAGTAAATCATGATGATGCCTTCACCCTCTTTATAATCCCCTGGGGGAAGTAAGTGATACATGCATTATGCTCAATTGAAAGCACACCTTTGTTTCAGCCTGACCACTAGCAAGTAGTACTGTATTGATACGTTGAACAAGATTCAGCTCCCTGTTGTACTGACTCAGTAACATAGAATAAATTGATCCAATTGGAGGAATCTGCTTTGCTCCACTCCTTTGGACATTTTGCCCCTCCCTCCTACAGCAAACGGCTGTTATTACGTCCAAAAGAGTTGGGCTCCCTTTGGCTTCTGTAAGTATTATCTGCCAGCTGAAGTCTTTCATAGTCCCGAAGGACTTATCTCGTAGTACAGATGGTAGATGACCGTGTGTGTATTTTTCTGCATTCTCGCATTCTTCAAGGATTTCTTCCAAGTGTAATCGCTTCAGGTAGTTCCTCACTTCTGGAATGAGCCAAACAGATGAAGCGTTTACATTTGGTAGCCTCGACGAAACAGCCACATTGAGTAGTTTGACGTTGACTGTCTCAACAGGTTTCTTGCTTGCCTCTTTTTTCAACTGAAAAAATCGAAGCTAAACGTAAACACCATGCCGACCTCTTAGGAAACAGCATACTTACGAAAATCATAATTTTTCCACAGTTATCTTGGTTATAGCAAAGTAGATATCGACCAGTTCCAAAAATAATACTCCAGAAGCACTTCTCTTGTATTTCTCTTATACAAAAAGCAATGTTCACACAGCTTTATGAGTGAGTTCGCCGGAGGGAGACATGCAAGATGAAATTACGTGAGCTGAACATAACAAAGGTCTTTGGCAATTGACGCGGAATTTACGAAGTTCCATGGACAGTTTCTGGCATTTTTTACATATCTAACGACCTAAATAATCTATTGGAAGCTCTTTTAACAGGATAAGCTCAAGCAAATGTATTTTTCACCTGTTTTCCGCACTGTGTTCGCCAGATATTCGTCAAATTTTCATGCCCTCGAACAAACACATGGATCGCGCGAAAGAAAGGAAATCCGTAAAACTTACCTCTGGGTTGTTCAATCCCGAATTGTAAATTACTTCCAAATCTTTCCTCCTCTCGTCTTTTCTTACCTACTTTTTCACCAATGGCGGAAGTTTCCAGGCTAAAACTTGAGTTTGAAGAAAGCTGCGGGGTTGTTTCCACCATTGATCGCTGGGCTGATATTTCTGCTACTTGAAAACTCAAATAACTCTGATCAACGCAAAAAGCGCAGTTTGCTTCATTCTTAACCGGCCCGATTTTGTCACTTGCAGTTGAAGGGGAACTTGACTTTTCTTTTTCACCAGGGAATAACGCTTTCCTGGACGAATTTTGCGTGTTAATGCGACTCTTTTTTTGCCTTTGCGCACAACAAGGCGAGGTAAAAGGGCTTGATTTTGGTGAGCTCTGAGTCCGCTTGACTTTCTCTTCTCCTTTCCCAAGATTTATCTGGGTTGTGGCACATCTCGTTTGAAATGGAAGCAGCTTTTCTCGCAGATTTAACAGTGTTCGGTAACAGTTCCTGCACAGGTGCTTAGGAAAACAATCGTCCTCCTGTACTCTCACTTTTGCAAAATCGCTTATCAAGCGCTGTAATTTTACGGTTTTTCTGTGATCCGAAAAAATCGTGAACCTCTGGTTGGTATTTGTCGTATTGCCGCAAAGACGGCACAAGGTTTTGTCAAATGTTGCAAATTCCCCTGACTGCGCCATATTTGTAACATTGACACATTCAAGTTTTCCGCGGAAAACCGCGCAAATGTTCCAAGAAGGGATTGGACAGGAGTCAAATTGAGAAGCCAATCAAGAAAAAGAAATTTTCTTACTTGGCCAGATCTCGCCTTCGGCTTCGTCCACAAGAAATCTGGGAACGAGATTACTCCTATAGATCATAAGTAGGAACCATTTAAAACGCGAGAATAATTTGAGTAAGTGTAAGTGTATAGTGAAAAAAACAAGTAACAAAAGAATAGCGGTAGACTGAAATGACGTCAATCATCACGTGCAATTCCACCCCATAATTCCTTTCTAGAACAGAACATAGATCAACATGGCGTTACCATGTTACCGAGTACAACAATGCGTTTCTGTGTGGACACGTGATACAATTATTGCAGCATCTATCTACCACCGGTTTTGTTGAAAGTTTTGAAAGCAATGCATGTATATGAGTATGAAGTCCAAACTTGCACAATTTATAGGGATGGAAAGCCAAAACTCAGACTTTCAAGTTTGAAGTTTCGTTATGTAATCAGGCATAGTGTCGTGAAGTATTAAAAATATCGATGTTGACGCGACAATTTTAAAACGTTGTATGTTGATGGCAAAAATCGAGGTCAAGTCACATTTCTGAGTCACATTTCTCCCATTCTCAGGTTGAAAACTGGACAGAAGCCGATTCGTAGTTGAACCAATTGTTATGTAACCTGCTAGTCTGATCAAGTGTCATTTTTTGCCGTCGAATCAACTGTCGAATGAGCACCAGACTAGTAGTATTATCATATTGCATGGATAACCATCAATCCGTCAAAACTACACCAAGGTCAGATTCCACTTTCGCAATGTAATCTTTAGCAGTCACTACACTGTACTGTACTGAGGGATCTCTCTCGATACTCTACAGCTGCAAACCCCAAGAAAGGTGCGTATTATCGTGTTTTATCGAGGAGGGGAGGAGAGGGGAGGGGAGGGAAGAGCAGAAGTGATGGATGTTGTTTTTATAACAGTTTTTAAACAATCTTACTTTCTACATCAATTGTCGGACAGAAAGCGGCCATTTTGTTAATCCCGCAATGTGTTTCTCATTTCGTTCTCCTTTTATCGGTCGCGAATCTAGAATCTACATGCATTTGTATGTTTCACAATGGTGTTTTACTCTCCCGTTTGAACTTTCAAGCTATTTAAAAACCTCTCCACGGTCCCCTTACGTTTGAAAATGACAAAACCGCAAAAGCTTTGTGCGTACTGAATTGCACCTTTCGCATCAATTGCGACGGCTTTTGCATTTAACTTAGTTGATACTTGCAAGGAGCGGCTCGATCTATTGATACCCATCGTGACTGCTGATCACATCTACGTTGAATCCCGCAAATTCGAACTCGGTTAATTCGAATTTTGCGTTATTTCAAACTCAAAACCATTTGCATTGGATTTGCTCCTCAGTCATTAACATCGGCTAATTACTTCCGCAATTTCGAACTATTTTTTCGTTTTCTCTAAGCTTGAGTGTTCAAAATAGCAGGCTCCAGCTGTATTTTCTCGCTATTACTAGGCAGCCTGTGTAGCAACTTGTTGGTAGCGTTATTCGCGAGCGAGTGATCTGATCTTAAGTGACAGAGCTGAGGAAATTCGCGAGCCGCGAAGCCGCGAGTGAAACTCCCACAATGAAATTTTTCGCAGTGAAATTTAAAATCCAAAACAAAAGCAATAGCGCGCAAAAGCCCGCCGGCTACGCGAGCGGGGTACTTTGGAAACGATCCACGTATTGCTGCGTGATGCAATCTATGCTATGGCGTGATGTGGAGTTGACTTACGTGCTCAAGTAAATATTAGGTCAGTCGACAAACAAGGAGATTTGATTTGGTCGCGTAAGGTGCATACCAGAACTGATCTTGATTTATAATGCTCGGAGGCCCACGCTAACTGATAAATGCATCTTGCACTTTACTATTGGTGAAGTAATAGTTGGCAGAGGGGTAACCATGACAAGCAATTAATGTTGACGATTGCTGATTAAAACATATCAATATTTTTCTTTTGCAATAATACCCTCCAACACCCAGAGAGTTATTGAACTGCGACGGAATTCTATAGCTATGCCACGACCTTAAAAATAGGTCCGCAGTGCGTACATGTGTTTCTTACAAGTTATACTTTTAATTAGGATAAAGCTGAATTATCGTGAAAAAAAAAGGAAAAAATGAAAGACGCTACTAAGATTTTCAACTCAAAAGGTCAGGGATCGATAGTAGAAGATGAAAATACGAGGTATTTTAGAGAATAGGGTGCTATTACAGAGAATCACAAAGTGTGCTTGTGTGGGGCTTCCAATCATTTAGGTTTATCGTACTAGTAGTTACGATATGGTAAATGAGATGCTGCTGTATTGTAAATGTATTTGCTAATTTGCGAGTAATTGAAACTTATTGCTTCAGCTTATAACTAAAAAGATTAATAGGCCTTGATAAATATATCCCAAACCAAACTTTAAAAAAAAAACAACAAGAAATATGAATTTTTTTTAAGGGTTTAGCACACTATTTGTGAAAATTAGCAAACTCAGCAAAAGATTACCTGATTCATTGTATTAAACATTCATTGTATTATTTCCTGCTGCAAAGCAAGCCCTTTAAAATGTAGGCAATCGGTTGATTGGGGAGCTTTTGCTATTTTTGTGCTAGCTGATGAGATGAAATATTTGTTGCTGGAGTGTAGGTATCATTCAATCACTCACTCACTCACTCAATCAATCAGTCAATCAAACAATCAACGAAACGATCAATCAATCATTCAATCAAACAGTCAATCGCTCAATCATTAAAATTTTAGCTTCATTTATACCACAAAGTACAAGCTCACACCATATCAAAGCATAACCACAATAGCTCTAAATTGAGTGGATTCCCAAGAAAGCAGTATCCTTCGACAGTTCAAGGATATTCGCATAGGATATTGACTTAAGGATAATAACTAATTAATATATAGTAAAAACGACAACAAAGAAATGCTTGTTACGAATAATAGCTAAATATAACTCGCGTGATACGGATCGATACAAATTTGTGAAAATAATTCTTCAGCTAAGAGTGTACCAAAATAACGAAGTACATGTTCAAGAGACGTGAACTGAGGTACAGAGTTGTGAAAATATTAATTGAATTCCATTCTAATGGCCTTTTTTTTTTTTTTATTTTGCGTCGTTGAAGTATTGTGGTTAAAATCGATGGGCCGATTATTTAAACAAAGTTTAGAGAACGTTTTTGAAAGTCATCGTCTAACTCATGTTTAAACCATGAGTACCGATTATTTAAACGTTGTTTTTCCAAAACAGTGTTTAGACAGTGTTTAAAAACCGACTAAGGAACAACAGTAAGTTAGACGTGATGAAATGTAGGTTTAAACGCTATTTAACGATATTTTCATGGTCAGCCATTTAGAAATGGAGGGACCTCTCTGCGCTACAGATCGTTAAGAACTACGCTAATCGAAGTAGTGTACATGTGCGACAAATTCGGCACCTTAAGGATAGATTTAACCCATTAGAGGAAGACGTTCGATTGCGTTTTCGCCTTAGAAAGGACTCTTAAAAATTTTGGATAAAAATCTTCAACATAAAACAAGGGGAGGTCTGCCGCTTACACCAATGCAGCAAGTGTACATGTTAATTGCTTTAAGATTCTATTCGACAGGAACTTTCCAGAGGGTTATTGGCGATTTATTTGGTGTTCTGCATTTGCTGCACGCACAGTCATTCACAAGGTTTCAAGGGCTATTGCGAAACAATTCCCAGAGAACCCGGCTGATACCAAGAGAAAGTTTTTTTTGTTGCGCACTTTCCAGGAGTGATCGGGGCCATTGATTGTACCCACATCAGAATCATATGTCCAAACAAAGCAAATGCTATGGCATTTGATAACAGAAAGCAGTTTTACACCATTAACGTCCAAGCCGTTTGTGATGGCCACGCCTTTCAGTTTAATACTTAGATCGTAGCCCGCTGGCCTCGGGGATCTTCTCGCGACTCACACATTTTTGAGAACAGCAACATCGCAGACAAACTAAGGGATGGTGCTCTTGATGGCATTCTTGTGGGTGACAGTGGTACGCTCGTAGAACATATATTTAATGACACCAATCCCCAAGCCAAAGGATGCAGGAGAAGTGCGCGACAATACTGCACATAGGCGTACTAGGTATGTTGTCGAGAGATGTTTTGGTTTGCCAGAGCGACGTTTTCCGTGTCTACACTTGGGACTGCGCCGGTCTTGGCAAATACCCTCCTCATTATTGTGGCGACTGCAGTGTTGCATAATTTTGTCCTTATGCATCGAGAGCAAGACTTTGATAAAGACATTGAAGATGAAGATGTTCCATTTGACATTGTTGCTGCAGCAGACGCAAGTAGCAATGCCAAACGCCAGTTCATAATTTCACGATACTTTGCCTAATACGATTAATGATTTAATTAAAGTGCATGTAAGATTCATTGACAACAAAATAAGAAACAAAAGAGAACATTCACCGCAATCAATTAATCATTTTAATTCTTTTGTTTTGAAATTTATGATGATTTCATTTCATGACATGAATATTCCATTGTTCGGAAATAAAAGAAAATGATTGATTGGCTCAAAAAAGTTCAAACTACAGTTTGGTTTACGAATTTTCCTCGTCAGTGTCGTATGCAGGTGGTAAAAGAATTCCCATGTTATCGCACTGGTGCATTAGCTTCCATTCTTTAAGCTTTAGGACCTTCATTTTTAATTTGTGTTCGTCCCGCGCCATGGACAAGAATGGGTCCTCCTACTTAAGGGAATCTGGCCTGGTCTTTTGCGTTTGGACCTGTCAATGTAATGTCATCTGTTCATCAATAACTGTGAATTAAGTAATAAATTATCATTTAAAAACAATTTTTAGACGCGATTAAAAATTACTGTACTCCTGACTATCCTCCTTTTTCGTGACTTTTGCCGCTCCTTTCCTGCTAATTGCTTCAAGGTCAGCAAGTAAACTTGGCTACACTTCGTATGTAATGACTTCCCTCTGGTCTTTGTCCCGCCTTAAATCAAGTTCTTCTCCTGCATCATCATCAAATTCCTGCTCTAAAGGATTAACTGAGGCTGGCATTACGTCCGCTACTAATTTGCTTACTTCAGTTGGGGAGGCAGGAGCTTTTCCTCCACCGGTTTTTCTTGCTTCACGACGATGTAAGTTATGCTCCTTTTTCAACTGGAGCTTCAGCCGCCTCCAGCATCCTTGAGGCTGACTGAGGTCGCTTTTGATACCGTTAGGACTTTGGGAGTTAAATTAAGATAAATTTCCTCCCACACCTTTGCCTTTTTTGCCAACTTTTACTGTCATAGCCTCTGCTTTCCACTTCTGGAAAGTCTCTACCCAATTCGGCTACTAAACTGTTTTTCTTGTTCGCTGAAATTTGTTGTGCGACTTGTTTTAGAAAGCCATGTTGCAAAGACATGGTTTAGCCATTGACTCGAGAAAACACGGTTCAGTGGCGTTTCAATAATAAATTTTAAATATCGTTTAGCCATTATTTATCGAGACAACGTCTAGCCCGCGGCTCAGCCCTAAACAATGGTAACGCTTCGTTTAAATAATCGGCCCGATATGTTTAAAGAATTTTACAGAGCGGCATTCTCGTATGTACCCAATATAATAACCCCAAACAATTAACATAACCGAGACGATCTTACAAACAATTGTAAACAGAAAAGGGCTTGTTGGACGGAGAAAAGAAGTCGGTCGTAAGCTATGTTTATTCTCGTAATATTCGCCACTGGTTAAACCCCGTCATGCATATCAATGCAGGCGAATGAAGTCGTCAAAACCCAGAATTGGCCTTTTTTTGTAGTTCTTTTGCAGAAGACTGACTAAGATGTCTCTATGCAATAACAAAGAGATAAGGCTTTTTTTATCTGGTGTCCATCTCCCAGTGCAGTGCTCTTCTATGAAGTTGGAAAATTTTCATTAAATCATAGTTTATGTGAAGCTAATTTTAAGTTTAGTTCTGACAACAGCTTGCCACCTCAGTTCGTTGTTTCACTGAAAACTTTTATACAATTGCAACCCCGCAAAACACAACCGTTAACTTACATGTACGCACGTAACTTGCGCAAAAAAGACAAAAGATTCTTATTGAAACAGTGGAACAAATTAACATAATGCGGCGTCAAACTTCTACAGGCGGTTTCTAAAGTCTATGAACCGATAAAGTTATTAACATGAGATATTAAAATTAGGCAGGGGCGAGATACACTCGTCAACTCAGTATCACTATCATCGCTGACCGGCTAACCGAGTCAGTAATTGCTGTCTTCATCGTGTATCGCAGAGAAAGGTAAGTTCCGTCTGTTTAATTTGGGGGCCTTTTCATACATACCAGAATATTTTTTCTCCTCCTTTATGCCTCCACGGGTCCGCTAACTCGATGGCACGATATTGGTATTAGATATCATGCTTGCATGGCACCCTTGACTTTACTGAACAGTTCAATATTTTTGTGTGATGTGAAGTTGTTCAGTGTGGTTCATAAATACAGCATCGTCATACAAACGCATTTTAGCTCTCGCAATCATTTCAGCATTTGCAACGCTCACCCCAAGCCCTAAAGCGGCCATATTGATTATTCGAATGGTGGAACATGGAATGTTGATTATTAACTCCTAAAGACAAACGAGGTTAAGTAATTTAAAACTTTGTAAAAACATAATACAAAACAAAATGGTGCCAGACTGTTATCCTAATTCTATTTGTATTCACCCAGAATTTCGAGTGCAAATACTTATATACGCATCATTTCAATAGCCTGTGTCACAGCCGCCTCTCCCCGGAAAAAAATCGTGTGACACAGGTTACATTTCAATAATGAGCGAAGCGCGCGAGTAACGTTACTTGAACTCAGACAAACTCATACAAACAAAACGGAATGGTGGAAGATTTAAAGCTTTTTCAAGCTCGTAAGCAAGTGTTCCTAAAACAATTTTTAAAACGAAAATTAGGCGTTCATTTTCCTCCTATTTCTTTCAGAACACGCGTATGTTTTATGACTCTCGCGAGGGTTCCAATAATTTGCATTGTAGTTAGACTTCGCGCGTTTCGTTATTGAAAAGCATTTTTTGTAACCGCAGCTGATCGTAAATTGAAAAACACCCTGTTCCTCACGTTAGCATGCATCATCATTTCATTTGCCCAAAAGACGTCCATGCGAAATAGCCCAAGACTGGTTCGCACTTAGCTTTATTACCCTAGTATAAAACATATCGAACATTTCACACATGAATGCGTGTACTCATTGAATTTTCATGACATTGTGTGAAAACATCAAAATTAGCATTGTTTATTGATGGGTCGCATCTTTGTGTTCATATTTTGCATTCTTGTCTCAGTCTTATACGCTCCAATAGACCTTTTTCAATATATTAAAATTCAGCTTGGCAGTGAGGGCTAGAGCCACACAAACAAAGGAAATCGAATGACCATGTTTATTCATTTCTTTTGTTTGTGGCCTATTGAGCAGGCATAGGCTTCTTATTCTTCACAAACATAGAATACATTTTACTACGAGACAAGCTTTTAGTGTTTCATTTGTTGATTTTGGCACAGAGATATCTTTCCCTGCTTTGGTTAGTAGTAAATTATCATGACTATTACATGGTGTGTCTGCTGGCGATACCTTATGTCAAAAAGAGACACAGGCGTACGGGTTAGCAGGGGTGGATGGGGGGGGGGGGGTTCGGAGGTAATGGGGTCTGCAGCTCCTCAGTTTCAGAATGTTTGAAAACCAACATCTCTAAATTCAAATTTCGACCTGGATAGAGGGCCTGCATGAAAACCAGCGAAGGCTGATGTGGGTTCCCATCTAACTATTGTAGTTTTTTTTTATTGTTGCGACTTCCGTGAAATAATTTTCACGCATTTCCAGTGACTAAATACGTTACTTTCACTAAATTTATGTACACGGCTTGCTCGTCCAGTTAAGAAGTTCTTTGCTAGTTATGACGTCGTACGATTGGTGACGTCATTATCAAACTCGCTATTTTCGGAAAGTCAGACGTAAAGTAACTGACTTGTTGCAAAACTGTTAGAAAAGTGATATTTATTGTCTAAAAAGACGAAATTTGGCTAAACCTGCACGCCAAAATGCGGTTGTCATGGTCATGTCAATTGACGTGGGGAAACAGCTGACATGTTTACACATTTATGCGAGTGAGTAATAAACAACTGCTGAAAGTTTCAGCGTTACCGCGTAAATCCCTTTTAGAAAAAAAAAAAACCTAGAATGGGGCGGGAGGAGAACACCCATAAAGGAAGGGGGAGCTCGTCGGAAATTTTGAAAAGAACCCTAGATCTTGTTATGTGGGCGTGGCTTGAAATTTTTTTCTCCCCTAAGAGGTATCGATCTCCAAACATATTTTTTTTCGGCTCAATAGCCTAAAAGGTACCTCAAAAGCCCTCGCTGTGAACCATTTGGGGCTGAACACCCCCAAGAGGTACCAAAACCGCATTTTCAAACCCCAAAAGGTACGTAAAGCACCCCCGTCCTTTTTTATATGGGAACCCCCGCCCCCAGCGATCGGAGTGGCACCACACCTCCTCACACCAGCCGAGTCAAAATCAGAAACGGGGTGAAGCAAAACTAGCTGGTTTAAAAAAAAAAAAAAATGACTAAACCTTCATTGATTTTTTTTAATGTCTTAATTGAATTTCGTTAAAGGTATGATGGCTGAAAATGAAAGAGAGAAGCTTACATCAAAAGACGAAAAGCGCTCATTTGAGTTTGACGACATTTTCGAACACGTGGCCTCTTTTGGAAGGTATCAGATACTTTGGCTCGTCTTCGTTGGTTTTGTGTTGATTTTTCCAGTTACAGTTCAATTTACATTGCTGGCGTTTGCAAATGGTACTCCAAACTTCCACTGTGTCACGCCAAACATCACATGTGAAACAAAGAAATGTTGTGACGGATGTACATCATACGAGTTTGACGGACCATTTCAAAGCACCGTGTCGGAGGTATGTATTTGAGTTAAACAGCATTGTCTTCATAGTGAAAGGCTATAGATAGACCTGACATACCTCTTACTAACCGAGTTCGAGGACCGTACCGCAAGTTAAGGACCGAGTTTTTTCCCCATCGACTTATGGCCCAAGCGCGAAGCGCGCAAGCCATAAATCGAAGGGGAAAAACGAGAATCCATAACTTACAGTACGGACTGAGAAAACGACGTTACTAAGATATTCATTATATCTCTACTGCGTGTATGACGGCTTCCGGAAAGATTTTTATTCACGCAGAACGGCTTCAAATTTCTGACGCACCTCGAAAGCAAAACGAGTCAATTTGAAATCGTTGTTATGGGACTTCAGGTTTTAATACACAATTTCAGAGGTAAAAGAAAGTTTTGAACGTTTACTTGCTTAAATAGTTAAAAACACTTAGTGATAAATCACGACACATTTTGGCAACAAAAGCAACTTTAAATTTTAGCGGGCCGTACCGTAGGATACGGCCTGCTAATTTGACCAATCACAGCGCGCGTACTAAATGAGAGATATTATAATAATAAGAAAGACAATTACCTATCATTTGAGTCATCCAAAAGTACTATTAAACTGATTATATGTCATATAACAACATACAATCAAATGAACAAAGGAGGAGGGTGTGACGAATAGACCGATAGCTTTTTTCGCTTTGTTTTGTTGGGATTAACCTACACTCGCCATATGATCGCGCATTTTAGGAGAGAACGCTCTAAAACACACGAGGAAAGAAATAAGCTCCGGCGAACATCACTTGGGTAGTGGAAACCAAAACTCGTCTCAATTTCTTGGCAGTTTCATTAGGGTGAAATCGAAAGCTTTACAGTTTGGTTAGCTTGTATGTTCGTATAGTATCGCCTAATTTGATTTGTTTTATTTCATCATGAACTTTACTGCAGTGCCCAATGAAAAAAGCTTTCAAAAAACCTCTCGCCACAAAAAGAAGACAAAATGGAATGAGATTTTCGCAGTCTAGCATACGAACTTAAACGATTGAAAAAAAAAGCCTGAGAAAGACTTAGGTTGTAATATGATTGGAACCTGATACAAACGCTTTCTCACTGAGCTAGGAAATCACCAGTAAAGTAGCCGGGCTTTAGACATTAAACAAGTGAATAAAATTGAAAATTCTTTGGGCAAAAACTCCTTAATAGGTCACTTTTCGATTTTTAAAATTCAGCTTGATAGTGAGGCCTAGGGGACAAAAACAAAAGAAATGGATAAACATGTCATTCAATGCCCTTTGTTTGTGTCCTCTAGACCTCACTGCCGAGCTGAATTTTAATATCTCGAGAACATTCTATTGAACATTTTGTTTTTGCTTGTCTAAGTGGAACCTCATTTGTGACCGTGGTTTCCTGGGTGCTACTGTTCAGTCCATTTTCTTTGCTGGGATGCTGATTGGTTCGTTTTCAACCGGGATCATTTCAGACGCCTGGGGCCGGAAGAAGTGCATTTTCGCCAGCATGGCTATAATGGTAAGTTCAAAATTATATTCAACCTTGCTTCTCAGAATGTTGCCCAGAAACAAGGTCAGCTGCAGGTGAATACACGAGAAATACTACAGTGTCATAACAAAATAAATGGTTACGTTATATGTGAAATCAACTGAGTTCTTCTGAAAGGGTTTTCGTCTGTAAACATGCGCTAAAATTGCAGTATTTAGATAGGAAGCCATATCAGCGTCAATTGGTTTTCATGCGGATCCTCCATCCTGGTCGAATTGGCATTTGGAGATGTCGGTTTTTATAGGGAGAAAACAAGAGAACCCGGAGAAAAACCCTCGCTGCAAGGCGAGAACCAACAACAAAACTCAACCCACATATGGCACCGAGAGGGAATCGAACCCGGGCCACATTGGTGGGAAGCGAGCACTCTCACCGCTGCACCATCCCTGCGACCCATAAATTTGCACTCAGAATTCGCTTAATGTGTCCAGCTTGTTAACGACGACTCGACTCCTGACACTATATATTACTCTTTTTCTCCTGCAGATTATAGCAGGAGTCGTCACGACGTTGGTTCATTCTGTCGCTCTCTTCGCGGTATTTCGTTTTATAGTTGGCTTTATACTAACGGGAGTCATGCTAACACAATATGTTTACTTCATGGAGCTGGTTGGGCCAAGCAAGAGAACAGCTGCTGGGAATCTGCAATTTCTGTTTTTCAATGGCTTTCAACCATTGTTTGTCATCATCGCATACTTTATTCGTGATTGGAGAATGCTGACCTTGGCGGCCACTCTCCCTGGGGCACTGTTGTTTCCTTTTTGGAAGTAAGTAACGAACAGACGTAAGAGAACCCCCCAACCCCATTGTCAATCTTGCGCCACAGATAAACCCTTTCATACCAGAATGTCGGAAGCATGCTGAGGCTTGCTGAAATCAGCAAAAGCCCCTACTTCTAACTCCTTCCCTTCAAACAACTCTCCCTTCCCACGCCCAATCATCTGCCGCTCCCCCTCCAGTCAGGACGAATATATCTCTTTTTCTTTCACGGATGCCGCCGTTAAAAAATTAATTGCAGGTACGTATTTCTTTTCCAGGATTTTTCCAGAATCTCCCCGATGGCTCATTGCTCATGATCGCCTAGACGAGGCTCAATCTATCATCGAGCGTTTTGGAGGCAAAAATGACAAACCTGTAGACTCAGAGGTGCTGAGAGCGCTCCTGGAGAACGTGAGGAGAGACCAGTTAGAACGGGAACGAGAAGCTAAGAAATACACACCGATTGACTTGTTTCGCACGCCAAAGCTGAGAAAATGGGCGGTGATATTTTGCTACCAGTGGTACAAAAGCCAGCATTTTTTAAATTATTAACCTCTTCGTTTTTTTTGTTCATTCAGTAATTAATTCATTCTTCTCTTTCTGTGCATGTTGTTCTGTTACTAAATGTTTTATTCTGCCATTTAATCTTTCTTCGTTGCGCTCGAGAAGCTGAGAAGCCGGAAATTAATCATTATCATTTTTAACCAGGAGGCAGAGTTGTATAGTCAAACTAATAGCATCGGGCGCTGCTGGATCAAGTCCGTTTTCTGAAGTTGCCCAACGGTTGTTGTAACCAAATTAGTCCTGTTACTTTGTGGTTCAATTTTCGTTCAAATCCTCCGCCCATTATTATTATTATCATTGTAGGTTTGCAGTGGCTTTGGTCAGTTTCGGGATATTTCTATTTGTCAACCAGTTGGTCGGTAATATCTACGTCAACTACCTTATAATGGAGGGAATCGCAGTTTTGAAGCTCCCAGCCACGTGGTACCTATTCTTAAAGTAAGAAATGGATTTTACGTCTCTTCCGCGAACATTTGTTGTTTGATCACTATCTTACACGTGTACGGTATTTAATTTCTTGTCAGATTTGGTCGCCGCTCTTGTCATAGCATCACCATGTTCCTAGTGGGAATAACATTCTTTCTGGTTTTGCCTCTGTACAAAGGTAACAGAATAGACATGAATTGAAGCGTTGTGATTTCGCAAGAGAGGACGAAAGCCATTAAGAGAACTACCCCACCCCCACTCCCCGCCCCCCTCAACATAGGCTTTATTCCCAGAGTAACGTCTTTGAACTAATTTTCTATTAGAGATGGTACCATGCATATTCTTCCCGCGGGTAATTATGTCTCTATTTATGGGGATTTCCTTTCCTACCCTTCATGTTCTGACACTTGGACTTGTTCCTGGTTTGACCACCCATTTAGCTCCCTAGTACCACGGTTGCGAGTAATAGTTTTCTTAAAACCATCATTTCGAAGTTTGTTGATAGACACCGTGTCCAGCGATTATTTCGTGCTTCAATCTGCTCCCCGGTGTAGTTCAAGCTTGTGTTTTGTTCCTGGATGACAGCACAAATTAAACTCCCAATTGATCTGTCTCTATACCGCCGACTTGTTAAAGAAACCTGTTCATGACAACACCTGGGAAATAACCAAAGGAATGGCATCCTATTTCGATCCTATTTATGACAAGTAGCAATCTTTGTTACTCTGTTGCATGGGCAACAACTCCACTCAGCACTTTTTTCATTTCAGATCACCCCATGGCAACCACAGCACTGTCCGTGACTGGGTATCTGTTTATTGACTGCACTTGGATCAGCGTTTATCTCATCACTTCAGAACTTTTTCCAACTGTGTTAAGGTAGGTCCCAAACATAACTTAACTACAACAATCAGAAGAGTACAATTTATGTCAGTGGAAGAACTTTGTAAGTGGGAAGCTGGCGAACCAGCCCCATACTTGCTTTTGACACCTTCTTAGAATGGTGTTGTGCGGTGGTGGAGGCAGATTTGAGAACTTCCTTTGTTCTGGGGCGCCTATATCACTTAAGTGCACCAGTGTCCTGTGTGCTGGGCGAGTTTATCTCGCGACAAGGCTTTGCAAGGAAAGGGGAGAGTTTGGGACCCACTTGCAACCTTTAAATTTACCGTTCTTCTCCTCGTGTCGCTTTCTCTGCACTAGTTCAGAATTGGGGTCACAGTCTGGAGACCATGGCCCTTAGTTACAAGCAAAATATTGCAATGTTTTGTAATTTCTCTGTACAGTTGTTTTTTGACCGTAATTTCTAATGATATCTTCAGAAATACAGCTCAGGGAACTGGATCTACGACGGCTAGGATTGGAGGAGTCTTGGCTCCTTATATCGCCTTGATGGTGAGTGTGCTCTGTAGCTACTCCATGAATTTAAGGTGACTGAGATATGTAACATCAGTGCAGTTTACTCAGTGCATTCTGACAGATTCTTATTCATGAGTATGATATCTATGCAAGAGAAATTCTTAGCAAAAAAGCCATCAAAGTTCTTTCGGTAATAAATCGATCCTTCTCTAACACGGACGATACAGCAACAATTATGATTAAGAACAAACTCTTTAAGGCCCTGGTTAAACCTGTGTTACTTTTGCAGAGCTTGGGCGGTACCCTTTTAAGCATCGACATAAAAGCAACAATCTTCAGCGATTCGTAAAGATTGGAGCATTACAGTAACAAGGTTTTGTTACGAGAAGCATTTCAATATGCAACAAAACATACAACTTTCTTTGACATTCAACAGAATGAAGAAATCATGCAATAAAAAAGTGTAAAGTAAAAGAACCAGCAACCCAGCAACACACCGCATCAAGAATGCACGATTAGTTATAAAAACCCTCAGGAATCAATATTTACAGAACTGGCTTCAAACCCAGAATAGGTCGTAAACAAGTTCAAGAGAGAAATTTACACAAAAGGAAGTTAAAAATTATCATCAATTTGAAAACTACCTGACATTAATTACAAAGCCAGCACACAGAATTAGTCTGACAAGGCTTAGATTAGGATGTCATGCATTACGAATACAAACTGGCAAATATGAAAATAAAGGAGCATTAATCCCAGTAGAAGAGCGAACATGCTTAGTATGCAAAGAAAATTGCATGGAACATGAACAACATTTCTTGATGTATTGTCGGGTGTATCACCACATTAAGATGTGAGCTGCACTCATATATTTCAAACGCTGACACCCATTACCCCAGTTTAAGTGATAACGAGAAGACGAAGTATTTACTTAGAGCAGAAAACACAGTTACATCTAAAATTATAGGAAAATATATCCATTCAATGTTTCAAAAAAGGAAAGAGATTCTTGGTTCGCAAATGTAATAAGCGCTATGAAGTTTTCTAATTAATTGTAAACGGATATGGTAAATGTTATTTTGTATTTTTGTTAGTTAATGTTCAAACCTTTGTTGTATTTAGACCAATGCCTCTCTTCGCAGAGTAAGGCGTAATAAAGAATACCATTATTACTATTACTAGTCAGTCAGTCAGTCAGTCAGTCAGTCAGTCAGTCAGTCAGTCAGAGGGGCAATCAGCCAGGCAGTCCAGTAATTTCGTTAAAGCATTTTTCTCTTGGTAATGAGCTGGTGCATTGTCCTTTACGTCCGACAGGCTCAGTTACCAGGTCTCAGCATTGCGTTTCCAGTGGTCATTTTTGCCGTTGTCGCAACTCTTGCTGGGATATTGATGTACTGGATTCCAGAGACGGTCTTCTCACCAATGCACCAAACCATCGAGGAAACAGAAGCGGCTGAAGATGATTATGGGATACCATGTGGTGGCAAAAGGCTCCACCTTCCCAGGCATAAATCACGCCAAGTAATATGGCTTTAAAAGAAGGATCGAAGTAAAATGGGCGAGGGGATTAGGCAAATTTAGAGGGCAACTTTAGTAGCGCAGCCGCGTTACCGATATGGTTAGCGCTGAATGTATTTCACGAGGGCTGTACAGGGGGTCTCTGGCACTGTTCACGGACAGAAAAAATTGCGAATCAATGATCGCGGATGTAAAAATTGCATTTTCCTGAATCACGAAAATAAGCAAGTAAGGTACCCTTTTTAATAACCTGCTCTTACTCTAGAAAGAGTATTTGAAGAAAGGAAAATCGTTATATCCCTGTACGACCCTCATCACTTTAACTATCGTTATTGAACTGTTGTAATCCACTAGGATAATTTTCTATCGTGCATTGTTAATCGAAATATGCTCTCTTGCGAGCATAGCCCTTTACGAATACCAGCGGACTCGAACCTACTCGCAAGAAGATGGAGGAAGTAGACCCCAATTTACAGTATAAACGTTACTGTTATAGATCCAGAAACACGTCCATGACAGTACAGGTGTTATATGCCTGGTCAAGGCGAGCAGCATCTTAACCTGTTGAATTCATTGACAGAAATTTGAAAACATCGTGGCGAGTTCAAGGAACCTGAGGGAGCATCCGGCTAAAAGCGTTCACCACAATCTCACACCGGTGCTTACAGAATGGTTTCCATTCCACAGCAATAGTATTTTGAGGAAATAGTTGCAGATAACATTGGAGCACGCAGTTGGAGGGTTCTCTTTCGCCCGCTCTTCTTGGGGTTGATAAAATAGCCTTAATTACAGCTTTCCTCAAGATGACGCTACTTAGTAGGGACATCCCTTTGCGTGATGATATTGGTTCTTCTTTTCCATATGAAATATTGTACCGTTTTTTTCTTTCATTAAGTCTTTTCAGTTTAGTTAGTGAGAAAACAAGTGTCGTTGCCTACGAGTAGAAACTATGAAAATAAGCTAAGCGTTATCAAGTACTGAAATACGGATAATATTAATCCATGAAATTTGCGTCGGAAAAAATTAATATCACTATGTATATGACAAAATATATAACTAAATAAAGCCCCATGCATGCACAGTTCAGTTAATTGCGTGGTTCTGTTTCATAATAATACAGCTTTTTTAATTAGTCATCTGGGGATTCAAAATCCAAACTGATCGCCCAAAATGGATCTTGTGAAGGGTGCATTCAAACGCAAGACCATGCACCCATTGTCTGTATCTTTCATCACGGATTTGTGGTCCAGAACTAAAATGGGCAACAAAAGAGCATTACAAGATGTTTAAACGTTTTCATGGAAAGTAAGTGTGAAGACAAGCCGTTAGTAAATATTGTGTGGAATTATCAACTTGTAAAACAAGTCGACGAAGCATTAATTTAGATAATTTAAATAAGCAATTTCCCCAGAAAGAATGAAACAATAAACTTTTATCAGCTTCCTGCCAGAGAGGATTTCCTGCAATAGTTGAAGGCTCACTTGACAGGTTGGAGAAAGGATAGTTAATACCGGTCTAAATCAATTTCTGGTCAACTACAGTGGTAACTGTAGAAGAAGACGTGGTGGTCTGGGCCACCAGCTCAGCCCTTACTTAGCTCTGTTGTTACGAACAACGAGCGAGCGACTGGCTAGTACGGGTGCCAAGATAGAGGAATCATAAGAAAGAGAAGACACCTTCATGTCCTCCTTTGCCTTCCCATTATATCTTTGCATTAAAAACAGAGTTCTGGGTTCTAAACAGTGAAAATCTAGTGGCTACTCCTTTCGACTTTCGACTTTTTTTTGGTCGACTCGGGCAGTGCCGCTTTTTGCATCACAGGGGAAAAAGTAGCGTAGATCTTTAGTTTTGTTGTATTTGCGCGATAATGCTAGGCGGTAAATTGCGATGGATTGATATCGCGCATACTATTTTGGAAGAAGGGTAACAAAACAAAAATGGTTATCTTCACTTCTTGCTGAAGAACAGGAGTAACAGTCACTAAGCACAAGTTTATCAGGCAAGACCTCAAAACAATGGCAACTACTCAGTCAAGAACCGGGAAAATGATATCATTTCTCATTCCCACACAATATGGAAATATCAAGACATTTTATTTTCCTGGAGTAAAAAGACAATTTTTTTTGTTTGTTTGAGGAAAGTTAATAAGAGAATATACTAAAGTAAGGAATCTGATTTATGAAATGAATTTACAATTTTATCTTTTCATTTACACTGAACACTTTTTCTGATAATCTTGATTATTCCCTAATTACCTACAACTGTAGACTTACATCTGAAATTTCGCTTCAGCAATTTTTTGATAACTTCAAATGATCTAATAGGAGTTTTGAAATACTTGGTGATTTTACAAAGTTTGATATCGGGTTCCAATCGGGCAGTATGCAACGGGTAGAACTGCTACTATTTACTGGAAAAGTTACGTTTTAAGCAAGGTTATAATCCTTCCTACATGTACTAACGATCAGAGTCGCCAGCTAGGCAAATGAATCTAAGATGTAAGCATAAAATTTAGCTATTATAGAGGAATCTGTTCGTTTTTCCGTCAAAATGATCAAGGCGCCGGTGGTTTAATAATTTCGAGATTACCTTGAAAATCGCGGTAACACAATTCCAGCAGCCACTGATATAATTTTACTTTGCATCACAAGCGGAACCAATACAGCAATGCTTCTATTTTAAAACGACAGTGTTGTCCATCAATATGAGAAGAGGAGCAATAACTGCACATAGTGCAATCTCTATATGGAAAATCCCAACAGCACCATTCCAGTTTGGAGACCTAACCGAAACAGCCATTGTCTGTGGGTTGTCACACGATTTATCAGAACAGGTTGCCAAGGACTTGACCCAAACATTGGACTCATGAACCTGCACGAACAGTCGCCCTTCTTTTATAGCGGAAGCAAATTCTAACATGGTCTGGTCGAAGTTAACAGATGGAGTCGATGTATTAACAATACCCAGCGATTTTTTGTCTACCAAGACAATGATGATGTGTAAGGTTTCTGGATCACCAGAGTTTGCACCATTGGCCGGATGGGCAATCCAGTCCATAACATCCGTGTTCCACTTCAAGGTACCTGCTATGGCTAAGCCAACTCCATCTGCGAACCTACTCCTGGCATCAGCTTCTGAAAGGGAATCACTGGAACGTCTTTTGCGTTGTGAAAATGTTTGGATTTCTAGTTTTGCCACTTTAACTGGGTACGCACTTCTTCCAATAAGGCATTTACGAATCTGACTGTGTAAACCACATTTGGTTCCTATGTTCCACATTCCTTTGATAGACTCCCAAGCTGTGTCTAACTCGGTGAAAGAGCCCTTGATGGTCCAGAAGATCTTGAAGTATTCCCAGCAACCGAGATCACAAACTGATGGCACGCCTCTGCCAGGACGCAAGTAACATGGACTGTGAGAAGCAAACGCCGTCTTTCGTATCTCTTGGCACGTTGGCTTCATCCACGGACGCAGCAATGGCACAAGAACGACCTGTAGGCATTTACGAACACCGTCCACCCACATCTGCCCGTCTGCACTGAATAATGTGTATCGCTTGTCGTACAACTTGCAAAACTTTTCAGCGTATCGTATGGCGTAGGCATTGCTCGTAGCTTCACAAGGATACTTTTTCTCCAAGCAGTTGCGATACCAGTCGCAAGAACTACCAGAGGGGCTGTAGCATTGCGAAGGTAAAGACGTGTTCGTTGAGAGATTGTATGGACTGAATGTTGAATTGGCATTTTTGCAAGAACAGACCTCTGACACTGGGCCAGAAGTTTTGTTATGCACTTCAAGCATACACTGGTACAGGCAGTAAGTTGCAGTGGGGTCTTCACAAATGTGCCTTTGTCCACTTTTCTGTTGGATATAGGTATTAGTGAGGCAGGTTGACCACTGATATCGGTTGTAATTCTCTAGTTGAACGCATTCGGCAACTCCTGATGGACCCGAATCTTTGCCACACTGAGAAGCCCATCCGCTTTGTGCCAGGAAGAACAGGACAATTAACGACCTCATCTTAATCTGTATAAAGTACACATTGATGTTAAAAAAAATATTTAAAAAAGACTTCGAATTACCAAACAAATGTCACTTAATGAAAAGATCAGTCGAAAAAAGTGACTGAGAACAACAGATCTAGAAAGATTTTGTACCGCACATATGAGGAAATAATGATTTTAGGCAATGTCTTTTCCGGTTACATTGTTTAATTACCTGCATGAAGCGCACACTGTCCTCTTTACCTAAAATCAGCCCTGCCGGTGGCTAATCAGAAGCAATAATTTTGTTATTTACCTTAATTTAGTAAAGTAATGGCAGGCGTTTGGTGGTATGTGTCGATATATGACACTGATTTACAACAGAGTGAATGCGTAATGAACGTGTCCCACTTAATTTTTTTACAGTCGATCACGTTAGGTCACAAACGCCATTTAAGCGTTGTATCTGAGCAGAATAAAAACGTTGCTTTCAGATAAATTTATGCTTTTTTTTTCCCGTGCTCTTTCGAACGCTATTTCGTGCTTGGCCGTAGATGAACATAGTTACCCATTTCATTTTCGACTCCTTCAAATTCCATTTTTCGACCAGAGCAAAAGAAAAATGCAATTTCTAGTTTGAAAATAAATGTCAGCACTCAGTAAAATGTCCAGAAGTATTAACGACTCGACTGTTTTCACAACTTTTTACAGATACAAAGAAACAATGAAGTAAACGCTTTGGACTTTTTTACAAACGGTTCTGCGATGACCCGCGTTGGTTTGCGTGATGGTTTCGTATGTGAGGGCGGCGTTATTGAGGAGCAGGTGTCGAATGACCAGTGTCGTGATGAAAAAGACAAAACTGTTCCGTGCAACGGTTTACTCAATCAAGGGGATATCATTAACTAAATCATTGGCTTCTATGCTTAGCAATCGTTTGGAAAAACCCTTTAGTTTGATAAAAGCTTTTAGAAGGGGAAAGGTCTCGGGACAGTCAGGAGACAGGCTGAAGCATGCAACTAGTGGTGCCTACTTATTTACCCTCCAACACGTTCGGGGATGCATGTGTGCTATTAATACCCAACCTTTCTAAGGCGTCTTCACAGTTTCAGACGCAGAATAGAGCTTTCAAATTTAAGTTTGAATACCAACTTACCCAGTATATCGCTCTGTATACCAGAATGATAACCGCACTGACCCGCTCGTTAACACAACTATAATTCGATTGAGTAATATGCTATATGTACGACTGATTGACAGGCAAAATACAGATCACGTAATGTATTAACAGCGAGCAGTACTTTGATGGCACATTGCCTTCTGACAGGAAGCCGAATATAAACAATATAGGCAACAAAAAACATGGTTTTAACTTCATTTTGGTCCAAAATTTGACTATATTATGTGACATTAGTCTGTGATTGTGTAAAGGTTTTCGGAAGAAACATTTTCCCCCTCGCTTAACTAATGAATTTCTCATCCCTGTCATAATTGCGCAAGCCCTTTTTGGGTGGCTGACAATCACGTGCTACACATGAGTGCTAATTCTTATATTTGGGTCTAAAATAGGTTATCGATTTTTAATTTTAGATGATGAAACACATAAATATATCACCTCTTTCGGGCGGGAACAGGGCAATAGTTTTCCGAATTAAAGTACCGCCCAGCTCGCGACCTCTTTCTCCCTTCGCTCGGCGCAGTATTCTACCTTACTTCAGCAGGCAAGTCACATACATTACACAAGGTCCAGTTTAAATTTTTAGAATAATTTAAGCATGTAATTAAAGCTTGCACACGGATTCTGAGGGGGTGTACCCTACGCAAGCAGTATATCGCTGTATATGACATTTTGCAATCTTTTGCTCTCAAAGTGCGGGCGGAATTAGCACTTGTTATCTACAATCAATGATGGTAGAAGCTGATACAGGGAAAAGAAACGCAAGACATTTAAAGAAAAACCTCCAAGGTGCTATTGTGTCAAGTGGTAAAGGTCAGTTTATACGATTTTCAAGTATTACAAACGGTAAACAAATATTTCGTAATGTGGTTCTTTATGGAAATATTTGGACCATTGCAAAACCTTTAAACGCTATATAACGAATTTGACCCTCCGGTTTACAATTCATCGAAATCCGCTGAGACCTTAAAAATCAGGAAATGAACAAGGAGCTTTTCGACCGCATGCGCTTGTGATTTCGGTTTGCAAAACCGTCACGCTTCGAAGGTCTTCATAATCTCGATACATACATGGACTACTTGTCACTTTATTGTTTCCAAATGTCAACTTACTGGGTTATGCGTATATGTAACATACAGTCGAACTTCTCTGCAACGGCCACCTTGGTGACAGAGGAAAGTGGCTGTTGTAGAGAGGTGGCCGTTTTGGGGAGGAAGGGGTGTAAGATGACACCTGTTCTTTTCGGGGGCAAAAGATTTAGATTTTCTAAAAGTGTTTGTTTTAGCCTATAAATAAGTAACACCATCACTTACATCAATAAAACACAAACTAAGCAGAGACAGACACCAACGACGCGTAGTATGGATCAAGTTTGGTGACCTCCAATAAAAAGTGTGGTTTTGAATTCACTGTTCGTCAGAAATTAATTAGCTGGCCGTTGTCGAGAGGTTATTTGGTCAGCTGGAACAGGTTTTAGGGGCCGTTGCCGTTGTGGAGAGGTGAGCGTTGTAGAGAGGTCAAAACAAGAGTGAATATATCACGTGACGTTCAACCGGGACCAACAAAAATGGCCATTGTAGAGAGGTTGTCGTTGCAGAGAGTTGACCGTTGTAGAAAAGTGGCCTTTGAAGAGAGGTAGCCGTTAATAGAGGTTCTATTATAGTTATTTAAATCACGAAATGAGACCTTCGCATTTCGAAACTTGACAATGGCATATTGCTGTTATATACAATAATCAAACGGAAAGACTCAGCGACCTATACTAAAACTGACGAAACGAGAGACTTAACCAGGGTTTTCTAGCGGCCGGAAAAGGACAATTGTAATAATCTGAAAAAAATAACAACAGCAATAAGAAAGACCCGGGAGTGTTTCAAGGACAGTTGTCCCCCACCCTCTCCCCCTCAAAGGCAAGAAACATCATCATCATCATTATCTTTAGTTAAAAACACGGTAAATACATCAGGCATTAACAATTTAATATAAAAGCTACAACTTATTACGAAAGACTATGTGTACAGATAATTCTTCTATGATTTAAAACCGGACAAACCATGGAATAAGTTCCATATTTCAGCCGAAATTGCCTTTCAATCGTGGATCTATTGCACTAATTCTGACAGGGTCTGCCAAACTTACCTACAGAAATTTCACAATTGCATATCTCTGAAAGTGTTGATACATTTCGTTGATTTGGAGTGAGCTTTGAATGACGCTATAGAGGAAATATCTCCAATGTATGGCTTTGGAGACCAGGAGGACTCGCGAAATTCACAGTAATTAAAAATAGCATTGAAATTTAAATCAGTTCAATCAGAAGAGTAGTGAAGAGTATTTACAATGTGAAATGTGATTCTATCCTCACCACGACGATCAAACTACACGAGCTACGAGTACACATTAAAGTTTGTTTCCCAGACTGGTATCGTTTGTTACACATTCAATTTTCTTCACCCATAATTAGAAAAATTTGATTCGTTTTTCACCTCGTAGCGTTCCTCAAAACACTTACGAGTCCGGTTGTGTTTAAAGTGCATTTTCATTGTCCCATGTTAGAGGGGTGGAGCTCTCCTCAAAAATTTTGAATCTCCTAAATAAAACCAATCTTTCTATGACACAGGCTTTATTGCAACCCCCAAAAAACACTATAACATTAAAAAAAATGCTGAGAGATAATAATTAACGCGACTTTATAATTACAATCAAATATTACCATTGAATGTTGCCATTAAGAATGCATGACTAATTTATCCAAAGCAACAATACAGAAAGATTGCGTGTTTTTTCTTCACGTGTTACCATTAAGACAGTAGTTGATGCTGAGCATATTGATGGTTCTATCCATTCTAAAATCCCTAATTGATGCTAAACTTTACAGCCCTAAAATAACTCACGAGTATCCCTTCTGTCATGTGGGAGTCTAAGCACTCGTCGCTCCTCCTAAGTAATTATATGAATAAACAAAAAAAAGAGAACGTTAAACTTACGATATTGTTATATCTGACTTCACGTTAGAATAACAGTTTGTCTGTCAACATGATCAGCATGGCAATGACTGCAAACAGGCCACCGTTACCGTGAGAAATTCGAGTGGCACCACTCCAAGGAGGCTTATTTGAAACTGCAAGTGTCCGGGTTTTGACACATGATTTATCGGAGCACACAGCCAAAGACTTGATCCAAACATTGTATCCATCCACCTGCAGTCGAAGAGTACCCTTTTTTACGGCTGAAGCAAAGTCGTTAACAGTCTGTTCGAAGCTAACTGATTCGATGGGAGCAGTGACGATACCCAGGGCTTTTATGTCTGCCATGGCCATGATGATGTCCACATTACCAAGACTAACCCAATTTAAAGTGTAGGCGAGCCAGTCCATCACATTTGTGTTCCACTTCAAGGAACTTGCAATGGCTTCACCAACTCCATCAGCGAACCGACTTAAAATATCATTATTTGAAAGAGAACCTGGTGAACGCCTCTTTCGTCGCATGAGATTTTCCACATTTAGCTTCAAAAGTTTGATCACATTCTTTAAGTTTCGTTCGAAACAGTCCATTTGGCTGATGGGCGAAGAACACTGGGTTCCTATGTTCCACAATCCTTTTAGAGACTCCCAAGCTGTATCCAGCTTGAGGAACGATCCCTTGATTGCCCAGAATATCTTGAAGTGATCCCAACAAAAGACGTCACAAATCGACTTCACTCCTTCACCTGGATTCAAGTAGCATTGAGTGTAAGAAGCAAGAGCTTTCCCTCTTATTGCGTTACAAGTTTGATTTTCTGAGTCCCTCAGCAAAGGTGCCATAGCAACCTGTTGACATTTACTGACAGCCTCCATCCACTTCTGCGCGTCTGGACTTAATTTGGCCTTTTGTTCTTCGAACACTCTGCAAAACCTCTCGGCATATCTTATGACGTAAGCATTGCCTGAAGGTTTGCAAAAAATTCTCCTTTCAAAGCAATTACGATACCAATAACAGGAATTTCCAGCAGGGCTGTAGCACTCTTGAGGCGGGATGATACTGGGAGGGGCCTGCGGGTAACAGGCGCAATCGTCTGACACGGAGCCTGAACTTCTGCGATGCAGCTCGGACATGCACTTGTACCAGCAATAGTGTCGAGTGCGGTCTGCACAGATGTGATCGCGGTCACTTTTTTCTAGGATATGGTCTGATGTCAAGCAGGTTGCCCACTGGTACTCTCCCTGGTAACCCTTGATTTTTAAGCATTCGATGAGACCTGTCGGGCCTTTGTCTTTGTCGCACACCTCTCTGGCCCATCCACTCCGAACCCCAAGAAGCAACAGGAAAGTGAAAACCCGCATTTCACGCCAACGATGGACCTGTTAACTGTCAATGGAAAATAGCTAAGATGAGGGTTTCGTCTGCAGTACGGTTTTTGCTATTGTGCGAAAAGACACTACAGGTAAGAGTCAATGTGGAATACGGGTGTCTGTAAGGGTAACCCTTACAGTTGTTGAGGGCTAACCACTGTGGAGTCAGTGATATTTAGGGTAACCTGACCGCTATTTAGGGTAACCTGACCGCTATTTAGGCTAACTTTCATGCCATTTCGCCATTGCGTGTATTAAACACGTAACCTGCGATCAGGCGTTGGTTTTTGGTTTTTGTTTTGTGTTTTTGGCGAACGGGGGAAGAGTAAAAATGAACGCCAGATTCATTTACTTCCCCCAGCTGTTAAAAAGAACGCCTGATCGCAGGTTAGCCGAAACGTATATTACCAGTCTGTTTTAAGATCCTTGACCATTGCAAAAAAAAGTTCAACTAATCTTGCATTAGGTTGTCACAATATGGCGGCTAAAGGACGTGCCGATCAACATAAACACCAATGCTGCTGTAATCAAAATCTCTCGGTTTGCTTAAGGGCATTAACTGAAACACAAATTCTACCTTTTTGAAGTCGTCTCTCCGTTTTTTAAAGTGATTTATGTTCCAAATATTCCGAGGATTCATTACTGATTTCTTGAATTTCTAGACAGTTAAGTATAAACATCATCTAGGTTAAAAAAAAGGCTTCCGATCAATCTCCTGTCAGAATCAATTTTCTTTGGAGACTATGTCGTTCATTTGTTTGCTTCCTAGTTATCACGATCCTCCAAGAGCGACTGAACAGGTTTTCATCCCATTTAGCAATACATAAGACGAGAGAGAGCGAAAAATTGTATCGAAAGAAGGCATTTTAAATAATGCTTCATGGCAAGAAACTACTTTAATGCGTTATGTCTTCGTATCTCGTAACAGAGGTGACTACTTAAGAGCGGTTCAATTTTCCCGCACGCAACTTGTTTGGGACAAGTCCAGTCGTGATTAGAATTCTGTCGTGTAGTTCAAACTTGCAAGTTGCGGGCGATTTCCATATTTTGAAGCATATTTTTAACCCTACGACAATCGTGGCCTTAGGCAATGTTCAATGATTAATACTGAAGCTGCATGTGATTTTTGCATGACGCGCCAGGAGCGCGAGATATAGTGCCCTGAGCTAGTTACAAAATAAATATTGAAATTCCATGACTGACCAGTCTTGGTGGCAGAAGCCTGAGAGTCGAATTGACCAAAATCTTAGAGGCTCTCACGTTCTTTATTCTGTTCAGGCTGCCGGCGTTTTTACTGTATCGAATTTATGTTTCATATAGATTCATTTCAGTGTAGGTTGTGTTGTCCGCTTAAAAACAAAGGTCAGACGAGGCCCACATGAATCCGCCTCCTTCAGCTCCTTAGCAACGACTATTTGCTGTCAGCCATGTTTTTCTCGATCATTGCAAGAACGCTGAAGAAATTTGATCTCGAATATCCTTGTCAACATAGTTCTTCTGTGAAGAAATGAATAGGGACGAAAGAAGTTTGTAAAACCTTTGTGAAATCTAGACTGAGTGCAATGAGAATGCCTGGAAAACCTTCCGATATTTCGCAGATCTTTTTGCTTCATCGACAGTTCTGGTCTTTGTGGCTGCACAAGGAGTATGCAAAGGCTTAGAGAAACTTAACTTTACTGAAAAATGAAACTCCGCTCATAAAAAGCAAGAGACCAGAGCATTCACAGACATGTAATTGCAAGGCCGTTGCACTAATCAAGTAAACAAGCAACATAGCAGATACATTTGCACTTTGTGCGTGACACAAGTCGTGCAGTTAGCACGTACTCTTCGTGTATATAGATTCGGTACTCACCAAAGGTTGTCTACTGGAGGAAACAGTAGTATGACAAATTCCAGCACTTTCACTGTCCACAGGAATACTGATGCTATGAGGAAACGATCTTGCTTTGTAGCTTACGGGTCCCGTTTTCACGCCCCGAAAATCTGAATTTCTTTCTCAGATAGGTGGGGAGGCTGGGTAAACCATGGGGGTGGGGGAGACTTGCTCAAAGATATTCATTTTTATCAAGTTTCGGGAGCTAGAACATTATCTCATGGCAAAAATATTGCCTGTTATAATACGTTTTGTCGTTAGCGATAATTTTTCTTTTTCGTTCTCTCCAGATCACACGTATTAGATACAGAAGCTTCTTACTTCCTTTTATTATAATGTGCTCTCATTCCCAATAAGTTGATATAATTATGGACCGAAATCGCTCTAATTCCTCGAATTCCTAGAACTTCAGTGTGTAATTAATGACCCGCACATGCGCATAATTAACCGTTTAGATGCCAATAAAGAAGCTCTAGTCAAGTCTGAAGTATTGAAAACAATGTTTTATTCTGATGGCATCACTCTAAATGAAGAAATTCTGTTATTATAAATTAAATTTAGTAAGCCCAGCAGTGACGCTCGACAAAACTTTAACCAAATCAGTCGCATGTGCCGTTACCGGTACTTGATAACTGTAATGACAATGATAATGATAATAATACTTATACAGGGGGGCAATCTCACATGAAGTGGTTTTCAGAACGGCCCTGTAAGTCTACTAAGAATATCTATTAATTTGGTAGGTCTATTAATTAAACGAGTCAGTCTTTTGTTTCTGAGCAGTCAAAACAGGAAGAGGCAGTGAAGCGTTACCAAGAACCTGTCAAGCAATTTAAGGGCTGTTTTGTTTATATGGCACGCCTGGTTCAGTATTACAGAACGAAAAGTTCAAGAGCAGTTTTGTTTCAAGATTTTACTCAGAAATTCGTTCAAGGCTGCAATATCATAATGCAGATAAAGGTTTCCTTCAGCTGAAGATGAGATATATGTAATCGTGTCTGAAATTTTCGGCCTGATTCTCTGGCACGCATAAGCCGATTGAAATTGATGTGGCTGAACGTCCGTGCTCCTGACCTATTAAGTTGTGTGAGCTTGCAATTAGCTAGAAGAGCAATATAGATCAGTAAATTTTTAGCAATTTTGGAGACATGTTTTATAATAAGTGTTACTAGGGAGGTTTTTTAAGCACGGCAGAGAATATCACGCTGATCCAAGTCTAGAATCACTCAATCACTACATAATTCAAACATACCTTGCAGCCGCTAGCTTATATTTTAACTAACAACATTATTTCTTCATCTACGGAACGCAATATACGTGGGAATAAGTATATTTTGCTGATCGAAATTCTCTTGAATTTCCACCAGTGTTTTTCATAAGTTTAAAACACACTGAATACAAATTAGAAGACGATTACAATTATGTCTTGGTTTTTCTTTCAACTGTTTGAACACTGGTTTAAGTTAGTAAAAAGAACGCAAATAAGTAAACTTGGCATATTATTTTGGTTATTGTTTTTAACGTACGACTAGCGACGTGCGATACTTTTAACATAACGAATTAAATGAAAACGGAAGATTAATGTTACATATTACTTATGTTCGCCCGGGCTTGGCTAACATACTTCTCACACTCACAGTATAAATCAGTAGTTTGTTTAAAACATCATGACTCCTTGTTACAATAAGAGCGTGTTCATGAACATGATCAACAAGGCAATGGCTCCACACAGGCCAACGTTACCGTGAGAGATCCAGGCTGCACCACTCAATGGAGGCTTATCTGAAACTGCCAGTGTCTGGGTGCTGTTGCATGATTTATCTGAGCACGAAGCCAAAGACTTTACCAAAACTTTGTAGCCATCCACCTGCAAGGGAAGAGTTCCATTTTTCACAGCTGAGGCAAACTCTTGAACGGTCTGGTTGAAGTCAACAGATGGAGCAGACGTGGTAACTATACCCAGGGCTTTTTTGTCGGCTAAGACTATGTAGATGTCCAGATTATCAAGATCAATCGCAGCATCAGTGTAGGCAAGCCAGTCCATCACGTCCATGTTCCACTTCAAGGTATTTGCAATGACTGAACCGACTCCATCCGCGAACCGACTTTGCAGATCAGCGTCTGGAATGGAATCAGAAGAACGCCGTTTTTTTTTGCTTGAATCTTTGGATTTGTATCTTGAAAAATTTGATCACATCGTTATATGTTTCTCTGGCTGATTCGAAAGTCTGCCTGATCTTAGACGATTTGCATTCAGCTGCTATGTTCCACATTCCTTTCAAGGATTCCCATGCTGTATCTAGGTCGATGAAAGAGCCCTTAATGGTCCAGAATATCTTGACGTATTGAAGGTAATCGAGATCACAAATTGAAGGCACGTCCTTGTCCGGTTCCAGGTAACATGGAGTGTGAGAAGCAAATGCTTTTGCTCGTATTTCTTCGCATGTTGAATCATCCCAAGGGCGCATCAAGGGTACAAGAGAAACCTGGAGACATTTGCGAACACCATCCATCCATTTCTGTGCGTCTGCACTGAACTTGGCCCTTCGTTCATCAAACAACTTGCAAAACTTCTCAGCGTAAGTTATTGCGTAAGCATTGCTTGAAGCTTCGCAAGGGTGCTTCTTTTCCAAGAAGTTTCGATACCAATCACAGGAATCTCCAGGTGGGCTGTAGCACTCCGGGGGTAGGGGTGTGGTGGGAATGGCCGTGTAGGGATTAGACGTTGGACTACCAGGTTCACAAGAGCAATCTTCTGTCACTGGGCCATAATTTTTGCTATGTACCTCAACCATACATTGGTACCAGCAATAAGTTGCAAAGGGGTCGAGACAATAGTGTTTGTGGCTACTTTTTAGTTTGATGTAGACATTTGACAGGCAGGTTGCCCACTGATATTGGTTATTGTATCGCGGTAATAAAATGCACTCGGTAGGGCCTGCTGGCCCTACATACTTGTCACACTGGGCGGCCCATCCAGTCTGCACCATAAAGATCAAAAGGAATGCCAATAAAGTCCACGTGTCACTTTAAGGTAAACCTGCAAACCGTAGATTGAAAATGACCAACATGAGCGGTTTAATTAGCAGCTTGGATTGAATTTTGTGATGAATACGATGGCTAAGAATAATCTAATCCAGAAGCAACGCTAAGAAATTTGGTTATAAGTTAGAAATTATTGATTCAACCAGTGAAATCAGTCCTGTCCCTTAGCACTCCCTTCCATGCTCTGGGCTCTATATAAGGCGGGTAAGAGAGAAATCTGGGACTTAGCCAACATGAAAGAAGACGGTATGTAATGCATTTAGTCTACTTCAACCTGTGGAAAGCAGTTCTCATGTTGGTTGATTACGAAACTCTCTCGGGGAAGAAATGCGAAATATCAGTAAAAAAAATCAATAAACAACATACAATCAATCCATCCCATACTGGGTATAGCAATTAAAACGCTTTACTTGTTGGGGTTAATGAGTTTTAACAGAGATTTTTTAATTCGCAAACAAGATGCTTAATCGCAAATTGAGACCAAAAGTAGTTGTACACAAAAGGTTCTTACAGACCCTTGTTCACAAAGGGAAACATGTCTATCAGTACAGTAAACTAAGTAAAATACTTAAGAGCCAGTGCCTATAACTATGGACCAAACAACGGCACAAGTCGAAAAATCGATTTTGCTCATTTTTTGCCCATAGATTGGCCCTAGCTAGTAAACAAACGGACCATAGTTAGTTTCTGCTAATGCAGTTTTTTTGGGGAGAAATTTGCGAAAAACGATTTTTTTCCGATTGGGCTCAAAATCTACTTCCGGTGTTGCTGAATTTTCCGAATATTTGATTGCTTCGCGCTCCGCAGAACAGCTACTTGAGAATCTTTCAATGGTCTTTACATTCAGCTCAGGTCTTCATGGTATGACTGAGCGAAAAATAAAATAAATCGAGGTTTCGTTTGAGCCCGAAACGAGATCGAACACAAACGCAAAATATTACGATGTGTTTCAAACGAATTATAGCACTAAAATATCGCCATATTTTTCTATGGGCTATAACTTTAAATGCCATAAAAACACTTTATACGGGTTAACTGTACACCCACCTGTTTGAAAATCAAAAAATATCTCTGGGCAAATGGTTTTGAGTCGCTCGCCTTGGCCTGTGCTTCTCATAAATTGTTCCCTAAGCCGCCGTGGGAATGTAAACAATTGCGTGACGCTGGCGGTCACTCTGAATACATAATTCGTTTCCAACAAACCGCAGATGGCTATCTTAGAACATTTGGGCGATAAAAGAAAAACATAATGGACCACTTTTAACTTTAATATTTTGAAAGTCATCGCTTTGGAAATTTCGTTAATTAAAAACGCCAATTAAAAGCAATTTACTTGGAGTTCGGGTGTTACTGCGATGTCGTTTTAGGCTGTTGTTCTTTCTTTGATCATTTTAATTACAAGAACGAGTTCTAGAAAGAAAGCTCGTTCTGAGTTCATTTGTTAAGCGTAATGACAAGTTGATATTGTTGGTTTGTAGCCTTACGTGATCTGAAGGAACGCTACAGTGATTAAATTTGTATTTGTTGATTTCGACGGATCGATTTTCAGTTAAACCTTTTTATTTGTACCAGCACATTTAGTGCCTTTTCTCCTGCTAAAAAGTCGGAAGAAGTAAATTAAACAAATCCTAAAAGTCATAAATAAGAGGCATCGACAGTGCGAGTGTCTCGGTAAGCTGTTAATTTGAACAATTACTGTGCTGGACGGATTGCTTTCCTGGTTACGCACGTACTATACATAGTTCATTGTGCACGAGTGTTGCTGTTTCAAACAACTGAAATGCTCAATGTTAGAGTTAGGCTAAACCCTAAACTGTTTTGGCGGCCAACCTATTTTTGGCTAATTGCTTAATCAAATTATATATATATTTCATTGAAATTCGCTCTTCTCTGACCGACTTCCGCGAACAAAACAAGATGGATGTTCGCTGTTCATTTAAGACTACAATCCTGGTCAAAAGTGTTGGGACAGTTACGGCACATGACTTCACAGGCAGCCTCTCTTAAAACCAAAACCGCGCAAGCCCGCCTACCCCCCTCCCCCCTGTCAATGTTGATAAAAATCTTGAAGAAAAAAAAATCCTTGGTAATAGCTTCAGAATAGCCACGTTTCAAGAATTGTTTGCCTCCTAGAGCAGTATTCTCGAACTAAAGAGACGATAAGATAGATATTTACATCTTATTCCAATAATAGCGATTTTTCAGCAATCGCGTTTGGTTCCAACACAACTGTCTAACCACTTTCTATTGTCCCTTTTTCCTTTTTTCCCACATCCGATCTAGTCTTCAGAATAGCTTCATTTTCATGCAACGTTGCTAGGGGGGAGGGGGGTCAATTTGCTTTTGTTCTAAAACGTTAAGGACGTAGTTGAAGTCGTGGGTTTTAGCGCGCAAAAAGGGGAGGTGTCCCAACAATTTATGGCCAGGATTGTAGGTTTACACAAGAGGAAATTGTTCCGGATTCGTTATGAATCCGGAACGTTTTAGTGCCGGATTGATTTTGCCGTTTACTCAAAAGTGGACGAATTCGAAATAGAAACTCCCTGGTTTGGTCGTGTCTCCGGAGATTTTGAATCCGGAATTTAAAGTGGGAACTTTGAATCCGAAAACTTTTGAATCCGGGGAGTTTTGTCGTGTGAACGATTTTCTCTCGAATCCGGATATTTTTCCGCCTGTGATCTTTTGAGTTTGCGGCGGAACGAAAAAGGCGGATTACATAATCCAGTCGTAGACGAGTCGTAGGCACATTGATGGCCATTTGATGGCGGTCGCTGGGTGATTACCTCGTGCTGTTTCAGGTGTAGGTAATCACTTTTATAATGGGTAATGCCATACTCCTCAGAAACCCAATTTATACTTTACTGCGCAGATGACGACGATGGCACGATCGAAAACCTCGACGGTTTTCGACCCTAAACCCTAAATAAATACCTGGAGGGACCTGACATGATGGACAACAGTACCGTGGTCAGCGAGTTGAAGGAAAACTTCAGACTGTCTCAACCTACCCCTAGCCTTATTTTCGGAGGCATTTTGTTTCTCATTGTCGAGGCAACAAACTGCTTGTTAACCATTCCATCATGAATGTTCCCGGAGTTATCGTCGTGTATAAACGGTTAAGAATCCGAATATCCTTTCACTGTAAACCCCTACTAATCCGAATACTCTAAAATTGATGAATCCGGGAACTCCTTTAGTGTAAACCTAGTCCTAGATCGACCACTGTAATGTTTATTTGTCTACCAGTGTTATGATCTGCAAATTTCAGTTTATTGATCAAACAACCAAAGTAGAAAAGATGGATTTTTTTCCCAGTATGATTGAAACTTAAACGCAATTTCTTCCTCGACTAATTCAATTCAAGAAATTCCGGGTTTTCCCAGCTGAGTTTGAACATATTGTGTAGGTACAAATTTTCTACACAGCTAGAAGAGCTAAGATGCCGTCACGCAGTTAGTAGTTTATAGAAATTATGGTATTTCCACTTGACTTTATTTGTCAGTCAATGATTCAATTGCCATAAACCATAGAGGATTGGTTAAGTGTATCTCTAAAACTGCCACTGTATTGTAAGTTATCGGTGAAATCAATAAAATAAGCAAGTGTTAAAATCATTTCCCGGAGTACTGTAGTAACGTTCTTTATCATGGATGTCGTGGGTGTTGCAATGCAAATGAAAAAACATATATATTTATACTAACTTAAACAAAAACAAAAACAAAAACAAAAACAAAACAAAACAAAAAAACATTTTCCATTATTTTATCCACACAACGTTTCAAAAATTGCTTTCATCGGATTGCTGGAAACGAATATTTTACTCGAGAGTGGCTTCCGCGTCACGCAATTGTTTACATTCCAACGGCGGATTTTTGGGCAAAATCTATGAGAAACACAGGCCAAGGCGGGCGACTTGAAACTATTTGCCCAGAGATATTTTTTGATATCCTAACAGGTGGGTGTATATTTAACCCGTAGAAAGTGTTTTTATGGTATTTAAAGTTATAGCCCATAGAGAAATATGACGATGTTTTTATGCAATTATTCTCTTGCGACATACTGTAAAACTTTGCGTGTCAGTTTTATCTCTTTTCGGGCTCAAAACTAACTTTGATTTATTTTATTTTTCGCTCAGTCATACTACGAAGACCTGAACTGAATATAAAATCCATTGAAAGATTCTCAAGTAGTTGTTCTGCGGAGCGCGAAGCAATCAAATATTCGGAAAATTCAGCAAAACCGGAAGTAGATTTTGAGTCCAATCGGGTCGAAATCGTTTTTGGCGTATTTCTACCAAAGAAAGCTGTATTAGCAGAAAGTAACTATGGTCCGTTTCTTTTCTTGCTAGGACCCATCTATGGACAAAATACAAGCGAAATCAAGTTTTCGACTTGTGCCATTGATAGGCGATTTAGGTCCATTTTTATTGGCATTCACTCTTAAGTAAAGTTTCGTTCGAACTAAAACGTTTCTTTCAAGTGAAAGAAGGTGCAGATCAACCCTAACTTTAGTGTAGTTAGTAGAAAAGTTCTACTGAGTGCTTCACAAATTCTCTTAAGCAATGTTAGTTATCTGAACTTCTCGCTATCTGGAGCTGAATCGAGCTGCTTCAGACACAATTTACTATGAATGCTTATCATTGGGAGTTTTTACCGAATGCTAACTGAATCCTTCAAATCCTGACCAACTTGATCACTAACTTCCACTGCAAGACTCGAAAAAAGTCAAGTTAGTCAACTCAACTATACGTGCCCGATTTGTTAAAATCTGTGTGATGGCTACCAATTGCTGGTTTTCAGTGTCACACCATTCAAAATAGATCAAAATTAAAATCAAAACCGTTCAATAGATAAAGTCCAGAATCTGAGAAAAGAAACAAGGTAAATATGCAAAGACTCTCGCCAAGATTCAGGTCACAGCAGTTTTTCTTATGCAAGATATACAGAGAAATTTTTTTAACCAAATTTATAGAGATTTGTTTGGAGACGGATGGGCACCAAACATGGCGGCCGGAAACCAACAGAAACATCTTTCACTGAGTTTTGCTACAAAAGCGTGAATTTATCCCTCAAGGAACTCAAAAACATTAAAATAATATTTTTTCTAATGCAAAAACTGTTCAGATAGCCAAATTCCCCGAAATAAGTCACTTTTTTAACCAACATGACAGCTCTCTCGGCCGTCATGTAAATGCCGCGTCACGCAAAAGCTTAGAAATTCAAACGTAGTCTATAACAAAACCAAGAACCCATTCGGAACAAAAAATTACATGAATACTAGTTTTCAGCTGCTCTTATACCTCTTGAAAGTAAAATATCAGGAGGATCAATAGTTTTGTAGTTTGAATTTTAGTGACGTCATGCGAAAACCGGCAATAGCGACATTAAAGATGCAGTTTATTTCAGTCTTCAGATTGACGAGATTAAAATTCCATACTTTATGGACAGACACCTTCGGAACCTCGGAAGCCATAAGCCTCTTAGAACTATTTTCTTTATCTACATGGATTCTCGTCACCAAAAACCATTTGATTACATGAGGGCTGTCTTGCATATGTCCTAGTGATAGCCCTCATGATCTGCCGGATTAGATTATGGGGCATTTTTGAACGTCAACCTTTTTAAAACCGTTCTGTTTCGCTATACAGAGGCATTTTATGTCGAGACTCCTTTAAACGAAAAGTTTAAAGAAGCAGTCAGGCGTATCAATGACATACTTCTAAATTGTGTCTGACAATGACTTGTGTAAGCGTCAAGGACATTGTTTATAACAACTATGTTAGACATTTCGACCGAAAAACAGCGGCCTTCGTCGGTTCTAAAAAGTCAGCTGAATAACGTCTATCTAACGGTTCACAACTCTGTGCGTGGTTCGCCAGCAAAATGGAACAAACGGCATGTACAGCTACCACGTCATAGGCGATTACTCAATCAGTGACGGTATAGATATCTGGAATGTTGACACGTTTGCCGCATTGCTGTTTCTATTGGAATACCAGACCTCTAGAAAACGTTTCCCATGATAGATATGAGCCTTGTCGGCAATGATGGCGGAATTAAAGTCTATGTCTATGAAACTAGCTGAAGCGCGTGTTGCGCAATCCCAGAGTTATTTCAGTCTCCAGCACAAACCTCTTATGTTCTCTTATCTTTGCTATTAAAGGCTTTCCTGAAATCTTTCGAGTTTACCAAGAATATTGCAGATTAAATCGTGAACTGGCGGAAATGCCTGTGTCATTCGCAGGTTAGGAACAAACTTATGATCACCGCAAAGCGAAAAAGATTTGGAAACCGTGTTACTGCTAGATGCAAATTGCGCTTAGAATTTCACAGACCAACGCCTTTTTCACAAACTAGCATTTGCTGCAGACGCCGAAAACTGGGTTTGCAGCACAAAATGTGACAACAATTAAGCGTTATACAAATGCTGCATTCAACGCAATGAACAAAACCGGCCGATACTTACCAAAGACCGTCTACAGACTCTATACTCGGAGAAACAAGAGAAGAAGTGAATAGATCGCGTAGCTTCGACGACAGGGAGTAATTGAAAATTTCAATTCATCTAACTGTCATGGTTGTTGGTAATCACGTGAAGTACGAGTTTAGAGGGGTCGGGATCGTGGGGGAGACCTCCCCAGGTGGATTTTTCCACAATTTTTCAGCTAATTTAACATGAATGGCAACAGAAACATTGATTTTAAGTGACGAAAGTAATTATTTGTGGGTTTGTTTTCTCTTTTCAGACACCTGATCAAAACTATTAGTACTTAAATGTTTGTACATCCCTTCGAGCCCCTCCCAGGTGCTCCTACTGGGTTATGAATATTTCAATTGCTGTTTACATCCTAAGTTTAATAAATAATAAGTAGTTAAGTTTCCTAGATGTGATGGTATTTCTGCCTTCAGAGACTATCATCGTCTCGAGCTCTTGCTGCCTTTCATTCATATACAGCTGCAACTGGAGAGTGAAAGATGTTGATATTGAATTGTGCCAGTTTACAGTCAGATGACGAATTTGCGAAAATGCAAATGCTTACCGTCTCCCACTCTTGACAAGGTTTTTACCACGTTTTATATTTGCACCCGATTTTTTATTTCTTTATATATCACTTGACTAAACTGAGTATAAAGCTGGATCTAAAAAAAGTCTCCGATGAGTCTACAAGTAGCTCTCATCCCATCTATGTGAAACAGCCGTGTGCAATGAAATCCTAAATATAATGTTTGACCTCCTCATTTTATTGTGACCTGGTATGCGTGTGCTTGAATTGTGCACGAAACAAAAATACATTTAATTTTATGTTAACGAGCCACGTAAAAGACCATGATCAGACATATCCAGAGTGACATTAGCCGAATAATGGAATAGATTACAGAAGCCGGGCTAATCTCGCGTGTACTTCACTTCGATCATGTTTTGAAAGCGACTTGATGTTGCGTGTGCTCATACACACACGTAAAATTAAGTCAAGCGTGTGCTCTTGGGTAATTTTGAAAAGGGCTCCAGATATGAGCACCGTAATACATAGATTTTAGTGTGGGTAACTAGCCACACTCTGTCGGCATCCGCGGAGTTTGTCTCTTCACGAGAAGTTTGTCAGTTTGCAAGAAGTTTGTCAGTTGGCGAGAAGTTTGTCAGGTTACGTGAACATGTGTCACATAGTTGTTAGCTAATTCGCATATTTGTTAACTAATTTGAGATAAGGCTGGAATGCTTTGTTTTTCTGATCATTCGTTTTCAGGCAAGTTTTCCTACGTGGTACAATGGTTACCAAACTCATCTTCCAATCTGAAATAGTGGACCCGAGTTCGATTCCAGGATCCGATTTCCGGAGTCTTTGGTTTTTTTCCGTTTTCATGTTTAACCTTTTATTCGCTGAAATATATGTAATTATTTTAGGTTTGGAACCGATAACAACACGGTTTATGAAGTTCCGAAACTATGCTATTTCGCATAATTGACCTCCAATCGCATATCATCCGATGGCTTAATTCAAAATTATAAAAAAGTCCTAGATTTCTCTAAAGATCTTAGGCAGTGTATATGCATTTGCTGTCCAAACACCGGTGTAATGATGTGAAACTCGACCTATACGTCTCGTAAAGAAGTCGAGACTACCTTTCGTCTTCGAGTGACAGGTAAAATATGTTGGGCACCCTTTCTCGGTTTCAACCAGGTAACGAGAGGTTTACCAGGTAGAGTGGCTCAATTGATAGGTAGAAAATCCATTAGGGCAATGCAGGTCATGCAGTGTCAACAAAGAGGTTTCCCTGTTGTTGTATTTTATGTCAGTGTGCACGAAAAGTTATTCGAGATTGAAATAATACATAAAAGAGAAAAAAAAGGAACAACTCACTTGGTTTTCTTTTTCAAAAAAGACTGCTGTTGTAACAAGTAGGGCCAGGCTAGAAATCATTAAAATAACTCGTATGACTGGAATAATCCCTGAACCACACATGTCCGCAAAGCTGACCTATTTTTTTCTGGCCGGGACTACGTTAATTTACTTCGTAAAAGAGGTGCCGATGTGGACTGTTCTGTAAGAAATATAAGTGACTGAAAATCTGTTTACATTTATCATCGTTTTGATCTGTGCGTTTATCATGTTCAGCGACATTTTACTTGGACTAATTTTGTTTGACTATGACGGTGATTTTTGGAATTGTCTATAACCTTCCACTTCAATAAGTAAGAATTACACGGACCGTATTTATTACTGTCTATAATTATTTCTCAATGCATCAACAAACACTGCCTTCGCATATGATCACGACAGCAATGACACCAACCAGTCAAACACGGCCAACGTGAGAGATCCTCGCAGCACTATACCATTTTGGAGGCTTGTCTGAAATTGCCAATGTAATGACTGGATGTTTTGAAATGATTTATCAGAGCATAAAGCCTTGACTTTAGCCTTGACATAAAGACTTGACCCAAACATCATCTACCTGCATGGGAAGTGATCCGTTTTCTACGTACTTCTGAGGCAAACTCTTGAATGGCCTGGTTGAAGTCAAGGAAGGGCAGAAAAACGGGAAGGTCGACGTAGCTTCAATACCTAAAGCGGCTTTTGTGTCTGCAGCCAAGACTAAGAAAACGTCCAGGTTATCAGTTGAATCAATCATATTTCCACCGCAGGCAAGCCAGTCCATCACAGCCGTGTTCCACTTCAAGGTATTTGCAATGGCTTGGCCGATTCCATTCACAAACCGACTTTGGAGATCAGCCTCAGGAAGAGAATCAGTTAAACGCCTTTCTCCTCGGTTAAATTTTTGAACTACAAGTCTCGTGATTTTGATTAGCTCTTTTGATTAGCTCTTTTTTTCAATACTTAATTGTAATGTCTGCAATTGCTTTAGTCCGATATCCTGGTTCTTTTCATGGGAAAAGTATGGACAGCTACTCATTAAAGGAAGGAAATTAGCAATTTTTTCACGAAGTGTAACCTTGATCGACATACGTGCATGACATCACCGAATTAGGGTGTCTTCTCGATCTTTTTTTTTTTTTTTTTTTTTTTTTTTTTTTCAATTTCCGTAAAAGGATCGGAACAAAAAAATAAAGTAATTGTTGAATTACAAACTACAGGTGGTACTCCCAAAGTCCGAACGACCGCTGTACAGGAAAATCAACGGGTAACCATGCACGAATCGACTAAATCATTATTAAGAGTATCCTTTAACCATCATTTGGTTATACCCGTGGTTATTCGTGGTTACTCGTGGTTACCTGTGGTTTATCAGCATTAAATAATCGTCACTCCAAGCTAAACTGTAAAAGGAAACAAAAACTTTGTATAATAGGAATTAAATCGGGACACTACAGAAGGCACGTTTTTTCTTTTCCATATTAAGCATTGCACGGGTTTTTCTTTTCTTTTTCTTCTTTTTTTGTCCGTAAGTCTCCTCAGCTCAGTCAATATGAAAACAAGTGCTGTTGCCTGCCGGTATAAACTATAAAAAATAAGCTAAGCATTCCAAGTGAAGTAAATACGGATAATCCATTATCAAACGTGAGTATGCACAAGTTGATATCATTGTGTGTACGACGGAATATTCAACTAAATAATGCTACAGGACAGCTGATAATTGTGTTGTTCTGTTTTGTACAGTTTGTAGCGTTTTTCAGTCGTTTCGAGTCTCAAGATCAAAACTGATCGCCCGAATTACATCTTAAGAAAGGTGGATTCAAACGTAAGACTATCATTCATTTGTATCTTTTATCGAGAGGTGGTCCAGGACCAAAATGAACAACAAAAAAAGCATTAGAAAATGTTGAAACGTTTTCGTGGAAAGTACGAAGAGCAGTCGTTGGTAAATATTGTTTGGAATGACCAAAAGGTAAAACAAGTCGATGTAGCATTAATTTAGATAATTTAAATAAAAAATTTCCCCAGAAGGACTAAAACAATAAACGCCCCATTCGTCGGCTTCGTACCAGAAAGGATTTCCTGTAATAGTTGAGGTCTCACCCGACAGCTGTGGGGAAGTGACTGTGTCAGTCCTCTATAGCTGCAATTAACAATTCCTGGTCAACTAATGTGGTAATTGTAGCTAAAGACGTGCTGACCTGGACCTCCAGCTCAGGGTCTTCCTTAGCTCTAGTTACGAACAACGAGCGAGCAACTAGCTAGCACAGGCGCCAAGACAGAGGAATCATAAGCAAGAGAAAGACACCTTAATGGCCTCCTTTGCCTTCCCATTATATCTTTGCAAAAAGAAAGACTTCTGGTGTGACAATCTAGTGGCTGGTCCTTTCGACTCTACGTCCGACCGCTTGGTCAAGTCGGGCAGTGCCGCTTGTTGCATTACAGAGGAAAAAGTAGTGTTGATCTTAGGTGCCTCTCTTCACCCAGAAGAAAGACTAATTATTGACACAGTTTTGTTGCACTGTGCGAGATAATGCTGGGCGGTAAATTTCGATGGATAAATATCGCGCATACCATTGAAGAAGAAGGGTAAGGAAATAAATGGTTTTCTTGCTGAAAAACAGCAGTAACAGTCACTGAGCACAAGTTTCAAGTCAGGCAAGACCTCAAAACAATGGCAACTACACAGTCAAGGACAGGGAGACTATGAAAAATGCCAAGACTTTACCATTTTATTAACCACTTTGTTGAGGAAATTGAAAGTTAACAGAGTACCGTAAATCCTCGAATTAGCGCCCAGGGCGCTTATTTCAAATTTAGGAGAAGACGGGGGACGCTTATTCGAGGGGGGCGCTTAATCGAAGGGGCAGTGGGGCGCTTATTTAATTTTTTCTTAATCGTGGCCTGACATGATAATTTTTTTAATACATCATCTGCGCGTAAACAACAACATAAGCTGTTTATCGACATAAAAAGCTGATCCTAATTTCAAATCGCGGGACCGTTAACACTTGTAATTTTTCCCAAACTTAACGCGTTCAAAAACTGAAACAATGCACAAATCTAATACTACACGACGAAAACTATACATCCTTTGTTGTCTCATTACTCGTCCACAAAATGGGGGGAGGGGAGGGGGGCGCTTATTCAAAGGGGCGCGCTTATTTTAATTTTTGGCCGATAGGAGGGGTGTAGTATTCGAAGGGGGCGCTTATTCGAGAGGGGGGTACGGTATACTAAGATAAGTAAACTGATTAGTGCACAGGAGTTGACAATTTTTTCATTTGATTTTCATCGACCATTTCTTCTGAATTTCTTTATTATTTTCACATTACCTAGCCTTATCTCTGAAGTTTCACTTCGCGCAATTTTTTGATAACTTCAATAACTTGATCTGATAAGATTTTTGGAATACTTGGTGATATTAAAAAGTTCGATATCATAGCTCCTTCTTAATAAAACAAAACAAGACGATAATGCAACACGTAGTAATGCTATAATTTACTGGAAAGGTTACTATTTAAGCAAGGTTACAATCTTCGCCGCGCCAGACTTACAAGCAATCAGAAATGCCAGCAAGGAAAATGAAACTAAAATGTAAGCATGAAACGGAATTTTTATAGAAGAATCTGTTCGTTTTTCCGTCAACTTGATCAAGGTGCGGTTGATTTGATCATTCCGAGATTACTTTAAAAATCACAAGAACACCATTCTAAAAGCCCTTGATATAATTTTACTTTTGTTCAAAAGCAAAATAAATACGATAATACATCTATTTTAAAAAGACAGTGTTGTCCGTCAATAGGAGAAGAGGAGCAATAACGGCACATAGTGCAATCTGAATGAGGAAAATCCCAACAGCACCATTCCAGTTTGGAGACCTGACCGAAACAGCCATTGTCTGTGGCTTGTCAGAACAGGTTGCCAAGGACTTGACCCAAACATTGGAGTCATGAACCTGCATGAAGAGTCGCCCTTCTTCTATAGCGGAAGCAAACTCTAGCATGGTCTGGTCCAAATTAACAGACGGAGTTGATGTATTTACAATACCCAACGATTTTTTTATCTGCCAAGACAATGATGATGTTTAAGGTGTCTGGATCACCAGAGTTTGCACCATCGGCCGGATGGGCAATCCAGTCCATAACATCCGCGTCCCACTTCAAGGTACTTGCTATGGCTGAGCCAACTTCCATCTGCGAACCTACTCCTGGCATCAGCTTCTGAAAGGGAATCACTGGAACGCCTCTTGGGTTGTGAAAATGTTTGGATTTCTAGTTTTGCCACTTTCACTGGGCTTGCACTTCTTCCCATAAGGTATTTGCGAATCTGACTGTGTAAGCCACATTTGGTTCCTATACTCCACATTCCTTTGATAGACTCCCAAGCCAGAAGATCTTGAAGTATTCCCAGCAACCGAGATCACATACTGTAGTATCGTGTGTTAGGACTGGGCTCTAGGCCCATTGCATGCTATGCTGGGCCAACGCAAGCCCGGTTACCGTTGTCGTTTTAGTTTCGTAGCTAGTATGGCGGCCATAGTCCATTAAATTGGCGACGAGGAACAACCAACAATGCCAGACGAAACCGACACTAGTCAGAAAGGAAAGTCAGGAGTTCTTGCCAGCGTACGAGCAAGCGTGGGCGCCTTTAGTTTGAGTGGCGAACCCGGGCAACGCGAGAAAACATGGAAGTTATGGAAAGACCGCTTCGAGCGAGCCACTCGATGGATGGTAGTCAATGATACCGACAAGCTAGACTTACTGTTATTAGTAGGAGGGGTAGAGCTCCAGAAGCTACTCCAAACACTGCCCAAACAGCCCACAGATTACAAATCGCACATCGAAATGCTGGACCAACACTTCAAGGCGAATCGCAACAACACTTTGGAGTTGTACAAGTGGTTCAACACGAAATGGTCACCCGACATGTACCTCGCTGACTTCGAGACGAAATGCAGAGAGCAAGCGCTTCATTGCGATTTCCCCATCACACTGGACAACGCAATCATCATGATGACTGTGGTCAAAACCAGCAACGCCGAGCTTCGGAATGAAATCATTCGGAAAAATGGAGACTTGAAATCGGTAAGAGAAACAGTTAAGGCTTTTGAGATAGCAAGTGAAGGCAGTCAAATGATGAAAAGCGCAGAGGAAGAAAAAAGCCAAGATAAGGGCGATCCAGAGTTAAAACGAGTTTATACACCAGGACGGTTCAGCATGAGAAATAGAGGGCCGAGTCGTACCGCTGACCATTCGCAGGCACAGGCCAGACCACCTTGCTTGAAGTGCGGAAATGAGGAATGAGTAAGTGACCGTTGACCTAGTCGAAGAGTACAAGGATGTGTTCTCGGGTTTAGGAAAGTTGAGAGGGGTCAAGGTGAAATTGCACGTGGACCCAGACGCAAAAGGTGCCGTGCAGAAACAGAGAAGAATATCTTTGCCACTCAAAGACAAATTTGATGAGACTCTGGACAAGTGGGAGCAAATGGATATCATAGAAGATGTTGGAGACGAACCAACAGAATGGTGCAGCAATGTTTTTCTCACTCCGAAGAAAGACGGAGAAAACATCAGGGCTAGCTTGGACATGACAGACACCAACAAGTACATAAAGAGAACCAGACACGCCATCACCAGCTTAAGCATCGCCCAGAATGCTGTCTTTCGCGACATATACTTGCAGTGCTCAGTTTTTCAATGCGTGGAATAATATTTACAAAGATTAGCTGTCGGAATTCCGACTGCTCTCGTCAATGAATCGGCGGCTGTCAATCAAACGGTCTGATGTGTGAAGTAAATCCCAAAGTGTAATAAGTTAACAAAAGCGCTCTAATTTAAAGGCGGCCTGCGCTCTTTACAAAGACTTTTGTCAACAAAGTCGTGTGCAGCGACATTCTCACTTTTTTAGTTGACATGTCACACTCGAAACGGTTTGAGCGCGCGAGCCAAAAGCTCTCCCACAAAAAAATTTTCTTCCAAAGCGTTGCCAAATGGAAAGAACGGTGCGCAAAAAACTTTCTTCTACTTTATCGTTGTCCTCTTTTACTCGACCGGTCAGAGCAGTTCATCAGACGTAGTCTTTTACTCGATCGGTTTACGTATTCTGTCGTTGATCGAGGACTTAAAAGATAACACAGGTCTTTTTCTATTCGAAAGATGAAGGGGAAAATAAATGGCATTTCTGTTTGAAATTTCGGAGCCGAACAAAAAAGCAAAGGCACGCTGCGTGTCTTACGCCTGAGCGAGCATTGTTGTCCATTGTTTGTGTGAGATAATTATTCAAAATTGGATCCGTTTTAATTGATCAAAACATTTAAAAGGCCCAGTTTCGAGTATTCAGTTGTTAGAATCCTCTTTGGAGTAACATGTCAAAGCGTGCAAGACACCAGCTAGGCTTTTACGCATCACTATTTGATGACGTTTATCATCGTAGATGAGGACCAGATGACATGCTGAACAGATGACATGCTGAAAATTCGTTTATTGCAACTTGCGCAAAGCGTTACTTTAAATACGATGGTTAAGTGATACATTTTATCACCTCTCAATTTCAATGCCTTATAGCGTCGGCGTGTGTCCTATTGTTTGTGGAGGCGGAGCTTGGCATATATTAATATTCTACCAGGGAATTCAAAAGAGTTTCGCTCTATTGTTCTTCTAGTCTCCGAGGCGAACGAAGGCTGAAAGATCGTTAGGAGTGTTCGAAAGTTGGACAGAACGACCACTTCGAAACATTATTTTCCGTTAAAACTTGGCATAAAGCTTCCTTTAGCAACATACATTCAAAGCCGTATGATAAACGTTAAGAGGGGCACTTTGAAGGAGTAAAATTCTTCCTCCACATATTTCCTCATATAATATTTTCCCTCAAATGGACCAAATTCAGGAAAAGAAAACGACTAAATCCACTTTTCGTAAATTTCAAAAAATGTCTCCTTTATTCCATCAATGTCTCATCTACAAAAGCCCTATGATAACCACTACGAAACACAAGTATGAAGCACGTAGACTCTAAACAAGTATGCGTAGTCGACCATTTTCTGGTCATTTTCTTTATTGTTTAACCACTGGCAGCCTAATTAAAAATTAAATTTCGCGCGCACTCTACATTTAAGTCCCGGATGTGTCGCGGCATTCAGCGCGATGGAAAGCTGGGGCCAAGTATTTCTCTCACTTAGACATGAACGATGGATACATGCAGCTGGAGCTGGCCGAGGAAAGCAGGAAGCTTACCAAATTTTACACGCATAGAGGGCTGAAACGTTTCAAAAGGCTGCATTTCGGGGTCAACAGCGCGGCAGAGATCTTTAACGAGGAGGTTCGCAAGATCATAGCCCAAGAGCCAAATGCTGTCAGCATCTATGATGACATACTAGTTTTCGGCGCAACGCCCGAGGAGCATGACGAAGCACTCAGGCACATATTCAAGCTGTGGCGCGAGCACGGGCTCACACTTAGCCTGGAGAAGAGCAGGCTCGACCTCCGAGCTGTGACGTTCTTTGGAAAGGTGTTCTCAAGCGAAGGAATATCACCAGACCCAGATAAAGTAGCAGCCCTGAAGGAAGCAGGTCCCCCACAGTCAGCGGCAGAGGTAAGCTCCTTTCTATTCTTCGCTGGAGCAAACGCAGACTTCATGGAGGGATTTGCACAGGCCACTGCACCGCTGAGAGAGCTACTCAAGGTGAATGCTAAGTTCCAGTGGACACCAGAGTGCCAAAGGTCATTTGAACGGGTCCGGGAAATGCTGACGGACGACACAGTGATGGCATACTTTGATCCACGACGGAAGACAAGGCTGAAGACCGATGCAGGACCAGGTGGAATGGCAGCCACCATGAAGCACTATGACCCTGAGGCCAAGCGATGGCAACCTGTCACTTATCGATCAAGAGCATTCACTGACACTGAGAGCAGATACTCACAGCTAGAGAAGGAAGCCAAAGCTGTGGTGGAATGGAGTATCTTTGCCAATCAGATATACCTTTATGGCATGGGAGACACATTTGAGGTTGACACCGACCACAAACCGCTGCTACAGGACAACTGCACCACTTAGAGAGGATACGCGTCCGCCTACAAGGCTTCAACTATCGCCTCAATTACGTACCCGGAAAGAAGGAGGGAGCAGAGAACAATGAAGCAGACTACCATTTACGGCATCCAGAGCCACTGGCTACGCAAAAGAGCCAGGCCAGGCCAGGCCAGCTGAATTTGAGCTAAGAGAGACGGTGGAAGAGTTCGAGATGGATATCATGGCTACTGTGAAATCTTCAGTGCCTGAAGTAGTCACCTGGCAGGAGCTGCTTGAAGAAACGCACTCAGACACTGAACTGTCGGACTTGAAGGAAGCCATAGCTAGAGGATACTTCACGGCGCAAGAGAAGAGAGCGCTCGGGCCGCAGTACGACTCCATTTTCACCGAGTTGGCTGTTGTAGGAGGGCTGGTAGTCCGAGGTCCAAGAATTGTAGGTCCCAGGACTCTGCGGAATAAGGTAGTCAAGCTCGCGCACGAAGGCCATCAAGGTATCACCAAGACCAAGGAGTACCTGCGTGCCAGGGTGTGGTTTCTAGGGCTAGACAAAATGGTGGAGGCGCGCATCCAGCACTGCCACCCGTGCCAAGTGGTGAACGTGTCACCAGAACGAGAACCGTTACGCATGTCACCCATGCCCAGTGAGCCTCGCAAAGATGTTGCTGTAGACTTCTGGGGCCCCATCCATACCGGAGACTTTCTGCTGGTTACGGTTTGCAAGCAGTCTAGATGGGCGGAAGTAGAATTTGTCACCACCACCAGCGCCATGGCGGTGATGCCAAAGATGGATAAAACCTTTGCCTCGTTGGGCATACCAGTGTCGATAAGCAGTGACAATGGACCTCCGTTCAATAGCCAGGACTTCAGTGACTTCAGCAAGTACTTGGGCTTTCGTCATGAGCGAAAAACGCCACTGAATCCGCAAGCCAATGCAGAGGTTGAGCAGTTCATAAGAGTACTGAAGAAGCTGTACCAAATCAGCAAGTTGGCGAGATCAAATTTCAAGCAGGAGGTATACAGATTCCATCGTGCCTACAGAGCGACTCCTCATTGCACCACTAAAATTGCTCCGGCAACATCTGATGTATCCCGGTCGTAAGTTCCGCACCAGGCTTCCCATCGGAGTAATTCCTCGTGAGTATAACTTTGAAGAACTGTTCCAGAGGGATCTTGAGAAGAAAATGCAAATGAAAGGGTAGGCAGACAACAAAAGGTATGTCAAACCCTCTGGCATACAGGTGGGAGACTCTGTACTAGTCCGAAAGGAGGCAATCAACAAGGCCACACCTGCCTATGAGGCAGAACCATTGCGGGTGCAATACAGGAAAGGCACCAGGATGGTAGCCAAAAGGCCAGATGGCAGCTCCATCACAAGGACCACAACTCACTTTAAGAAAGTTTCCTTCGGATCGATCGAAGAAGCCCTCAGGTGGTCCAGTGCAGAATGGCCAGCAGAGCCTGTCAATGAGTCACCACCAAGCACCGGAGAAGATGGGCCCCCTGGTTTGGAGCAGACTGATGGAAGCTTGATTGGGATGGGCGCCAATGAGTCCATCCCCGCCGATGCTGCCTTACCGGCCTGGTTGACATCACCACTTGCCCGGGATCAGGGACCAAGGAGAAGTGAGAGGCATCGAAAAGACACTGACACATATTTAAAGGAAAAGTACCCAGACTCTGAGCTATAATGCTGAAGTTAGGTAACTGTTCCCGATCTAGAATGGACTTTAGACACTGACTTCTTTCGTGATGAGTTGTTGTAAGCAAGTGGGGAATGTTGTATCGTATGTTAGGACTGGGCTCTAGGCCCATTGCATGCTGGGCCAACGCAGGCCAGGTTACCGTTGTCGTTGTAGTTTCGTAGCTAGTATGGCAGCCATAGTCCATTAAACATACTAATGGCACACCTTTGCCCAGATGCAAGTAGCATGGCGTGTGAGAAGTAAAGGCCGTTTTTCGTATCTCTTGGCACGTTGGCTCTATCCATGGATGCAGCAATGGCACAAGAACGACCTGAAGGCATTTACGAATACCGTCCACCCACTTCTGCCTATCTGCACTGAATAATGTGTATCGCTTGTCATACAACTTGCAAAACTTCTCAGCGTATCGTATGGCGTATGCATTGCTAGTAGCTTCACAAGGATACTTTCTCTCCAAGCAGCTGCGACACCAGTTACAAGAACGGTCAGATGGGCTCTAGCGTTCCGAAGGTAAAGATGTGTTCGGTGAGAGGTTGTATGGGCTGGATGTTGAATTGGCACGTTCACAGGAACAGTCCCTTGACACTGGACCGGAAGTTTTGTTATGTACCTCAAGCATGCACTGGTACAGGCAGTAAGTTGCAGTGGGGTCTTCACAAATGTCCCTTTGTCCACTTTTTTTTGTTGGATATAGGTATTAGTGAGGCAAGTTGACCACTGATAGCGGTTGTAATTCGCTAGTTGAACACATTCGGCAACTCTTGATGGACCCGAATCTTTGCCACACTGAGAAGCCCATTCGCTTTTGTGCAAGGAACAAAAGGACAATTAATGACCTCATCTTAATCTGTGTAAAATAAACATTGTTGTAACAGCGCGCGCGCTAGTCCTATCTAATTCCTATTGAGTCATCATGAACAAAATCTCTATAAACGCACGGTCGTGCGTATATAAGATGACGTGTGCAGTTTCAGTTTAGCTGCAAAACTTCCGTCGAGTTTAGTGCAAGTTCCTTTCGTTTAACTTTCGGCAATGTGAAGATTATTCTCAACAATCCAAACTCTACTTCGAGCCTTTGATTTTTGCCAGGCTAAGATGTTTACTTAAACGGAGTATTTTGACTTTGTTTGTCTACGTTTTCATCGAGTATTTTTGACTTTGTCTGCCTACATTTTCATTATAATTAATTCGAAGAAGCGAATTTTTCATTGACAATTTTGGAAACCAGGTTAAGCGTTTTCGCTCAACCGTTGCTCAACTGATTGTGGCGTGTTAGGATCCTAATGAGCTTTGTTTTTCTTCACCGTGTATTGTGAAAACTTTATAGTCAATCACAAATAAAACATGTTTTAGCGCCCAAGTTGTTGTCGCCATGTTATAAAAGAATTGGTTCATGCTTTTAGCTGTGCGTATATCGAGTTATGGATGCACTTGAGAAGTTTGGAGAGCTCTCAAGAAGCTAGAGTCGCACGAGGCGAGAGCCGAGTGCGACTCTTACGCTTTTTTCGTGCTCTCCAAACTTCCCGCGTGCATCCATAACTCGATATACGCACGCTAAGCATGAACCCATTCTTAAATATTAACAAATTAAAAAAAGACTTCAAATTCCCAAACAAGTATCACGTAATGGAAAATTCAATGGAAAAAAAAAAAAAAAAAAAAGACTGAGAACAGCAGCATAGATTTATGCTGAGAGGGTAATCAAAAAACACCGCGACGTAAGCAAAGACCTTTTTTTTCGTGCTCTCCCGATCTGTCGAACGCTATTTCGCGCTTGGCCGTGGATGAACATAGTTACCCATTTCATTTTCGACTCCTCCAAATTCCATGTTTTGACAAGAGCAAAAGAAAAATACAATTTCGTGTTTGAAAATAAATGTCAGCACTCAGTAAAATGTCCAAAAGTATTAACGACTCGACTGTTTTCACAATTTTTTTTACAGATACAAAGAAAAATGATGTAAACGCTTTGGACTTTTTTACACACGGCTCTGCGATGACCGCGTTGGTTTGAGTGATGGCTTCGTATGTGAGGGCAGCGTTACTGAAGAGCAGATGTCGAATGACCAGTGTCGTGTCGAAAAAGACAAAACTGCCCCTAGCCTTGCAACGGTTTACTTAATTAAGGGGATATCATTAACTAAATCGTTGGCTTTTACGCTTAGCAATCGTTTGGAAAAACCCTTTAGTTTGATAAATGCTTTTAAGGTGGAAAGGTCTCGAGACAGGCAGGAGACAGGCTGAAGCATGCAACAAGTAGTGCCTACGTATTTACCCTCCAACACTTTCAGGGATGTGCGCTATTAATACCCAACCTTCATAGGGCGCCTTCACAGTTTCAGATGCAGAATAGAGCTTTGAAATTTAAGTTTGAATACCAACTTACCCAATATATCGCTCTGTATATTAGAATGATAACCGCAGTGACACAACTGCAATTCGACAACACAACTGTAATTCGACTGAGTAATATGCTACATGTACGACTGATTGACAGGCAAAATACAGATCACAACGTATTAACAGCGAGCAGTACCGGCTGACAACACTGTCTCACAGTGAGGAATATCGGCAACTAAGAACACGGGTTTTAATTCATTTTGGCCCGAAATTTGGCTATATTATGTGTCATCTAGTCTGTGATTGTGTATGGTTTTCGGAAGAAACATTTTTTGCCTCGCCTAACTAATGAAATTTTCATTCCTGTCATAATTGCCCAAGCCCTTTTTAAGAGGCTGACAATCACGTGAAACACGATAATATATGACCCCTTTCGGGCGGGAACAGGGCGATAGTTTTCAGAATTAAGGCGCCGCCCAGCTCGGGGCCACTTTCTCCCTCCCCTGGGCGCAGTCTTCTACCTTACTGAGGGGGGTGAATAGGGATATGCAAATCTGCCGATCCGTGCCTTTTTTTCGCCAAATCCGTCGATCCGCCAATATTTTTTGTTCAAATCCGAAACCACACTGAGCCACATCCAGAAAAAGAAGTGTAAACGTTCAATGGTAAACTGGTAAATGTGAATGCCGTGTTAATTTCGCACAAATAGTGAAGAAGGCAAGACGCTTGATGACTATAACACAGTACAATTCCAATAACAGTCTCACACCTGAGTTTAAATGAGCTTGGTTCGAAAAAAGGAATAATTTGGATGTATTCATTAACATACCGACCAAGGCTGAAGAAAGATCTATGATCCAAATTTCGTTTAGGACCCAAGATTCGAACATCAAGACAGGCACAATCCGGAATCCGCGCCAAAATTCATCGCTGATCCACGATCCACTGTGTTTTCAAAATCCGCGAATCCGCTAGATTTACCGAAAAAATCCACAATCCGTGCGCTTTTTAAGGCCAAATCCGTCGATCCGAAAACCTATTTACCTCCTTCCTTACTTCAGCAGGCAAGTCAAGTACATTACACAAGGTCTGGTTAAAACTTTTAAAATAAACATCGTAATTGAAGCATGTAATTAATGCTTGCACAGGGATTCTTAGGGGGTGTATACTACGCAAGCGGTATATCGCTGTATACGACATTTTACAATCCTTTGCTCTCAAAGTGCGGGCGGAATCAGCGCTTGTTATCTATAATCAATGACGGAAGAAGCTGATACAGGGAAAAGAAATGCAAGACATTTAAAGAAAAACCTCTAGGGTACCATTTTGTTAAGTGTAAAAGGTCAGTTTATACGATTTTTAAGTATTACAAACGTTAAACAAATATTTCGTAACGTGATTCTTTATGAAATATTTGGACTATTGCAAAACCTTCAAACACTATATAACGAATTTGACTCTCCGGTTTACAATTCATCAAAATCTGTTGAGACCTTTAAATCAGGAAATGAATAAGGGGCTTTTCGACCTCTTGTGCATGTGATTTCGGGTTGCGGAACGGTCACGCTTCCTAGGTCTTCATGGTCTCGCTACATACATGGACTACTTGTCACTTTATTGTTTTCTAATGTCAACTTACTGATTTATGCGCATACATAACATACAGTCGAACTTCTCTGCAAAGACCACCTTGGTGACAGAGGAAAGTGGCCGTTGTAGAGAGGTGGCCGTTATGGGGAGATAGGGGTGTAATATGACACCTGTTCTTTTCGGGGGTACAAGATTTAAATTTTCTAAAACTGCTTACTTTAGCCTATAAATATGTAACACCATTAATTACATCAATAAAACACAAACTAAATAGAAACAGAGACCAACGACGCGTAGTATGGATCTGACTACTTTGGTGACCTTTTCCAATAAAAAGTGTGGTGTTGAATTCGACGTTCGTCAGACATTGATTAACTGGCCGTTGTTGAGAGGTTATTTGGGCATTTGGGACCCGTTTTAGAGGCCGTTGCCGTAGTGAAGAGGTGACCGTTGTAGAGAGGTTAATAATGTATCACGTAACGTTCCACCGGTACCAAAAAAAGTTGGCCATTGTAGAGAGGTGGCCATTGCAGAGAGGTGGTCGTTGCAGAGAGTTGGCCACTGTAGAGAGGTGGCCATTGTAGAGAGGTGGCCGTTGTAGAGAGGTGGCCGTTAGAAGAGGTTCGACTATAGTTATTTAAATCACGAAATCAGACCTTCGCATTTTGAAACTTGACAATGGCATATTGCTGTTATAAACAATAATCACACGGAAACACTCAACGACCTATACTAAAACTGACAAAACGAACAGAATCCCGACACCTGTTACTGTAGTGGCTATAACTTCTGTTAAGGCCACTTCTGCGAATTCTACCGTTCAACCGTTCAACTCTCTTAACGAGAGACTTGACTAGGGTTTTCTAGCGTCGGGGAAAGGACAATTGTAATAATCTGTAAAAAATAACAACAGCAATAAGAAAGACGCGCGAGTGTTCCAAGGACAGTTGTCCTCCACCCTCTCCCTCTCAAAGGCAAGACACCGGATATTCACAGTAATTATTATAGCATTGAAATTTAAAACAGTTCAATCAGAGGCATATCACCTATGCTTCCGGTTCTATTTAATAAAAAGTATTTACAATGTGAAATGTGATTCTATCCTCACCACGACGATCAAACTACACGAGCTACGAGTGCAAATTAAAGTGTGGTCCTCACAAGGTGGACTGATATCGTTGTAAACAGTTAATTTTCTTCACTCATAATTGAAAAAATCTGATTCGCTTTTCACTGCACAGCTTTCTTCAAAACACTTACGAATACGGTCGTGCATTTTCACTGTCCCATGTTAGATGGGTAGAGCTCCCCTCAAAAATTTTGAATCCCCGAAATAAAACCAATCTTTCCGGGGCACAGGCTTTATTGCGTCCCCCCAAAAGAACACTATAAAATTAAAAAATGCTGAGAGATAATAGCTAAAGCAGCTTTAATTACAATAAAATATTACCATTGAATGTTCCATTAAGAATTCATGACTAATTGATCCAAAGCAACGATACAGTAAACTTGATTGTTTTGTTTCTTCACGTGTTACCATAAAGGCAGTACTTGATACTGAGCATATTGAGAGTTCTATCCATTCTAAAATCCCTAATTGATACTACAATTTACAGTCCAAAAATAAATCACAAGTATCCCTTCTGTCACGTGGGAGTCTAAGCACTCTTCGACCCCCTTGAGTAATTATATGAATAAACAAAAAAAGAGAACGTTGAACTTTCATATTGTTGTCTACACTATTTGGATGGTTAGTAAAGTACACCTGCTATAAGTAAAAGACACCAGCTTATCCAAAAAGGCGATCATCATAAACATGATCGATCTTCACGTTACAATAACAGTTTGTCTATCAACATGATCACCATGGCAATGACTGCAAACAAGCCACCGTTACCGTGAGAAATTCGAGTGGCACCATTCCAAGGAGGCTTATTTGAAACTGCAAGTGTCCGGGTTTTGACACATGATTTATCGGAGCACACAGCCAAAGACTTGATCCAAACATTGTATCCATCCACCTGCAGTCGAAGAGTACCCTTTTTTACGGCTGAAGCAAAGTCGTTAACAGTCTGTTCGAAGCTAACTGATTCGATGGGAGCAGTGACGATACCCAGGGCTTTTATGTCTGCCATGGCTATGACGATGTCCACATTACTAAGACTAACCCAATTTGAAGTGTAGGCGAGCCAGTCCATCACATCCGTGTTCCATTTCAATTCACTTGCAATGGCCGAACCAACTCCATCAGCGAACCGACTTAAAATATCAACATTTGTAAGGGAATCTGGCGAACGCCTCTTTCGTCGCATAAGATTTTCTACATTTAGCTTCAAAAGTTTGATCACATTCTTTAAGTTTCGTTCGAAACACTCCTCTTGGTTGCTTGGCGAAGTACATTGGGTTCCTATGTTCCACAATCCCTTTAGAGACTCCCAAGCTGTATCTAGCTTGACGAACGATGCCTTGATTGCCCAAAATATCTTGAAGTGGTCCCAACAAAAGACGTCACAAATCGACTTCGCTCCTTCACCTGGATTCAAGTAGCACTGGGTGTAAGAAGCAAGAGCTTGCTCTCTTATTTCGTTACAAGTTTGATCTTCTGAGTCCCTCAGCAATGGTACCATAGCAACCTGCTGACATTTACGGACAGCTTCCATCCACTTCTGCGCGTCTGGACTTATTTTGGCTTTTTGTTCTTCGAACACTCTGCAGAACCTCTCGGCATATCTTATGACGTAAGCATTGCCTGAGGGTTTGCAAAGAATTCTCTTTTCAAAGCAATTACGATACCAATAACAGGAATCTCCAGCAGGGCTGTAGCACTCTTGAGGCGGGATGATACTGGAAGGGGCCTGCGGGTATATAGTACAGGTGCAATCGTCTGACACTGAGCCAGAACTTTGGCGATGCAGCTCGAACATGCAAGGGTACCAGCAATAGTGTCGAGTGCGGTCTGCACAGATGTGATCGCGGTCACTTTTTTCTAGGATATGGTCTGATGTCAGGCAGGTTGCCCACTGATACTCTCCCTGGTAGCCCTCGATTTTTAAGCATTCGATGAGATCTGTCGGGCCTTTATCTTTGTCACAAACCTCACTGGCCCATCCACTCGGAACCCCAAGAAGCAACAGGAAAGTGAAAACCCGCATTTCACGCCGAGATGGACCTGTTAACTGTCAATGGAAAATAGCTAAGATGAGGGTCTCGTCCGCAGTACGGTTTTCGCTATGATGCGAAATGGCACTACAGGTAAGAGTCAATGTGGGATACGGTTGTCTGTAAGGGTAACCCTTGCAGTTGTTGAGAGCTAACCACTGCCGAGTCAGTGATATTTAGGCTAACCTGATCGCTATTTAGGCTAACTGTAGTGCCATTTCACCGTTGCGTGTTTTAAACACGAACCCTGCGATCAGGCGTTGGTTTTTTTTCTTTCTTTTTTTTTGGCGAATCGGGGAAGAGGAAAACTGAACGCCAGATACATTTACTTCACGAGTCGTCTGCAGCCCGTTCGCCTTCCCCTAGCTGTTAAAAAGAACGCCTGATCGCAGGTTAGCTAAAACGTATATTATCAATCATAAACACCAATGCTGCTGTAATTAAAATCTCTCGGTTTGCTTAAGGGCATTAACTGAAACACAAATTCTACCATTTTGGAGTCGTACCTTCATTTTTTAAGTGATTTATGTTCCAAATACTCCGGGGATTCGTTACTGATTTCATGAATCTCTAGACAGCTAATTATAAGCAGAAACGTCATCTAGGTAAAAAAAATAGGTCCGCAATGCGAACTTGTGTGGGATCTCAGTCAAATACAAGTTGATGCGCTATGGATAAATCAGAGAAATTGTAGCTTTACAGTGAATATTTTTATATTTTGTCATCTTGTAGTGATGAATGTCGAGTAAAGATAAGACCTCAAGCTGCAGCCGAAAAAACGGTTACAGGAGAATTGAAACATGTCTGGACTTTAGTTTCCAGGAAATTTGCTCTCTTAGGGTTCGGTTACACGGGGCTCTTTTTACCGTGGTAAATGACCCTTTTACCACGGGGAAACTGCGCTCTTAGCGAGTATGACCAATATTTCCGGAGGTAATATCCATGGATACGTCAAAAAGATCACATGCAGCGCCTTGACATTTAATGCGGTGAGTTGCAATGGTGTTTTGATGTCCAAGGTATAAGAGCAAATCACGATTCTCCGTTTGACATTAATACGTAACCGAAAAGGAAAAATAGTTTTCCTCCGTGTCCCATTTTTGTTACCTTGGCAAAATCCCGTGTAAACCGTTGGTTCATAATGTATACTAAACCTCCCCCCCCCCCCCCCCAAAAAAAAAAAAGGCAGCGGACATATAGCCCAAAGTTATTGGTGGGAAGGGGGGTTGATTGAAGCTTCTGTTTTGTCGAGGGACGAGGTAACTTGCTATTATGCTTTTGTTACATAACTGGGACAACTATTAAGTCTGTTCACGAGCACGACTTTTGAATCCCGTTGGCTTGGGGATGTTTACTGTGGGAACAGCTTTATTTCATTGACTGTGTTTTGACTACATTTGTCCAGGGGTTTGTTGATTAGTTCCAGTGGAGACAAATAGTTCAGTTAGCCTCAGCTCCTACGCAGACACACTCCCCCCCCCCCCCCACCCCGCGCGCACCGCCATGAATAGTTCAGTCTGTATTCAGTAGAAATTGCTTGGAAAAGTACTCTAAAGCCATAAGAGTAAGCCTGAACCAAGGAACGGCAATATAAATGTTGTCTACTTTTATTCATCAGCGGAAATATTAGAATCGGTCGCTGGTTGAACGGAGTTTGTTTACGATAAATCAGCACGCGATTGCAAATGTGAGCTAATATTCGTGCTTCCAGCTTAGAAAACTGTTTGTAAATTATACTTTTAGAAATTAGCTTTTGACCAGTAAATATGAAAATGTTTAGCATGAAGTTTGAAGGCAAATGCAAATATTTTAGTCCTATTAAACTTGTGAGGCTCCGGAAACTGCACCGTCACGCAACGTATCAACAAATCATGGTTTATAGTGGGGACCTCTATTTGCCAACCATAAATACAGAGGAAAATACTGGACTTTGTCATTATGTTATATATGTCCGTAAAACTTCGGTTGTTAATATAAAAATGTTGATTTTCGCAATAGACGGGAGTTGAAAGCAATGAAATCATTCAAGTATTTAGGAAAGCCTTGGACGATAATTACTTGTAATTTCTATTGTATTTTTAACGGTTTTTAACTTGCCTTAACATGTATCTTATTTTATATATCTTAATTATTCTTATTTATTAGTTTTTAATTCTTAGTCAGCAGGACCCCGTTGATAACAGTTCTTTGTACTGAAGGGTTATCCTGGGGAAATATTCGATGATGATGATGATGATGATGATTATTATTATTATTATTTTCTTCCGACATATTGCAGACTGCGCGGCGGGACATTGCTTAGCAGAATTTTATTTTCCGCGGAAATTGTTGGGCTTTTCAACTGATCGAAGCAATTTCAATGTGACATAATTTAAATATGTAATTGCAGACAGTTCTGTCCGAGAACTGGACCTTTGTATGATTGTTCCTTATTCAACCAAGAATTTCGTACATATACAAACAGAGAGCGAATGTTTACCCACCTCATAATACATGGCGCGTCAAAAATAAATTCAGCAGCGAGTGTCTCAAACACTAAGACCTAAGGCCTAAGACTCCCTCCGAATCTCAAGAACAAGTCAAAATTCGCCAAAAAAAAAACAACAGCCGATAAGAGTAATCAGTGGCAGCCGCACAAAAACCCTCAACCTCGCGATCGTTCCCAGGGTCCTCTCTCATGCCAGTGGAACCCAGTCTACACGCCAAATAGAAACCACGTGACAAACGCGTTGCTCTCGTACACAAATAAAGGAATAAGTATCGCTGACGCTGAAAAAGTGTGGGAAATCCCACACAAAAACACTTTTGATCAATCTCCTGTTGAAATCCATTTTCTTTGGACACGATGTCGTTCATTTGTTTACTTCCTAGTTGTCACGATCCTCCAAGAGCGACTGAACAAGATTTCATCCCATTTAGCAAATACATGAGACGAGAGCGAGCGAAAAAATATATCGAAAGAAGGCATTTTAAATAGTGCTTCATCGCAAGAAACTACTTCAATGCGTTATGTCTGCGTATCTCTTAGCAGAGGTGACTACTTAAGAGCGGTTCAATTTTCCCGCACGCAACTTGTTTGGGACAATTCCAGTCGTGATTAGAATTGTCTCGTGTAGTTCAAACTTGCAACTTGCAGGCGATTTTCATATTTTGGAGCATGTTTTTAACCCTACGACAATCGTGCCCTTAGACAATGTTCAATGATTAATACTGAAACTGCATGTGATTTTTGCATGAAGCGCCAGGAGCGCGAGATACAGCGCCCTGAGCTAGTTACAAAATAAACTGAAATTCCATGACTGCTCAGTCCTGGCGGCAGAAGCCTGAGAATCGAATTGACCAAAATCTTAGAGGCCTTCACGTTCTTTATTCTGTTCAGGCTGCCGGATATTTTACTGTATCGAATTTATGTTTCAGATAGATTCAGTTCAGTGCAGGTTGTGCTGTCCGCTTAAAAAGGTCAGATGAGGCCCATATGAAATCCGCCTCCTTCAGCTCCTTAGCAACGACTATTTGCTGTCAGGCATGTTTTTCTCGATCATTCCAAGAACGCTGAAGAACGTTGATCTTGAATGTCCTTCTCAGCATAGCTTTGCTATAAAGCAATGAAGAGGGACGAAAGAAGTTTGTAAAACTAGAGTGAGTGCAATGTGAATGCCTGGAAAACCTTCCGATTTTTCGATCAGATCTTCTTGCTTCATCGACAGTTCTGGTCTTTGCTTTTGCACAAGGAGTATGCAAAGGCCTAGAGAAACTTAACTTTACTGAGAAGTGAAACTTCGCTCATAAAAATGCAAGAGACCAAAGCATTCACAGTCATGTAATTGCAAGGCCCTTGCACTGATCAAGTAAACAAGCAACATAGCAGATACATTTGTATTTTGTGCGTGACACAAGTCGTGCAGTTAGCATTTACTCTTCGTGTATATAGATTCCGTACTCACCAAAGGTCGTCTACTGGGGGAAACAGTAGTATGACAAATTCCAGCACTTTCCCTGTCCACAGGAATACTGATGCTATCAGGAAACGATCCTGCTTTGTAGCTTACGAGTCCCGTTTTCATCCGCCGACAATCTGAATTTCTTTCACAGAAAGGTGAGGAGGATGGGTATACCATGGGGGTGGGGGAGACCTGTTCAAAGATATTCATTTTTATCAAGTTTCGGGGGGGTAGAACATGATCTCATGGCAGAAATATCGCCTGTTAATACGTTTTGTAGTTAGCGATAATTTTTTTCTTTCTTTCTCTCCAGATCACACATATTCGATAGAAAAGTTTCTTACTTCCTTTCATTAGAATGTGCTCTCATTCCCAATAAGTTGACATAATTATGGACCGAAATCGCTCTAATTCCTCGAATTCCTCGAATTTCAGTGTGTAATTAATGGCCCGCACATGCGCATAATTAACCGTTTAGAAGTCAATAAAGCTCCAGTCAAGTCTAAAGTATTGAAAACAATGTTTCATTCTGATGACATCACTTCAAATGACGAAATTCTGTTGTTATAAATTAAATTTACTAAGCCTAGCCGTGACGTTCGACAAAACTTTAACCAAATCAATCGCATGTGTTTACCGCACTTTTTTTTCTTTCTTTTTTTTTTCTCTATTTCCAAAAAACTCACTTACAATATATAATTACAATAAACTACTTACAATACAACACTTACAAAAAAACTTACCTACAGTACGTTAATTACAATAAACTACATACAGTACGTTACATAGAATAAAATAATTAATGTATACATGAAATACTTAGAGCAAACTAGTCACTGCACATTACCTAAAATAAACTACTTACAGAAAAAAAACTAATTCTTTCAAAGAAACTACTAAATTACAATACTCTACTTACACCACACTACATTAAGTTGAGAGTATTATTTAAAAATGGCACACACAATTAGACAGGACATATTAGATGCTGCTAAATGAACATAAACAGAAGCATACTTGTTTATTTACCTATTTGTAACTTTTAAAATCCTTTCCACCACCACCTCTTCCTGGGTCAGTACCTCAACAAGTTTTCTCCATTTAATAAAATGTTGTGAAAGCTTATTATTTCCCCTGGCAATTTGAAGTTCAATTCTGCAGATCAATTTAATCCGAGCAATAAAACTATGAACCGTGGGTAGACTCTTTTGGCACTTTTTAGAGTAAATATAATATTTCCCTAATAATAATAAATGGTTTATTAAAGAAAAATTGTATTTAACGTCGAACTTCCCTAAAATTATGTCCCACTCCTTCAATGTTTCAATATAAATACCATTATCTTTAAGCCAGAATAAGACATGTTTTCAGAATTCAGAGGATATTTTGCGGGAAAAGAGTAAATGCTCGATGGATTCTGCTGTTTCCTGACAAAAGGTGCAAATAGGGGAGGCAACTAAGCCAAGTCGATAAAGTTTTTCGTTTGTGACGACAATGCAATTCAAGATTTTGTATTAAGACTCCTTAGTTTTCTATTCCAGAGTTGAAAGGAAGGGTAAAGAGTAAACCTTATTCCATTCCACGTTTATATCAGGGTATTTATCTGTTAGTTTTCTTTTTGCAGTAGGTGGATTTGTTTCTTTCCCAAAAAGATTTCATAACTTTGTTTAGAGGAGATGTCGAGGATTGGAACTTAGTACCCGTTTCCCAGTCTAATTTTGGGATCAGTTGGAATCTCTTCAATCAGCGACGGATCGGTAAAGATTTAGCAAAGGCGAGGTAAGGAGCGAGAAAGAAAAAAAAGAAATATATTTTGTTCAGGAGATAGAAGTGAAGCGCTGCATAGGTTAAAACGAGAAGAGATTTTTGCCCACATGACAACGTCGCCTATCTTAAGAATTCCTAACTTAATCATATCATCTCTATATATAGACATTTTGTCAATGCAAAGATACCTATTGTTCCAAATTATTTCGTTAATCGCCTCGTAAGAAGAGCCAGGTGTTTTTCCGTTTAGTTCGGACCAAGCGTGTAGACATTCCTTGTGGTAAGGTGGTTAGAAGATTTTTCGTTTAGCGGTGTCGAAATTACAATATAAAAGGAAACGTCCCCCAACTGGTGAAAGAATCTTTCCAAGGATGCTTTTCCACGAGCTTGGGCAGTCTTGCAAAAATTTCTTTAGACAGATGACCGCTTAACTTTATCTTTTCCATTCCAGATGAAACCATAGAAAATAGAGTTTGCCTCTTTAATTAGTTCTTTGGAAAGAGGTATAACGTATAACCGATGCTCTATACATAATTTTACGAACTGCAAATGTTTTCACAATTTGAATCCTTCGTAATAAGGACAGGCCCCTCCATTTCCACGTATTAATTGATTTCTTCATGATCATGTCCTGTTTTACATCATAGCCAAAGTACACTCCGAGAATTTTAATGTTTGCGTGAATATTGGGCTTCGGAAAATCTACATCTTGTAAGATACTGTTTCCAAGGGCAAATATTTCTGTTTTCTCATGATTAACTTTTAAGCCTGAACATTCACCAAATGACTCAAGAGTCTCAACCAAGACACTGTGCGAAGAACTGTCTTTGAGAAAGCAAGTCATATCATCCGCAAATGAGGACAGTTTAAGCACTTCCTGCCCGATTTTAAAGTCTTGGATATTATTGTCCTCCCTTATCTTTATGGCAAAATCTCAATAGCTATAATAAATAAATACGGAGATAGCGGATCACCCTGTCTGATTCCTCTTTCTAAAGGAAAATGCCCGGTGGTGAATCCATTGTTCATAACTGCACTAGATACATCTTTATAAAGTGTTCGAATCCAGTGTATGAAGGAAGAGCCGAAGTTGAATTTATGCAAAGTTCTAATTAAAAAATTCAAATCCAATGTGTCGAAGGCTTTCTCAAAATCAATTGCTATCAAAATACCTGGCAAGCAGTTACGTTTCGTATAATCGACAACATCATCAATTGTCCTTAGTGCATCAAAGATCGATCTACCTTTAACAAAAGCATTCTGGTTTGCGTGAATTATGTATGGCAAGACTTTTCCTAAACGTTTAGCTAATACTTTAATACTCTGTTTACCGGTACTTGATTTCTGTAAGTGATAATGATAATGATAATGATAATGATAATGATAATGATAATAATACTTATACAGGGAGCGATCTCACATAAAGTGGTTTTCAGAACGGCCTTTAAGTCTGTTAAGAATATCTATTAATTTAGTAAGTCTATTAATTAATCGAGTCAGACTTTTCTTTCTGAGCAGTCAAAACAGGAAGAGGCAGTGAAGCGTTACCAAGAACCTCGATTGACTGAGAAGGCAGAATGTATTAATCTACTTCAACCTGTAAAAAGCAGTTCTCATGTTGGCTGATTACGAAACTCTCTCGGGGAAGAAATGCGAAATATTGCTAAAAAATCAATAAAGCATATACAATCAATCTATTCCATACTTAGTATAGCGATTAAAACGCTTTACTTGTTGAGGTTAATGAGTTTTAACAGAGATTTTTTAATTCGCAAACAAAATGCTAAATCGCAAATTGCGACCAAAACTAGTTGTGCGCCAAATGGTTCTTACAAACCCTTGTTCACAAAGGGAAACATGTATATCACTAAAGTAAACTAAGTAAAATACTTAAGTAAAGTTTCGTTCGAACTAAAAAGTTTCTTTCATGTTAAAGAACATGCAGATCAGCAAGAACTTTGGTCTAGTTATTAAAAATGCCCACTGAATGCTTCACAAATTCTCGTAAGCAATGTTAGTTAATATATGAACCTCTCGCTATCTGGAGCTGAAATCGATTTGCTTTAGATACAATTTACTATGAAATCTTATCACTGGGAGTTTCTACCGAATGCTTACTGAATCCTGAATCCTGAATAACCTGATCACTAACTTCCACTGCAAGACTCTAAGAAGTCAAGTTAGTCAACTCAACTATATGTGCTCGATTTGTTAAAATTCTGTGTGATGGCTACCAATAACGGCATTAAAGATGCAGTTTATTTCAGTCCTCAGATCGACGGGATTAAAATTCCACACTTTATGGACAGACGCCTTCGGAACCTCGGAAGCCATCAGCTTCTTAGAACTGTTTTGTTTATCCACATGGATTTGCATTACTGAAAACCATTTGATCACATGAGGGCTGTCATGCATGTGTCCTCGTGATAGCCCTGATGATCTGATTAGATTATGGATCGTTTTTGAACGTCACCCTTTTTAAAACCGTTCTGTTTCGCTATGCAGAGGCATGTGTCGAGATTTACTTTAAACGAAAATTTTAAAGAAACAGTCAGGCGTATCGATAACATACATCTAAAATTGTCTGACAATGACTTGTGTAGACGTTGAAGACATAGTTTATAACAACTATGACTCGAGATTTCGACCGAAAAACAGCGGCCTTCGTCGGTTCTAAAAAGCCAGCTGAATAACGGCTATCTAACGGCTCACAACTCTGTGCCTGGTTCGCTAGCAAAATGGAACAAACGGCATGTACAGCTGCCTCGCCAGAGGCGATTACTCAATCAGTGAACGTATATAAATATATATATATATATATATATATATATATATATCAGTAATGTTGACATGTTTGCCGCATTGCTGTTTCTGTTGGAATACCACTGATACCAGGCCTCGAGAAAACATTTCTCATGATAGATATGAGCCTTGTCGGCGATGATGGCGGAATTTAAGTGTATGCCATCGCCAAACTAGCTGGAGAGCGTGTTGCGCAATCTTAGAGTTATTTGTCCCCAGCACAAACATCTTATGTTCTTTTATCTTTGCTACTAAGGGCCTTACTGAAATCTTTCGAGTTTCCCAAGAGTAATGCAGGTAAAATCGTGAACTGGCGGAAATGCCTGTGTCATTTGCAGGTTAGGAAAAAAACTTATTATCACCGCAAAGCGAAAAAGATTTGGAGACCGAGTTACTGCTAGATGCAAATTGCGCTCAGAATTTGACAGACCAACGCCATTTTTACAAACTAACATTTGCTGCAGACGCCGAAAACTGAGTTTTCATCACAAAATGTAGATAAGAATTAAGCGTTATGCAAATGCTGCATTCAACGCAATGCACAAAACCGGCCGCTACTTACCAAAGACCGTCCTCAGACTCTATGCTCGGAGAAACAAGAGAAGAAGTGAATAGATCGCGAAGCTTCGACGACCGCGAGTAATTGAAATTTTTAATTTGTCTAGGTTGTTGTCTAGGTTGTCATGGTTGTTGGTAATCACGTGAAGTACGAGTTTAGAAGGGTCGGGCTCGTGGGGGAGACCTCCCCAAGTGGGTTTTTCCACAATGTTTCAGCTAATTTAACATGAATGGTAACAGAAACATTGTTTTTAAGTGACGAAAGTAATTATTTGTGGGTTTGTTTTCTCCTTTGAGAACCTGATCAAAACTATTAGTACCTAACGGTATGTGTACATCCCTTCCAGCCCCTCCCCGGTACCCTTATAATTGGGTTATGAATATTTAAATTGCTGTTTACATCCTCAGTTTCCTAGATATAATCGTATTTCTGCCTTCAAGAGACTATCATCGTCTCTTGCTGTCTTTCATTTTTAAACAATTTAAAGCTGCAACGGGAGACTGAAAGATGTTGACATTGAATTGTGCCAGTTTACAGTCAGATGACGAATTTGTGAAAATGCGAATGCTTAAACCGTTTCCCCTTCTTTACAAGGTTCTTACCACGCTTATATTCGCACCCGATTTTTAATTTCTTTATATATCATTAAACTAAATTGAGTATAAAGCTTGATCTATCAAAAAATCTCCGATGGGTCTACAAGTAGGTCTCATCCCATCGATGTGAAATAGCCGTATGCAATGAAATCCTAAATATATGTTTGACCTCTTCATTTTATTATGACCTGGTAGATTGATGTGTTTAAATTGTGCATGAAACAAAAATACAGGTTTTTTTAATGTTAACGAGCCACGTAAAAGACCATGATCAGACATATCCAGAGTGACATTAGCCGAATAATGGAATAGATCACAGAAGCTGGACTAATCTCGCGTATACTTCACTTCGATCATGTTTTGAAAGCGACTTGATGTTGCGTGTGCTCATATACACACGTAAAATTAAGTCAAGCGTGTGCTCTTGGGTAATTTTGAAAAGGACTCCAGATATGAGCGCCGTAATACATGGATTTTAGTATGGGTTACTAGCCACACTATGTCGGCATCCGCGAAGTTTGTCAGTTTACGAGAAGTTTGTCAGTTGGCGAGAAGTTTGTCAGTTTGCGAGAAGTTTGTCAGTTTGCGAGAAGTTTGTCAGGCTACGTGAACAAGTGTCACATAGTTGTTAGCTAATTCGCATATTTGTTAACTAATTTGAGATAAGGCTGGAATGCTTTGTTTTTCTGATCGTTCGTTTTCAGGCAAGTTTTCCTACGTGGTAAAATGGTTACGAAACTCATCTTCCAATCTGAAATAGTGGACCCGAGTTCGATTCCAGGATCCGATTTACGGAGTCTTTGGTCTTTTTCTTTTCATGCTTAACCTTTTATTCGCTGAAATATATGTAATTATTTTAGGTTTGGAACCGATAACAACACGGTTTATGAAGTAACGCGACTATGCTATTTCGCATAATTGACCTCCAATCGCATATCATCCGATGGCTTAATTCAAAATTATAAAAAAGTCCTAGATTTCTCTAAAGATCTTACGCAGTGTATATGTATTTGCTGTCCAAACACCCGTGTAATCCTGTGAAACCCGGCCTATACGTCGCGTAAAGAAGTCGAGACTACCTTTCGTCTTCAAGTGACAGGTAAAATATGTTGGGCAACCAGGTAACGAGAGGTTTACCGGGTAGAGTGGCTCAATTGATTGGGAGTAAATCCATATTAGAGCAATGCAGGTAATGCAGTGTCAACAAAGAGGCTTCCCTGCTCTGGTATTTCATGTCAGTGTGCACGAAAATAATACATAAAAAAAAGAAAAAAATAGGAACAATTCACTTGGTTTTCTTTTTCAAAAAAAGACTGCTGTTATAGCAAGTAGAGCCAGAAGTCATTAAAATAACTCGTATGACTGGAACAATCCCTAAGCCACGCATGTCCGCAAAGCTGACCTATTTTTTTCTGGCCGGGACTACGTTAATTTATTTCGTAAAAGAGGTGCCGATGTGGACTGTTCTGTAATAATTAGAAGTGACTGAAAATCTGTTTACATTTACTAACGTTTTGATCTGTGCGTTTATCATGTTCAGCGACATTTTACTTGGACTAATTTTGTTTCACTATGACGGTGATTTTTGGAATTGTCTATAACCTTCCACTTCAATAAGTAAGAATTACAAGGACCGTATTTATTACTGTCTATAATTATTTCTCAATGCATCAACAAACACTGGCTTCGCACATGATCAAGACAGCAATGACACCAACCAGTCAAACATGGCCACCGTGAGAGATCCTCACAGCACTATACCATTTTGGAGGCTTGTCTGAAATTGCCAATGTAACGACTGGATGTTTTGAAATGATTTATCAGAGCATAAAGCCTTGACTTTAGCCTTTACATAAAGACTCGACCCAAACATCATCTACCTGCATGGGAAGTGATCCGTTTTCTACGTACTTTTGAGGCAAACTCTTGAATGGCCTGGTCGAAGTCAACGGACGTCAAGGACGTAGCTTTAATACCCAGAGCGGCTTTTGTGCCTGCAGCCAAGACTAAGAAAACGTCAAGGTTATCAGTTGAATCAATCATATTTCCACTGTAGGCAAGCCGGTCCGTTACAGCCGTGATCCACTTCAAGGTATTTGCAATGGCTTGGCCGATTCCATCCACAAACCGCTGTCGAGATCAGCCTCAGGAAGAGAATCAGTTAAACGCCTTTCTCCTCGGTTAAATTTTTGAACTACAAGTCTTGTGATTTTGATTAGCTCTTTTGTGCCTTCTATAAAGCTGCAGCTGCTAATCTGACAGTTCACACCATATGTTTTTTTTTTTTTCTGTATTCCCAAGCTGTGTCCAACCTGGCGAAAGATCGCTTGATCCACCGAGACCATCTTGAAATAGTCCGAGCAATCAAGACTACAAATCGAGAACATAGTTAGCACGAATTTTAATGCGAAGTGTCTCAACACTTTTGTCGCTGATTGTTTGCAACGGTGCAGTACTTAATTGTAATGTCTGCAATTGCTTTAGTCCGATATCCGGGTTCTTTTCATGGGAAAAGTATGGACAGCTACTCATTAGTACGTTAATTGAAGGAAATTAGCAATTTTTTCACGAAGTGTAATCTCGATCGACATACGTGCGCGACATCACCGAGTCAGGGTGTCTTCTCAATCTTTTTTTTTTTTTTTTTCAATTTCCGTAAAAGGAACAAAAAAAAAATAAAGTAACTGATGAATTACAAACTACGGGTGTTACTCCCAAAGTAGGCTATCTTGGAGAACGACCGCTGTACCAGAAAATCAACGGGTAACCATGCACGAATCGACTAAATCATTATTAAGAGTATCCTTTAACCATCATTTGGTTATACCCGTGGTTATTCGCGGTTACTCGTGGTTACCGGTGGTTTATCAGCATTAAATAATCGTCAATCCAAGCTAAACTGTAAAAGGAAACAAAAACTTTATACAATAGGAATTAAATCGGGACACTATAGAAGGCACGTTTTTTCTTTTCCATATTGCATTGTACGGGACTTTCTTTTCTTTTTCTTCTTTTTTTGTCCGTAAGTCTCCTCAGCTCAGTCAATGTGAAAACAAATGCTGTTGCCTGCCGGTATAAACTATAAAAAGTAAGCTAAGCATTCCAAGTTAAGTAAATACGGATAATCATTATCAAACGTGAGTATGCACAAGTTGATATCATTGTGTGTACGACGGAATATTCAACTAAATAAAGCTACTGGACAGTTGATAATTACGTTGTTCTGTTTTGTACAGTTTGTAGCGTTTTTCAGTCGTTTCGAGTCTCAAGATCAAAACTGATCGCCCGAATTACATCTTAAGAAAGGTGGATTCAAACGGAAGACTACCATTCATTTGTATATTTTATCGAGAGGTGGTCCAGGACCAAAATAAACAACAAAAAAAGCATTAGAAAATGTTGAAACGTTTTCGTGGAAAGTACGAAGAGCAGTCGTTGGTAAATATTGTTTGGAATGACCAAAAGGTAAAACAAGTCGATGTAGCATTAATTTAGATAATTTAAATAAAAAATTTCCCCAGAAGGACTAAAACAATAAACGCTCCATTCATCGACTTCGTGCCAGAAAGGATTTCCTGTAATAGTTGAGGTCTCCCCCGACAGCTGTGGGGAAGTGACTGTATCAGTCCTCTATAGCTGCAATTAACAATTCCTGGTCAACTAATGTGGTAACTGTAGCTAAAGACATGCTGACCTGGACCTCCAGCTCAGGGTCTTCCTTAGCTCTAGTTACGAACAACGAGCGAGCAACTGGCTAGTACAGGCGCCAAGACAGAGGAATCATAAGCAAGAGAAAGACACCTAAATGGCCTCCTTTGCCTTCCCATTACATCTTTGCAAAAAGAAAGACTTCTGGTGTGACAATCTAGTGGCTGGTCCTTTCGACTCTACGTCCGACCGCTTGGTCAAGTCGGGCAGTGCCGCTTGTTGCATTACAGAGGAAAAAGTAGTGTTGATCTTAGGTGCCTCTCTTCACCCAGGAGAAAGACTAATTATTGACACAGTTCTGTTGCACTGTGCGAGATAATGCTGGGCGGTAAATTGCGATGGATAAATATCGCGCATACCATTGAAGAAGAAGGGTAACGAAATAAATGGTTTTCTTGCTGAAGAACAGCAGTAACAGCCACTGAGTACAAGTTTCAAGTCAGGCAAGACCTCAAAACAATGGCAACTACACAGTCAAGGACAGGGAGACTATGAAAAATACCAAGACTTTACCATTTTATTAACCACTTTGTTGAGGAAATTGAAAGTTAACAGAGTACCGTAAATCCTCGAATTAGCGCCCAGGGCGCTTATTTCAAATTTAGGAGAAGACGCTTATTCGAGGGGGGCGCTTATTTAATTTTTTCTAAATCGTGGCCTGACATGATAATTTTTTTAATACATCATCTGCGCGTAAACAACAACATAAGCTGTTTATCGACATAAAAAGCTGATCCTAATTTCAAATCGCGGCACCGTTAACACTTGTAATTTTTCCCAAACTTAATGCGTTCACACACTGAAACAATGCACAAATCTAATACTACACGACGAAAACTATACATCCTTTGTTGTCTCATTACTCGTCCACAAAATGGGGGGAGGGGAGGGGGGCGCTTATTCAAAGGGGCGCGCTTATTTTAATTTTTGGCCGATAGGAGGGGTGTAGTATTCGAAGGAGGCGCTTATTCGAGAGGGGGAGTACGTTATACTAAAATAAGTAAACTGATTAATGCACAGGAGTTAACAATTTTTTCATTTGATTTTCATCGACCATTTCTTCTGAATTTCTTTATTATTTTCACATTACCTAGCCTTATCTCTGAAGTTTCACTTCGCGCAATTTTTTGATAACTTCAATAACTTGATCTGATAAGATTTTTGGAATACTTGGTGATATTAAAAAGTTCGATATCATAGCTCCTTCTTAATAAAACAAAACAAGACGATAATGCAACACGTAGTAATGCTATAATTTACTGGAAAGGTTACTATTTAAGCAAGGTTACAATCTTCGCCGCGCCAGACTTACAAGCAATCAGAAATGCCAGCAAGGAAAATGAATCTAAAATGTAAGCATGAAACGGAATTTTTATAGAAGAATCTGTTCGTTTTTCCGTCAACTTGATCAAGGTGCGGTTGATTTGATCATTCCGAGATTACTTTAAAAATCACAAGAACACCATTCTAGCAGCCCTTGATATAATTTTACTTTTGTTCATAAGCAAAATAAATACGATAATACATCTATTTTAAAAAGACAGTGTTGTCCGTCAATAGGAGAAGAGGAGCAATAACTGCACATAGTGCAATCTGAATGAGGAAAATCCCAACAGCACCATTCCAGTTTGGAGACCTGACCGAAACACCCATTGTTTGTGGCTTGTCACAAGATTTGTCAGAACAGGTTGCCAAGGACTTGACCCAAACATTGGAGTCATGAACCTGCATGAAGAGTCGCCCTTCTTCTATAGCGGAAGCAAACTCTAGCATGGTCTGGTCCAAGTTAGCAGACGGAGTTGATGTATTTACAATACCCAACGATTTTTTTATCTGCCAAGACAATTATGATGTTTAAGGTGTCTGGATCACCAGAGTTTGCACCATCGGCCGGATGGGCAATCCAGTCCATAACATCCGCGTCCCACTTCAAGGTACTTGCTATGGCTGAGCCAACTTCCATCTGCGAACCTACTCCTGGCATCAGCTTCTGAAAGGGAATCACTGGAACGCCTCTTGGGTTGTGAAAATGTTTGGATTTCTAGTTTTGCCACTTTCATTGGGCTTGCACTTCTTCCCATAAGGTATTTGCGAATCTAACTGTGTAAGCCACATTTGGTTCCTATACTCCACATTCCTTTGATAGACTCCCAAGCTGTGTCTAACTCAGTAAAAGATCCCTTGATGGTCCAGAAGATCTTGAAGTATTCCCAGCAACCGAGATCACATACTGTAGTATCGTATGTTAGGACTGGGCTCTAGGCCCATTGCATGCTATGCTGGGCCAACGCAGGCCCGGTTACCGTTGTCGTTTTAGTTTCGTAGCTAGTATGGCGGCCATAGTCCATTAAATTGGCGACGAGGAACAACCAACAATGCCAGACGAAGCCGACACTAGTCAGAAAGGAAAGTCAGGAGTTCTTGCCAGCGTACGAGCAAGCGTGGGCGCCTTTAGTTTGAGTGGCGAACCAGGGCAACGCGAGAAAACATGGAAGTTATGGAAAGACCGCTTCGAACGAGCCACTCGATGGAGGGCAGTCAATGATACCGACAAGCTAGACTTACTGTTATTAGTAGGAGGGGAAGAGCTCCAGAAGCTACTCCAAACACTGCCCAAACAGCCCACAGATTACAAATCGCACATCGAAATGCTGGACCAACACTTCAAGGCGAATCGCAACAACACTTTGGAGTTGTACAAGTGGTTCAACACGAAATGGTCACCCGACATGTACCTCGCTGACTTCGAGACGAAATGCAGAGAGCAAGCGCTTCATTGCGATTTCCCCATCACACTGGACAATGCAATCATCATGATGACTGTGGTCAAAACCAGCAACGCCGAGCTTCGGAATGAAATCATTCGGAAAAATGGACACTTGAAATCGGTAAGAGAAACAGTTAAGGCTTTTGAGATAGCAAGTGAAGGCAGTCAAATGATGAAAAGCGCAGAGGAAGAAAAAAACCAAGATAAGGGCGATCCAGAGTTAAAACGAGTTTATACACCACGACGGTTCAGCATGAGAAATAAAGGGCCGAGTCGTACCGCTGACCATTCGCAGGCACAGGCCAGACCACCTTGCTTGAAGTGCGGGAATGAGGAATGAGCAAGTGACCGTTGACCTAGTCGAAGAGTACAAGGATGTGTTCCCGGGTTTAGGAAAGTTGAGAGGGGTCAAGGTGAAATTGCACGTGGACCCAGACGCAAAAGGCGCCGTGCAGAAACAGAGAAGAATATCTTTGCCACTCAAAGACAATTTGATGCTCTGGACAAGTGGGAGCAAATGGATATCATAGAAGATGTTGGAGACGAACCAACAGAATGGTGCAGCAATGTTTTTCTCACTCCAAAGAAAGACGGAGAAAACATCAGGGCTAGCTTGGACATGAAAGACACCAACAAGTACATAAAGAGAACCAGACATGCCATCCCCACCTTAAGCATCGTCCAGAATGCTGTCTTTCGCGACATATACTTGCAGTGCTCAGTTTTTCAATGCGTGGAATAATAATTACAAAGATTAGCTGTCGGAATTCCGACTGCTCTTGTCAATGAATCGGCGGCTGTCAATCAAACGGTCTGATGTGTGAAGTAAATCCCAAAGTGTAATAAGTTAACAAAAGCGCTCTAATTTAAAGGCGGCCTGCGCTCTTTACAAAGACTTTTGTCAACAAAGTCGTGTGCAGCGACATTCTCACTTTTTTTGTTGACATGTCACACTCGAAATGGTTTGAGCGCGCGAGCCAAAAGCTCTCCCACAAAAAAATTTTCTTCCAAAGCGTTGCCAAATGGAAAGAACGGTGCGCAAAAACTTTCTTCTACTTTATCGTTGTCCTCTTTTACTCGACCGGTCAGAGCAGTTCATCAGACGTAGTCTTTTACTCGATCGGTTTACGTATTCTGTCGTTGATCGAGGACTTAAAAGACAACACAGGTCTTTTTCTATTCGAAAGATGAAGGGGAAAATAAATGACATTTCTGTTTGAAATTTCGGAGCCGAACAAAAAACCAAAGGCACGCAGCGTGTCTTACGCCTAAGCGAGCATTGTTGTCCATTGTTTGTGTGAGATAATTATTCAAAATTGGATCCGTTTTAATTGATCAAAACATTTAAAAGGCCCAGTTTCGAGTATTCAGTTGTTAGAATCCTCTTTGGAGTAACATGTCAAAGCGTGCAAGACACCAGCTCGGCTTTTACGCATCACTATTTGATGACGTTTATCATCGTAGATGAGGACCAGATGACATGCTGAACAGATGACATGCTGAAAATTCGTTTATTGCAACTTGCGCAAAGCGTTACTTTAAATACGATGGTTAGTTGATACATTTTATCACCTCTCAATTTCAATGCCTTATAGCGTCGGCGTGTGTCCTATTGTTTGTGGAGGCGGAGCTTGGCATATATTAATATTCTACCAGGGAATTCAAAAGAGTTTCGCTCTATTGTTCTTCTAGTCTCCGAGGCGAACGAAGGCTGAAAGATCGTTAGGAGTGTTCGAAAGTTGGACAGAACGACCACTTCGAAACATTATTTTCCGTTAAAACTTGGCATAAAGCTTCCTTTAACAACATACATTCAAAGCCGTATGATAAACGTTAAGAGGGGCACTTTGAAGGAGTAAAATTCTTCCTCCACATATTTCCTCATATAATATTTTCCCTCAAATGGACCAAATTCAGGAAAAGAAAACGACTAAATCCACTTTTCGTAACATTTCAAAAAATGTCTCCTTTATTCCATCAATGTCTCATCTACAAAAGCGCTATGATAACCACTACGAAACACAAGTATGAAGCACGTAGACTCTAAATAAGTATGCGTAGTCGACCATTTTCTGGTCATTTTCTTTATTGTTTAACCATCGGCAGCCTAATTAAAAATTAAATTTCGCGCGCACTCTACATTTAAGTCCCGGATGTGTCGCGGCATTCTGCGCGATGGAAAGCTGGGGCCAAGTATTTCTCTCACTTAGACATGAACGATGGATACATGCAGCTGGAGCTGGCCGAGGAAAGCAGGAAGCTTACCACATTTTACACGCATAGAGGGCTGAAACATTTCAAAAGGCTGCATTTCGGGGTCAACAGCGCGGCAGAGATCTTTAACGAGGAGGTTCGCAAGATCATAGCCCAAGAACCAAATGCTGTCAGCATCTATGATGACATACTAGTCTTCGTCCGAGGAGCATGACGAAGCACTCAGGCACATATTCAAGCTGTGGCGCGAGCACGGGCTCACACTTAGCCTGGAGAAGAGCAGGCTTGACCTCCGAGCTGTGACGTTCTTTGGAAAGGTGTTCTCAAGCGAAGGAATATCACCAGACCCAGATAAAGTAGCAGCCCTGAAGGCAGCAGGTCCCCCACAGTCAGCGGCAGAGGTAAGCTCCTTTCTATTCTTCGCTGGAGCAAACGCAGACTTCATGGAGGGATTTGCACAGGCCACTGCACCGCTGAGAGAGCTACTCAAGGTGAATGCTAAGTTCCAGTGGACACCAGAGTGCCAAAGGTCATTTGAACGGGTCCGGGAAATGCTGACGGACGACACAGTGATGGCATACTTTGATCCACGACGGAAGACAAGGCTGAAGACCGATGCAGGACCAGGTGGAATGGCAGCCACCATGAAGCACTATGACCCTGAGGCCAAGCGATGGCGACCTGTCACTTATCGATCAAGAGCATTCACTGACACTGAGAGCAGATACTCACAGCTAGAGAAGGAAGCCAAAGCTGTGGTGGAATGGGGTATCTTTGCAAATCAGACATACCTTTATGGCATGGGAGGCACATTTGAGGTTGACACCGACCACAAACCACTGGTACCGCTGCTTTCAGACTACAGGACAACTGCACCACTTAGAGAGGATATGCGTCCGCCTACAAGGCTTCAACTATTGCCTCAATTACGTACCCGGAAAGAAGGAGGGAGCAGAGAACAATGAAGCAGACTACCATTCACGGCATCCAGAGCCACTGGCTACACAAAAGAGCAGGAGCTGCTTGAAGAAACGCACTCAGACACTGAACTGTCGGACTTGAAGGAAGCCATAGCTAGAGGATACTTCACGGCGCAAGAGAAGAGAGCGCTCGGGCCGCAGTACGACTCCATTTTCACCGAGTTGGCTGTTGTAGGAGGGCTGGTAGTCCGAGGTCCAAGAATTGTAGTTCTCAGGACTCTGCGGAATAAGGTAGTCAAGTTCGCGCACGAAGGCCATCAAGGTATCACCAAGACCAAGGAGTACCTGCGTGCCAGGGTGTGGTTGCTAGGGCTAGACAAAATGGTGAAGGCGCACATCCAGCACTGCCACCCGTGCCAAGTGGTGAACGTGTCACCAGAACGAGAACCGTTACGCATGTCACCCATGCCCAGTGAGCCTTGCAAAGATGTTGCTGTAGACTTCTGGGGCCCCATCCATACGGGAGAGTATCTGCTGGTTACGGTTTGCAAGCAGTCTAGATGGTCGGAAGTAGAATTTGTCACCACCACCAGCGCCAGGGCGGTGATACCAAAGATGGATAAAACCTTTGCCTCGTTGGGCATACCAGTGTCGATAAGCAGTGACAATGGACCTCCGTTCAATAGCCAGGACTTCAGTGACTTCAGCACGTACTTGAGCTTTCGTCATGAGCGAAAAACGCCACTGAATCCGCAAGCCAATGCAGAGGTTGAGCAGTTCACGAGAGTACTGAAGAAGCTGTACCAAATCAGCAAGTTGGCGAGATCGAATTTCAAGCAGGAGGTATACAGATTCCATCGTGCCTACAGAGCGACTCCTCATTGCACCACTAAAATTGCTCCGGCAACATCTGATGTATCCCGGTCGCAAGTTCCGCACCAGGCTTCCCAGCGGAGTAATTCCTCATGAGGATAACTTTGAAGAACTGTTCCAGAGGGATCTTGAGAAGAAAATGCAAATGAAAGGGTAGGCAGACAACAAAAGGTATGTCAAACCCTCTGACATACAGATGGGAGACTCTGCACTAGTCCGAAAGGAGGCAATCAACAAGGCCACACCTGCCTATGAGGCAGAACCATTGCGGGTGCAATACAGGAAAGGCGCCAGGATGGTAGCCAAAAGGCCAGATGGCAGCTACATCACAAGGACCTCAGCTCACTTTAAGAACGTTTCCTTCGGATCGATCGAAGAAGCCCTCAGGTGGTCCAGTGCAGAATGGCCAGCAGAGCCTGTCAATGAGTCACCACCAAGCACCGGAGAAGATGGGCCCCCTGGTTTGGAGCAGACTGATGGAAGCTTGATTGGGACGGGCGCCAATGAGTCCATCCCCGCCGATGCTGCCTTACCGGCCTGGTTGACATCACCACTTGCCCGGGATCAGGGACCAAGGAGAAGTGAGAGGCATCGAAAAGACACTGACACATATTTAAAGGAAAAGTACCCAGACTCTGAGCTATAATGCTGAAGTTAGGTAACTGTTCCCGATCTAGAATGGACTTTAGACACTGACTTCTTTCGTGATGAGTTGTTGTTTATTTTTCTAGGTGTCACCCCATAGAACTATCTGTGAGCAAGGGGGGAATGTAGTATCGTATGTTAGGACTGGGCTCTAGGCCCATTGCATGCTGGGCCAACGCAGGCCAGGTTACCATTGTCGTTGTAGTTTCGTAGCTAGTATGGCAGCCATAGTCCATTAAACATCCTAATGGCACACCTTTGCCCAGATGCAAGTAGCATGGCGTGTGAGAAGTAAAGGCCGTTTTTCGTATCTCTTGGCACGTTGGCTCTATCCATGGATGCAGCAATGGCACAAGAACGACCTGAAGGCATTTACGAACACCGTCCACCCACTTCTGCCCATCTACACTGAATAATGTGTATCGCTTGTCATACAACTTGCAAAACTTCTCAGCGTATCGTATGGCGTATGCATTGCTAGTAGCTTCACAAGGATACTTTCTCTTCAAGCAGCTGCGACACCAGTTACAATAACGGTCAGATGGGCTCTAGCATTCCGAAGGTAAAGATGTGTTCGGTGAGAGGTTGTATGGGCTGGATGTTGAATTGGCACGTTCACAGGAACAGTCCTTTGACACTGGACCGGAAGTTTTGTTATGCACCTCAAGCATGCACTGGTACAGGCAATAAGTTGCAGTGGGGTCTTCACAAATGTCCCTTTGTCCACTTTTTTGTTGGATATAGGTATTAGTGAGGCAAGTTGACCACTGATAGCGGTTGTAATTCGCTAGTTGAACGTATTCGGCAACTCCTGATGGACCCGAATCTTTGCCACACTGAGAAGCCCATTCGCTTTTGTGCAAGGAACAAAAGGACAATTAATGACCTCATCTTAATCTGTGTAAAATAAACATTGTTATAACATAGCGCGCGCGCTAGTCCTATCTAATTCCTATTGAGTCATCATGAACAAAATCTCTATAAACGCACGGTCGTGCGTATATAAGATGACGTGTGCAGTTTCAATTTAGCTGCAAAACTTCCGTCGAGTTTAGTGCAAGTTCCTTTCGTTTAACGTTCGGCAATGTAAAGATTATGCTCAACAATCCAAACTCTACTTCGAGCCTTTGATTTTTGCCAGGCTAAGATGTTTACTTAAACGGAGTATTTTGACTTTGTTTGTCTACATTTTCATCGAGTATTTTTGACTTTGTCTGCCTACATTTTCATTATAATTAATTCGAAGAAGCGAATTTTTCATTGACAATTTTGGAAACCAGGTTAAGCGTTTTCGCTCAACCGTTGCTCAACTGATTGTGGCGTGTTAGGATCCTAATGAGCTTTGTTTTTCTTCACCGTGCATTGTGAGAACTTTATAGTCAATCACAAATAAAACATGTTTTAGCGCCCAATTTGTTGTTGCCATGTTATAAAAGAATTGGTTCATGCTTTTAGCTGTGCGTATATCGAGTTATGGATGCACTTGAGAAGTTTGGAGAGCTCTCAAGAAGCTAGAGTCGCACTCGGCTCTCGCCTCGTGCGACTCTTACGCTTTTTTCGTGCTGTCCAAACTTCCCGCGTGCATCCATAGCTCGATATACGCACGCTAAGCATGAACCCATTCTTAAATATTAACAAATTAAAACAGACTTCAAATTCCCAAACAAGTATCACGTAATGGAAAAATCAATGGAAAAAAAAAAAAAAAAAAAAAAAAAAAAAAGACAGAGAACAGCAGCATAAATTTATGCTGAGAGGGTAATCAAAAAACACCGCGACGTAAGCAAAGACATTTTTTTTCGTGCTCGCCCGATCTGTCGAACGCTATTTCACGCTTGGCCGTGGATGAACATAGTTATCCATTTCATTTTCGACTCCTTCAAATTCCATGTTTTGACAAGAGCAAAAGAAAAATACAATTTCATGTTTGAAAATAAATGTCAGCACTCAGTAAAATGTCCAAAAGTATTAACGACTCGACTGTTTTCACAATTTTTTTTACAGATGCAAAGAAAAATGATGTAAACGCTTTGGACTTTTTTACACACGGCTCTGCGATGACCGCGTTGGTTTGCGTGATGGCTTCGTATGTGAGGGCAGCGTTACTGAAGAGCAGATGTCGAATGACCAGTGTCGTGTCGAAAAAGACAAAACTGCCCCTAGCCTTGCAACGGTTTACTTAATTAAGGGGATATCATTACCTAAATCGTTGGCTTTTACGCTTAGCAATCGTTTGGAAAAACCCTTTAGTTTGATAAATGCTTTTAAGGTGGAAAGGTCTCGAGACAGGCAGGAGACAGGCTGAAGCATGCAACAAGTAGTGCCTACGTATTTACCCTCCAACACTTTCAGGGATGTGCGCTATTAATACCCAACCTTTATAGGGCGCCTTCACAGTTTCAGATGCAGAATAGAGCTTTGAAATTTAAGTTTGAATACCAACTTACCCAATATATCGCTCTGTATATTAGAATGATAACCGCAGTGACACAACTGTAATTCGACAACACAACTGTAATTCGACTGAGTAATATGCTACATGTACGACTGATTGACAGGCAAAATACAGATCACAACGTATTAACAGCGAGCAGTACCGGCTGACAACACTGCCTCACAGTGAGGAATATCGGCAACTAAGAACACGGGTTTTAATTCATTTTGGCCCGAAATTTGGCTATATTATGTGTCATCTAGTCTGTGATTGTGTATGGTTTTCGGAAGAAACATTTTTTGCCTCGCTTAACTAATGAAATTTTCATTCCTGTCATAATTGCCCAAGCCCTTTTTAAGCGGCTGACAATTACGTGAGACACGATAATATATGACCCCTTTCGGGCGGGAACTGGGCGATAGTTTTCAGAACTAAGGCGTCGCCCAGCTCGGGGCCACTTTCTCCCTCCCCTGGGCGCAGTCTTCTACCTTACTGAGGGGGGTGAATAGGGGTATGCAAATCTGCCGATCCGTGCCTTTTTTTCGCCAAATCCGTCGATCCGCCAATATTTTTTGTTCAAATCCGAAACCACACTGAGCCACATCCGGAAACAGAAGTGTAAACGTTCAATGGTAAACTGGTAAATGTGAATGCCGTGTTAATTTCGCACAAATAGTGAAGAAGGCAAGACGCTTGATGACTATAACACAGTACAATTCCAATAACAGTCTCACACCTGAGTTTAAATGAGCTTGGTTCGAAAAAAGGAATAATTTGGATGCACTCATTAACATACCGACCAAGGCTGAAGAAAGATCTATGATCCAAATTTCGTTTAGGACCCAAGATTCGAACATCAAGACAGGCACAATCCGGAATCCGCGCCAAAATTCATCGCTGATCCACGATCTACTGTGTTTTCAAAATCCGCGAATCCGCTAGATTAACCGAAAAAATCCACAATCCGTGCGCTTTTTAAGGCCAAATCCGTCGATCCGAAAACCTATTCACCCCCTTCCTTACTTCAGCAGGCAAGTCAAGTACATTACACAAGGTCTAGTTAAAACTTTTAAAATAAACATTGTAATTGAAGCATGTAATTAATGCTTGCACCGGGGTTCTGAGAGGGGGTATACTACGCAAGCAGTATATTGGTGTATAAGACATTTTACAATCCTTTGCTCTCAAAGTGCGGGCGGAATCAGCGCCTGTTATCTACAATCAATGACGGAAGAAGCTGATACAGGGAAAAGAAATGCAAGACATTTAAAGAAAAACCTCTAGGGTACCATTTTGTTAAGTGTAAAAGGTCAGTTTATACGATTTTTAAGTATTACAAACGTTAAACAAATATTTCGTAACGTGATTCTTTATGAAATATTTGGACTATTGCAAAACCTTCAAACACTATATAACGAATTTGACTCTCCGGTTTACAATTCATCAAAATCTGTTGAGACCTTTAAATCAGGAAATGAATAAGGGGCATTTCGACCTCTTGTGCATGTGATTTCGGTTTGCGGAACGGTCACGCTTCCTAGGTCTTCATGGTCTCGCTACATACATGGACTACTTGTCACTTTATTGTTTTCTAATATCAACTTACTGATTTATGCGCATACATAACATACAGTCGAACTTCTCTGCAAAGACCACCTTGGTGACAGAGGAAAGTGGCCGTTGTAGAGAGGTGGCCGTTATGGGGAGATAGGGGTGTAATATGACACCTGTTCTTTTCGGGGGTACAAGATTTAAATTTTCTAAAAATGCTTACTTTAGCCTATAAATACGTAACACCATCAATTACATCAATAAAACACAAACTAAACAGAAACAGAGACCAACGACGCGTAGTATGGATCTGACTAGTTTGATGACCTTTTCCAATAAAAAGTGTGGTGTTGAATTCAACGTTCGTCAGAAATTGATTAACTGGCCGTTGTCGAGAGGTTATTTGGGCAGTTGGGACCCGTTTAAGAGGCCGTTGCCGTAGTGAAGAGGTGACCGTTGTAGAGAGGTTAATAATGTATCACGTAACACTCCACCGGTGCCAAAAAAAGTTGGCCATTGTGGAGAGGTGGCCATTGCAGAGAGGTGGTCGTTGCAGAGAGTTGGCCATTGTAGAGAGGTGGCCGTTACTAGAGGTTCGACTATAGTTATTTAAATCACGAAATCAGACCTTCGCATTTTGAAACTTGACAATGGCATATTGCTGTTATAAACAATAACCACACGGAAACACTCAACGGCCTGTACTAAAACTGACAAAACGAACAGAATCCCGACACCTGTTACTGTAGTGGCTATAACTTCTGTTAAGGCCACTTCTGCGAATTCTACCGTTCAACCGTTCAACCGTTCAACTCTCTTAACGAGAGACTTGACTAGGGTTTTCTAGCGTCGGGGAAAGGACAATTGTAATAATCTGTAAAAAATAACAACAGCAATAAGAAAGACGCGCGAGTGTTCCAAGGACAGTTGTCCTCCACCCTCTCCCTCACAAAGGCAAGACACCGGATATTCACAGTAATTAAATGTAGCATTGAAATTTAAATCAGTTCAATCAGAGGCATATTACCTGGGCTTCTGGTTCCGTTTAATAAAAAGTATTTACAATGTGAAATGTGATTCTATCCTCACCACGACGATCAAACTACACGAGCTACGAGTACACATTAAAGTGTGGTTCCCAGAAGGTGGACTGATATCGTTGTAAACAGTTAATTTTCTTCACTCATAATTGGAAAAATCTGATTCGTTTTTCACTGCGCAGCTTTCTTAAAAACACTTACGAATCCGGTCGTGCATTTTCACTGTCCCATGTTAGATGAGTAGAGCTCCCCTCAAAAATTTTGAATCCCCTAAATAAAACCAATCTTTCCGGGGCACAGGCTTTATTGCATCCCCCCAAAAAAACACTATAAAATTAAAAAATGCTGAGAGATAATAGCTAAAGCAGCTTTAATTACAATAAAATATTACCATTGAATGTTCCATTAAGAATTCATGACTAATTGATCCAAAGCAACGATACAGTAAACTTGATTGTTTTGTTTCTTCACGTGTTACCATAAAGGCAGTACTTGATACTGAGCATATTGAGGGTTCTATCCATTCTAAAATCCCTAATTGATACTACAATTTACAGTCCAAAAATAAATCACAAGTATCCCTTCTGTCACGTGGGAGTCTAAGCACTCTTCGACCCTCTTGAGTAATTATATGAATAAACAAAAAAAGAGAACGTTGAACTTTCATATTGTTGTCTACACTATTTAGATGGTTAGTAAAGTACACCTGCTATAAGTAAAAGACACCAGCTTATCCAAAAAGGCGATCATCATAAACATGATCGATCTTCACGTTACAATAACAGTTTGTCTATCAACATGATCACCATGGCAATGACTGCAAACAAGCCACCGTTACCGTGAGAAATTCGAGTGGCACCATTCCAAGGAGGCTTATTTGAAACTGCAAGTGTCCGGGTTTTGACACATGATTTATCGGAGCACACAGCCAAAGACTTGATCCAAACATTGTATCCATCCACCTGCAGTCGAAGAGTACCCTTTTTTACGGCTGAAGCAAAGTCGTTAACAGTCTGTTCGAAGCTAACTGATTCGGTGGGAGCAGTGACGATACCCAGGGCTTTTATGTCTGCCATGGCTATGACGATGTCCACATTACTAAGACTAACCCAATTTGAAGTGTAGGCGAGCCAGTCCATCACATCCGTGTTCCATTTCAATTCACTTGCAATGGCCGAACCAACTCCATCAGCGAACCGACTTAAAATATCAACATTTGTAAGGGAATCTGGCGAACGCCTCTTTCGTCGCATAAGATTTTCTACATTTAGCTTCAAAAGTTTGATCACATTCTTTAAGTTTCGTTCGAAACACTCCTCTTGGTTGCTTGGCGAAGTACATTGGGTTCCTATGTTCCACAATCCCTTTAGAGACTCCCAAGCTGTATCTAGCTTGACGAACGATGCCTTGATTGCCCAAAATATCTTGAAGTGGTCCCAACAAAAGACGTCACAAATCGACTTCGCTCCTTCACCTGGATTCAAGTAGCACTGGGTGTAAGAAGCAAGAGCTTGCTCTCTTATTTCGTTACAAGTTTGATCTTCTGAGTCCCTCAGCAATGGTACCATAGCAACCTGCTGACATTTACGGACAGCTTCCATCCACTTCTGCGCGTCTGGACTTATTTTGGCTTTTTGTTCTTCGAACACTCTGCAGAACCTCTCGGCATATCTTATGACGTAAGCATTGCCTGAGGGTTTGCAAAGAATTCTCTTTTCAAAGCAATTACGATACCAATAACAGGAATCTCCAGCAGGGCTGTAGCACTCTTGAGGCGGGATGATACTGGAAGGGGCCTGCGGGTATATAGTACAGGTGCAATCGTCTGACACTGAGCCAGAACTTTGGCGATGCAGCTCGAACATGCAAGGGTACCAGCAATAGTGTCGAGTGCGGTCTGCACAGATGTGATCGCGGTCACTTTTTTCTAGGATATGGTCTGATGTCAGGCAGGTTGCCCACTGATACTCTCCCTGGTAGCCCTCGATTTTTAAGCATTCGATGAGACCTGTCGGGCCTTTATCTTTGTCACAAACCTCACTGGCCCATCCACTCGGAACCCCAAGAAGCAACAGGAAAGTGAAAACCCGCATTTCACGCCGAGATGGACCTGTTAACTGTCAATGGAAAATAGCTAAGATGAGGGTCTCGTCCGCAGTACGGTTTTCGCTATGATGCGAAATGGCACTACAGGTAAGAGTCAATGTGGGATACGGTTGTCTGTAAGGGTAACCCTTGCAGTTGTTGAGAGCTAACCACTGCCGAGTCAGTGATATTTAGGCTAACCTGATCGCTATTTAGGCTAACTGTAGTGCCATTTCACCGTTGCGTGTTTTAAACACGAACCCTGCGATCAGGCGTTGGTTTTTTTTCTTTTTTTTTTTTTTGGCGAATCGGGGAAGAGGAAAACTGAACGCCAGATACATTTACTTCACGAGTCGTCTGCAGCCCGTTCGCCTTCCCCTAGCTGTTAAAAAGAACGCCTGATCGCAGGTTAGCTAAAACGTATATTATCAATCATAAACACCAATGCTGCTGTAATTAAAATCTCTCGGTTTGCTTAAGGGCATTAACTGAAACACAAATTCTACCATTTTGGAGTCGTACCTTCATTTTTTAAGTGATTTATGTTCCAAATACTCCGGGGATTCGTTACTGATTTCATGAATCTCTAGACAGCTAATTATAAGCAGAAACGTCATCTAGGTAAAAAAAATAGGTCCGCAATGCGAACTTGTGTGGGATCTCAGTCAAATACAAGTTGATGCGCTATGGATAAATCAGAGAAATTGTAGCTTTACAGTGAATATTTTTATATTTTGTCATCTTGTAGTGATGAATGTCGAGTAAAGATAAGACCTCAAGCTGCAGCCGAAAAAACGGTTACAGGAGAATTGAAACATGTCTGGACTTTAGTTTCCAGGAAATTTGCTCTCTTAGGGTTCGGTTACACGGGGCTCTTTTTACCGTGGTAGATGACCCTTTTACCACGGGGAAACTGCGCTCTTAGCGAGTATGACCAATATTTCCGGAGGTAATATCCATGGATACGTCAAAAAGATCACATGCAGCGCCTTGACATTTAATGCGGTGAGTTGCAATGGTGTTTTGATGTCCAAGGTATAAGAGCAAATCACGATTCTCCGTTTGACATTAATACGTAACCGAAAAGGAAAAATAGTTTTCCTCCGTGTCCCATTTTTGTTACCTTGGCAAAATCCCGTGTAAACCGTTGGTTCATAATGTATACTAAACCTCCCCCCCCCCCCCAAAAAAAAAAGGCAGCGGACATATAGCCCAAAGTTATTGGTGGGAAGGGGGGTTGATTGAAGCTTCTGTTTTGTCGAGGGACGAGGTAACTTGCTATTATGCTTTTGTTACATAACTGGGACAACTATTAAATCTGTTCACGAGCACGACTTTTGAATCCCGTTGGCTTGGGGATGTTTACTGTGGGAACAGCTTTATTTCATTGACTGTGTTTTGACTACATTTGTCCAGGGGTTTGTTGATTAGTTCCAGTGGAGACAAATAGTTCAGTTAGCCTCAGCTCCTACGCAGACACACTCCCCCCCCCCCCCCCCACCCCGCGCGCACCGCCATGAATAGTTCAGTCTGTATTCAGTCGAAATTGCTTGGAAAAGTACTCTAAAGCCATAAGAGTAAGCCTGAACCAAGGAACGGCAATATAAATGTTGTCTACTTTTATTCATCAGCGGAAATATTAGAATCGGTCGCTGGTTGAACGGAGTTTGTTTACGATAAATCAGCACGCGATTGCAAATGTGAGCTAATATTCGTGCTTCCAGCTTAGAAAACTGTTTGTAAATTATACTTTTAGAAATTAGCTTTTGACCAGTAAATATGAAAATGTTTAGCATGAAGTTTGAAGGCAAATGCAAATATTTTAGTCCTATTAAACTTGTGAGGCTCCGGAAACTGCACCGTCACGCAACGTATCAACAAATCATGGTTTATAGTGGGGACCTCTATTTGCCAACCATAAATACAGAGGAAAATACTGGACTTTGTCATTATGTTATATATGTCCGTAAAACTTCGGTTGTTAATATAAAAATGTTGATTTTCGCAATAGACGGGAGTTGAAAGCAATGAAATCATTCAAGTATTTAGGAAAGCCTTGGACGATAATTACTTGTAATTTCTATTGTATTTTTAACGGTTTTTAACTTGCCTTAACATGTATCTTATTTTATATATCTTAATTATTCTTATTTATTAGTTTTTAATTCTTAGTCAGCAGGACTCCGTTGATAACAGTTCTTTGTACTGAAGGGTTATCCTGGGGAAATATTCGATGATGATGATGATGATGATTATTATTATTATTATTATTTTCTTCCGACATATTGCAGACTGCGCGGCGGGACATTGCTTAGCAGAATTTTATTTTCCGCGGAAATTGTTGGGCTTTTCAACTGATCGAAGCAATTTCAATGTGACATAATTTAAATATGTAATTGCAGACAGTTCTGTCCGAGAACTGGACCTTTGTATGATTGTTCCTTATTCAACCAAGAATTTCGTACATATACAAACAGAGAGCGAATGTTTACCCACCTCATAATACATGGCGCGTCAAAAATAAATTCAGCAGCGAGTGTCTCAAACACTAAGACCTAAGGCCTAAGACTCCCTCCGAATCTCAAGAACAAGTCAAAATTCGCCAAAAAAAAAACAACAGCCGATAAGAGTAATCAGTGGCAGCCGCACAAAAACCCTCAACCTCGCGATCGTTCCCAGGGTCCTCTCTCATGCCAGTGGAACCCAGTCTACACGCCAAATAGAAACCACGTGACAAACGCGTTGCTCTCGTACACAAATAAAGGAATAAGTATCGCTGACGCTGAAAAAGTGTGGGAAATCCCACACAAAAACACTTTTGATCAATCTCCTGTTGAAATCCATTTTCTTTGGACACGATGTCGTTCATTTGTTTACTTCCTAGTTGTCACGATCCTCCAAGAGCGACTGAACAAGATTTCATCCCATTTAGCAAATACATGAGACGAGAGCGAGCGAAAAAATATATCGAAAGAAGGCATTTTAAATAGTGCTTCATCGCAAGAAACTACTTCAATGCGTTATGTCTGCGTATCTCTTAGCAGAGGTGACTACTTAAGAGCGGTTCAATTTTCCCGCACGCAACTTGTTTGGGACAATTCCAGTCGTGATTAGAATTGTCTCGTGTAGTTCAAACTTGCAACTTGCAGGCGATTTTCATATTTTGGAGCATGTTTTTAACCCTACGACAATCGTGCCCTTAGACAATGTTCAATGATTAATACTGAAACTGCATGTGATTTTTGCATGAAGCGCCAGGAGCGCGAGATACAGCGCCCTGAGCTAGTTACAAAATAAACTGAAATTCCATGACTGCTCAGTCCTGGCGGCAGAAGCCTGAGAATCGAATTGACCAAAATCTTAGAGGCCTTCACGTTCTTTATTCTGTTCAGGCTGCCGGATATTTTACTGTATCGAATTTATGTTTCAGATAGATTCAGTTCAGTGCAGGTTGTGCTGTCCGCTTAAAAAGGTCAGATGAGGCCCATATGAAATCCGCCTCCTTCAGCTCCTTAGCAACGACTATTTGCTGTCAGGCATGTTTTTCTCGATCATTCCAAGAACGCTGAAGAACGTTGATCTTGAATGTCCTTCTCAGCATAGCTTTGCTATAAAGCAATGAAGAGGGACGAAAGAAGTTTGTAAAACTAGAGTGAGTGCAATGTGAATGCCTGGAAAACCTTCCGATTTTTCGATCAGATCTTCTTGCTTCATCGACAGTTCTGGTCTTTGCTTTTGCGCAAGGAGTATGCAAAGGCCTAGAGAAACTTAACTTTACTGAGAAGTGAAACTTCGCTCATAAAAATGCAAGAGACCAAAGCATTCACAGTCATGTAATTGCAAGGCCCTTGCACTGATCAAGTAAACAAGCAACATAGCAGATACATTTGTATTTTGTGCGTGACACAAGTCGTGCAGTTAGCATTTACTCTTCGTGTATATAGATTCCGTACTCACCAAAGGTCGTCTACTGGGGGAAACAGTAGTATGACAAATTCCAGCACTTTCCCTGTCCACAGGAATACTAATGCTATCAGGAAACGATCCTGCTTTGTAGCTTACGAGTCCCGTTTTCATGCGCCGACAATCTGAATTTCTTTCACAGAAAGGTGAGGAGGATGGGTATACCATGGGGGTGGGGGAGACCTGTTCAAAGATATTCATTTTTATCAAGTTTCGGGGGGGTAGAACATGATCTCATGGCAGAAATATCGCCTGTTAATACGTTTTGTAGTTAGCGATAATTTTTTTCTTTCTTTCTCTCCAGATCACACATATTCGAAAGAAAAGTTTCTTACTTCCTTTCATTAGAATGTGCTCTCATTCCCAATAAGTTGACATAATTATGGACCGAAATCGCTCTAATTCCTCGAATTCCTCGAATTTCAGTGTGTAATTAATGGCCCGCACATGCGCATAATTAACCGTTTAGAAGTCAATAAAGCTCCAGTCAAGTCTGAAGTATTGAAAACAATGTTTCATTCTGATGACATCACTTCAAATGACGAAATTCTGTTGTTATAAATTAAATTTACTAAGCCTAGCCGTGACGTTCGACAAAACTTTAACCAAATCAATCGCATGTGTTTACCGCACTTTTTTTTCTTTCTTTTTTTTTTCTCTATTTCCAAAAAACTCACTTACAATATATAATTACAATAAACTACTTACAATACAACACTTACAAAAAAACTTACCTACAGTACGTTAATTACAATAAACTACATACAGTACGTTACATAGAATAAAATAATTAATGTATACATGAAATACTTAGAGCAAACTAGTCACTGCACATTACCTAAAATAAACTACTTACAGAAAAAAAACTAATTCTTTCAAAGAAACTACTAAATTACAATACTCTACTTACACCACACTACATTAAGTTGAGAGTATTATTTAAAAATGGCACACACAATTAGACAGGACATATTAGATGCTGCTAAATGAACATAAACAGAAGCATACTTGTTTATTTACCTATTTGTAACTTTTAAAATCCTTTCCACCACCACCTCTTCCTGGGTCAGTACCTCAACAAGTTTTCTCCATTTAATAAAATGTTGTGAAAGCTTATTATTTCCCCTGGCAATTTGAAGTTCAATTCTGCAGATCAATTTAATCCGAGCAATAAAACCATGAACCGTGGGTAGACTCTTTTGGCACTTTTTAGAGTAAATATAATATTTCCCTAATAATAATAAATGGTTTATTAAAGAAAAATTGTATTTAACGTCGAACTTCCCTAAAATTATGTCCCACTCCTTCAATGTTTCAATATAAATACCATTATCTTTAAGCCAGAATAAGACATGTTTTCAGAATTCAGAGGATATTTTGCGGGAAAAGAGTAAATGCTCGATGGATTCTGCTGTTTCCTGACAAAAGGTGCAAATAGGGGAGGCAACTAAGCCAAGTCGATAAAGTTTTTCGTTTGTGACGACAATGCAATTCAAGATTTTGTATTAAGACTCCTTAGTTTTCTATTCCAGAGTTGAAAGGAAGGGTAAAGAGTAAACCTTATTCCATTCCACGTTTATATCAGGGTATTTATCTGTTAGTTTTCTTTTTGCAGTAGGTGGATTTGTTTCTTTCCCAAAAAGATTTCATAACTTTGTTTAGAGGAGATGTCGAGGATTGGAACTTAGTACCCGTTTCCCAGTCTAATTTTGGGATCAGTTGGAATCTCTTCAATCAGCGACGGATCGGTAAAGATTTAGCAAAGGCGAGGTAAGGAGCGAGAAAGAAAAAAAAGAAATATATTTTGTTCAGGAGATAGAAGTGAAGCGCTGCATAGGTTAAAACGAGAAGAGATTTTTGCCCACATGACAACGTCGCCTATCTTAAGAATTCCTAACTTAATCATATCATCTCTATATATAGACATTTTGTCAATGCAAAGATACCTATTGTTCCAAATTATTTCGTTAATCGCCTCGTAAGAAGAGCCAGGTGTTTTTCCGTTTAGTTCGGACCAAGCGTGTAGACATTCCTTGTGGTAAGGTGGTTAGAAGATTTTTCGTTTAGCGGTGTCGAAATTACAATATAAAAGGAAACGTCCCCCAACTGGTGAAAGAATTTTTCCAAGGATGCTTTTCCACGAGCTTGGGCAGTCTTGTAAAAATTTCTTTAGACAGATGACCGCTTAACTTTATCTTTTCCATTCCAGATGAAACCATAGAAAATAGAGTTTGCCTCTTTAATTAGTTCTTTGGAAAGAGGTATAACGTATAACCGATGCTCTATACATAATTTTACGAACTGCAAATGTTTTCACAATTTGAATCCTTCGTAATAAGGACAGGCCCCTCCATTTCCACGTATTAATTGATTTCTTCATGATCATGTCCTGTTTTACATCATAGCCAAAGTACACTCCGAGAATTTTAATGTTTGCGCGAATATTGGGCTTCGGAAAATCTACATCTTGTAAGATACTGTTTCCAAGGGCAAATATTTCTGTTTTCTCATGATTAACTTTTAAGCCTGAACATTCACCAAATGACGCAAGAGTCTCAACCAAGACACTGTGCGAAGAACTGTCTTTGAGAAAGCAAGTCATATCATCCGCAAATGAGGACAGTTTAAGCACTTCCTGCCCGATTTTAAAGCCTTGGATATTATTGTCCTCCCTTATCTTTATGGCAAAATCTCAACAGCTATAATAAATAAATACGGAGATAGCGGATCACCCTGTCTGATTCCTCTTTCTAAAGGAAAATGCCCGGTGGTGAATCCATTGTTCATAACTGCACTAGATACATCTTTATAAAGTGTTCGAATCCAGTGTATGAAGGAAGAGCCGAAGTTGAATTTATGCAAAGTTCTAATTAAAAAATTCAAATCCAATGTGTCGAAGGCTTTCTCAAAATCAATTGCTATCAAAATACCTGGCAAGCAGTTACGTTTCGTATAATCGACAACATCATCAGTTGTCCTTAGTGCATCAAAGATCGATCTACCTTTAACAAAAGCATTCTGGTTTGCGTGAATTATGTATGGCAAGACTTTTCCTAAACGTTTAGCTAATACTTTAATACTCTGTTTACCGGTACTTGATTTCTGTAAGTGATAATGATAATGATAATGATAATGATAATAATACTTATACAGGGAGCGATCTCACATAAAGTGGTTTTCAGAACGGCCTTTAAGTCTGTTAAGAATATCTATTAATTTAGTAAGTCTATTAATTAATCGAGTCAGACTTTTCTTTCTGAGCAGTCAAAACAGGAAGAGGCAGTGAAGCGTTACCAAGAACCTCGATTGACTGAGAAGGCAGAATGTATTAATCTACTTCAACCTGTAAAAAGCAGTTCTCATGTTGGCTGATTACGAAACTCTCTCGGGGAAGAAATGCGAAATATTGCTAAAAAATCAATAAAGCATATACAATCAATCTATTCCATACTTAGTATAGCGATTAAAACGCTTTACTTGTTGAGGTTAATGAGTTTTAACAGAGATTTTTTAATTCGCAAACAAAATGCTAAATCGCAAATTGCGACCAAAACTAGTTGTGCGCCAAATGGTTCTTACAAACCCTTGTTCACAAAGGGAAACATGTATATCACTAAAGTAAACTAAGTAAAATACTTAAGTAAAGTTTCGTTCGAACTAAAAAGTTTCTTTCATGTTAAAGAACATGCAGATCAGCAAGAACTTTGGTCTAGTTATTAAAAATGCCCACTGAATGCTTCACAAATTCTCGTAAGCAATGTTAGTTAATATATGAACCTCTCGCTATCTGGAGCTGAAATCGATTTGCTTTAGATACAATTTACTATGAAATCTTATCACTGGGAGTTTCTACCGAATGCTTACTGAATCCTGAATCCTGAATAACCTGATCACTAACTTCCACTGCAAGACTCTAAGAAGTTAAGTTAGTCAACTCAACTATATGTGCTCGATTTGTTAAAATTCTGTGTGATGGCTACCAATAACGGCATTAAAGATGCAGTTTATTTCAGTCTTCAGATCGACGGGATTAAAATTCCACACTTTATGGACAGACGCCTTCGGAACCTCGGAAGCCATCAGCTTCTTAGAACTGTTTTGTTTATCCACATGGATTTGCATTACTGAAAACCATTTGATCACATGAGGGCCGTCATGCATGTGTCCTCGTGATAGCCCTGATGATCTGATTAGATTATGGATCGTTTTTGAACGTCACCCTTTTTAAAACCGTTCTGTTTCGCTATGCAGAGGCATGTGTCGAGATTTACTTTAAACGAAAATTTTAAAGAAACAGTCAGGCGTATCGATAACATACATCTAAAATTGTCTGACAATGACTTGTGTAGACGTTGAAGACATAGTTTATAACAACTATGACTCGAGATTTCGACCGAAAATCAGCGGCCTTCGTCGGTTCTAAAAAGCCAGCTGAATAACGGCTATCTAACGGCTCACAACTCTGTGCCTGGTTCGCTAGCAAAATGGAACAAACGGCATGTACAGCTGCCTCGCCAGAGGCGATTACTCAATCAGTGAACGTATATAAATGTATATATATATATATATATATATATATATATATATATCAGTAATGTTGACATGTTTGCCGCATTGCTGTTTCTGTTGGAATACCACTAATACCAGGCCTCGAGAAAACATTTCTCATGATAGATATGAGCCTTGTCGGCGATGATGGCGGAATTTAAGTGTATGCCATCGCCAAACTAGCTGGAGAGCGTGTTGCGCAATCTTAGAGTTATTTGTCCCCAGCACAAACATCTTATGTTCTTTTATCTTTGCTACTAAGGGCCTTACTGAAATCTTTCGAGTTTCCCAAGAGTAATGCAGGTAAAATCGTGAACTGGCGGAAATGCCTGTGTCATTTGCAGGTTAGGAAAAAAACTTATTATCACCGCAAAGCGAAAAAGATTTGGAGACCGAGTTACTGCTAGATGCAAATTGCGCTCAGAATTTGACAGACCAACGCCATTTTTACAAACTAACATTTGCTGCAGACGCCGAAAACTGAGTTTTCATCACAAAATGTTGATAAGAATTAAGCGTTATGCAAATGCTGCATTCAACGCAACGCACAAAACCGGCCGCTACTTACCAAAGACCGTCCTCAGACTCTATGCTCGGAGAAACAAGAGAAGAAGTGAATAGATCGCGAAGCTTCGACGACCGCGAGTAATTGAAATTTTTAATTTGTCTAGGTTGTTGTCTAGGTTTTCATGGTTGTTGGTAATCACGTGAAGTACGAGTTTAGAAGGGTCGGGCTCGTGGGGGAGACCTCCCCAAGTGGGTTTTTCCACAATGTTTCAGCTAATTTAACATGAATGGTAACAGAAACATTGTTTTTAAGTGACGAAAGTAATTATTTGTGGGTTTGTTTTCTCCTTTGAGAACCTGATCAAAACTATTAGTACCTAACGGTATGTGTACATCCCTTCCAGCCCCTCCCCGGTACCCTTATAATTGGGTTATGAATATTTAAATTGCTGTTTACATCCTCAGTTTCCTAGATATAATCGTATTTCTGCCTTCAAGAGACTATCATCGTCTCTTGCTGTCTTTCATTTTTAAACAATTTAAAGCTGCAACGGGAGACTGAAAGATGTTGACATTGAATTGTGCCAGTTTACAGTCAGATGACGAATTTGTGAAAATGCGAATGCTTAAACCGTTTCCCCTTCTTTACAAGGTTCTTACCACGCTTATATTCGCACCCGATTTTTAATTTCTTTATATATCATTAAACTAAATTGAGTATAAAGCTTGATCTATCAAAAAATCTCCAATGGGTCTACAAGTAGGTCTCATCCCATCGATGTGGAATAGCCGTATGCAATGAAATCCTAAATATATGTTTGACCTCTTCATTTTATTATGACCTGGTAGATTGATGTGTTTAAATTGTGCATGAAACAAAAATACAGTTTTTTTTAATGTTAACGAGCCACATAAAAGACCATGATCAGACATATCCAGAGTGACATTAGCCGAATAATGGAATAGATCACAGAAGCTGGACTAATCTCGCGTATACTTCACTTCGATCATGTTTTGAAAGCGACTTGATGTTGCGTGTGCTGATATACACACGTAAAATTAAGTCAAGCGTGTGCTCTTGGGTAATTTTGAAAAGGACTCCAGATATGAGCGCCGTAATACATGGATTTTAGTATGGGTTACTAGCCACACTATGTCGGCATCCGCGAAGTTTGTCAGTTTACGAGAAGTTTGTCAGTTGGCGAGAAGTTTGTCAGTTTGCGAGAAGTTTGTCAGTTTGCGAGAAGTTTGTCAGGCTACGTGAACAAGTGTCACATAGTTGTTAGCTAATTCGCATATTTGTTAACTAATTTGAGATAAGGCTGGAATGCTTTGTTTTTCTGATCGTTCGTTTTCAGGCAAGTTTTCCTACGTGGTAAAATGGTTACGAAACTCATCTTCCAATCTGAAATAGTGGACCCGAGTTCGATTCCAGGATCCGATTTCCGGAGTCTTTCGTCTTTTTCTTTTCATGCTTAACCTTTTATTCGCTGAAATATATGTAATTATTTTAGGTTTGGAACCGATAACAACACGGTTTATGAAGTTACGCGACTATGCTATTTCGCATAATTGACCTCCAATCGCATATCATCCGATGGCTTAATTCAAAATTATAAAAAAGTCCTAGATTTCTCTAAAGATCTTACGCAGTGTATATGTATTTGCTGTCCAAACACCCGTGTAATCCTGTGAAACCCGGCCTATACGTCGCGTAAAGAAGTCGAGACTACCTTTCGTCTTCAAGTGACAGGTAAAACATGTTGGGCAACCAGGTAACGAGAGGTTTACCGGGTAGAGTGGCTCAATTGATAGGGAGTAAATCCATATTAGAGCAATGCAGGTAATGCAGTGTCAACAAAGAGGCTTCCCTGCTCTGGTATTTCATGTCAGTGTGCACGAAAATAATACATAAAAAAAAGGGAAAAAATAGGAACAATTCACTTGGTTTTCTTTTTCAAAAAAAGACTGCTGTTATAGCAAGTAGAGCCAGAAGTCATTAAAATAACTCGTATGACTGGAACAATCCCTAAGCCACGCATGTCCGCAAAGCTGACCTATTTTTTTCTGGCCGGGACTACGTTAATTTACTTCGTAAAAGAGGTGCCGATGTGGACTGTTCTGTAATAATTAGAAGTGACTGAAAATCTCTTTACATTTACTAACGTTTTGATCTGTGCGTTTATCATGTTCAGCGACATTTCACTTGGACTAATTTTGTTTCACTATGACGGTGATTTTTGGAATTGTCTATAACCTTCCACTTCAATAAGTAAGAATTACAAGGACCGTATTTATTACTGTCTATAATTATTTCTCAATGCATCAACAAACACTGGCTTCGCACATGATCAAGACAGCAATGACACCAACCAGTCAAACATGGCCACCGTGAGAGATCCTCACAGCACTATACCATTTTGGAGGCTTGTCTGAAATTGCCAATGTAACGACTGGATGTTTTGAAATGATTTATCAGAGCATCAAGCCTTGACTTTAGCGTTTACATAAAGACTCGACCCAAACATCATCTACCTGCATGGGAAGTGATCCGTTTTCTACGTACTTTTGAGGCAAACTCTTGAATGGCCTGGTCGAAGTCAACGGACGTCAAGGACGTAGCTTTAATACCCAGAGCGGCTTTTGTGCCTGCAGCCAAGACTAAGAAAACGTCAAGGTTATCAGTTGCATCAATCATATTTCCACTGTAGGCAAGCCGGTCCGTTACAGCCGTGATCCACTTCAAGGTATTTGCAATGGCTTGGCCGATTCCATCCACAAACCGCTGTCGAGATCAGCCTCAGGAAGAGAATCAGTTAAACGCCTTTCTCCTCGGTTAAATTTTTGAACTACAAGTCTTGTGATTTTGATTAGCTCTTTTGTGCCTTCTATAAAGCTGCAGCTGCTAATCTGACAGTTCACACCATATGTTTTTTTTTTTTCCTGTATTCCCAAGCTGTGTCCAACCTGGCGAAAGATCGCTTGATCCACCGAGACCATCTTGAAATAGTCCGAGCAATCAAGACTACAAATCGAGAACATAGTTAGCACGAATTTTAATGCGAAGTGTCTCAACACTTTTGTCGCTGATTGTTTGCAACGGTGCAGTACTTAATTGTAATGTCTGCAATTGCTTTAGTCCGATATCCTGGTTCTTTTCATGGGAAAAGTATGGACAGCTACTCATTAGTACGTTAATTGAAGGAAATTAGCAATTTTTTCACGAAGTGTAATCTCGATCGTCATACGTACGTGACATCACCGAATCAGGGTGTCTTCTCAATCTTTTTTTTTTTTTTTTTTTTCAATTTCCGTAAAAGGAACAAAAAAAAATAAAGTAATTGATGAATTACAAACTACGGGTGTTACTCACAAAGTAGGCTATCTTGGAGAACGACCGCTGTACCGGAAAATCAACGGGTAACCATGCACGAATCGACTAAATCATTATTAAGAGTATCCTTTAACCATCATTTGGTTATACCCGTGGTTATTCGCGGTTACTCGTGGTTACCGGTGGTTTATCAGCATTAAATAATCGTCATTCCAAGCTAAACTGTAAAAGGAAACAAAAACTTTGTACAATAGGAATTAAATCGGGACACTATAGAAGGCACGTTTTTTCTTTTCCATATTAAGCATTGTACGGGACTTTCTTTTCTTTTTCTTCTTTTTTTGTCCGTAAGTCTCCTCAGCTCAGTCAATGTGAAAACAAATGCTGTTGCCTGCCGGTATAAACTATAAAAAAGAAGCTAAGCATTCCAAGTTAAGTAAATACGGATAATCCATTATCAAACGTGAGTATGCACAAGTTGATTTCATTGTGTGTACGACGGAATAGGCAAATCTTTGTTTACACTTTTTGCCTCATTAACATTTGCTTATCACTGTCTGATGACGCTAATGAAAGAAAAACTCTGAATATTGAAAGGGCAGAACACTTTCAGTTACCTCTGAAAATTTGAGCTCAATACACGGAATGGTTTCGGAGAAATTCTCTTCTAAAAACTCGAAATTTTACATAGAAATGTACGGCTCCTTAAGTATTTTGCCACACAGCAATTTGGCAGTTTTTGATGGCTGATATTTCCTTCAATTTTGCTTGTAAAGAGCTGAAAATTGCACAAATTGCTCAACTTAACCAGCTTTATCAACTTTTGCATTTAGTTCATATATACGGCCACGGCTTCTATGAGTCAAGTCGTATGCTAATGAGGACAAATGCAAACAATGACGTCAGCAAAGATTCGCCTATATACAACTAATTAAAGCCACTGGACAGGTGATAATTGCGTTGTTCTGTTTTGTACAGTTTGTAGCGTTTTTCAGTTTTTAAAGATAAAAACTGATCGCCCAAGTTACATCTTATGAAAGGTGCATTCAAACGGAAGACTACCATTCATTTGTATATTTTATCGAGAGGTGGTCCAGGACCAAAATAAACAACAAAAAAAGCATTAGAAAATGTTTTAACGTTTTCGTGGAAAGTACGAAGAGCAGTCGTTGGTAAATATTGTTTGGAATGACCAAAAGGTAAAACAAGTCGATGTAGCATTAATTTAGAAAATTGAATTAAAAAATTTCCCCAGAACGAATGAAACAATAAACGTCCCACTCATCGACTTCGTGCCAGAAAGGATTTCCTGCAATAGTTGAGGTCTCACCCGACAGCTGTGGGGAAGTGAATGTATCAGTCCTCTGCAGCTGCAATTGACAATTCCTGGTCAACTAATGTGGTAACTGTAGCTAAAAACGTGACTGTCTTTGAGTCAATGCAGGCATGTTTTTACGAATTCGGTCAGATATAAACTTAGCAGAATGATAACAGCTCTGACCAGCTCGTTAACACAACAGTGATTCGATTGAGCAATATGCTACATGTACGACTGATTGACAGGCAAAATCCAGATCACGCAACGTATTAACCGCGAGCAGTACTCTGACAACATTTCCTTACAGAGGGTATAAAGTCAACAAAGAACGTGGCTTTAGTTTCATTTTGGTCCGAAATTTGGCTATATTATGTGCCATCCAGTCTGTTATTGTGTATGGTTTTCGGAAGGAACTTTTTTGGTGATTGAAAATCACCATCCTCGATCCTCCCGTGGGGCGGGAAGATGGGAGACCCTAGAACGAGGTTGGAAAATGGTGTGTTTGACATAAATTCTTATTATATTTGGGTCTAAAATAGGTTATGGATTCTTGGAGCAGATCTGAACAAGATCGATGAAATACAATAGTATATTACTCGTTTCGGTCTGGAACAGGGTTACAGTCTTCAGAATTAGAGCACCGCCTAGCTACTCCAAAATTTCGGGACCTTTTTCTCCCTCAGTTGGGCGCAGTCTTCTGTTTCACTCTGGCGGGCTGTATACTATGCAAACAGTATATCGCTGTGTGCGACATTTTATAACCCTTTGCTCTCAAAGTGCGGCGCAATCAACACTTCTTACCTACAATCAGTGATAGGTGAATCTGAGACAGAAAAGAAATGAAAGAAATTTAAATAGTAACCTCCAGGACACTATTATAGACGTTTAAAAAGGTGTCAGTTTGTGAAGGTGCATAGGGTCAGTTTGTGCGATTTTCGAGAGTCAGCTTAAACAAATATTTCGCAACGTGGCGCTTTACGAAAATATTTGGACCATTGCAGACATTACAAAACCTTCAAACTTTATGCAACGAATTTGACTCACCGGTTTACAATTATTCGAAATCAATTTAAACTTAGGAAATGAAGAAGGGGCTTTTCAATTTTTCGTGATTTCGGTGCGCGAAACGGACACGCTTCGTAGGTCCACATGGTCTAGCCAAGTATATGCATGGACTTCTTTTCAATTTAATGTGTAGGCATGTCGACTTATAATCATGCGCATATACAACATAGTTATTTAAGCACGAAATCAGACCTTCGCATTTTGAAACTTGACGATGCAATGCCGTCTTTATTAGACGAAACACGCAACGATCTATACTGAAACTGACGAAACGAACAGAATCCCGACACCTGTTACTACGGTGACCGTGATAACCTAATGTTAAGGGCACTTCAGCGAATCCTACTGTTCAACCGTTCAACTCTCTTAACGACATTGTTGACTACGGTTTCTAGCGTTGGGGAAACGGTAGTTGAAATAATCTATGAGAAAACAAACAGTAGTAAGTATGACGCGCAAGTGTTCCAAGGAGAGTTGTTCCTCACCCTCTCCCCGGCCCAGCCCCACCCACCGAAAATTGAGAAAGCATACAAACCATGGAATCAGTCCCATATTTCAATAGCCTTTCAATCGTGGTTCTATTGCACTAATTCTGCCTAGATCTGCCAAACTTGCCTACAGAAATTCCACAATTTGTATTGCCTGTTAATGAAAATTTTGATAGACTCGTTAATAGCGACCTGTCAATAACGTTATAGAGAAAACAACTCAAACTTGTGGCTTTTGAGCCCTGGAGGACTCGCAAAAGTCATTTTAATTTTAATTACTGCGAGGTTTGCTTTTTTTAAATTAGCATTGAAATTTGCATCAGTTCAATTTAATTAAGGGTGTTCACAGCATAAAATGTGACTATAATAAAAACCAACTTGCTCTTACAACCGCGAGAGCTCGCTGATCTGTAGTTTACTGAAGGCCTGCATCGTTTCAAACGAATTCCAAATAAGCGTTCTACATCGTGGGTCGAGTAAATTTCAAGAAACTGACCAGGCGATATATATTCAAAGGTTAGCATGTTGAACATGTTCGATATTCCCCACTGGAAAACCAAGTGATGGAATTGCTTCACACTAACAAATCACAGAAAGCTAAAGCGACTTTAATTACAATCAAATATTACCATCGACTGCTTTCATCCTTAAAAGTTCATGCCTAATTGTTCCAAACCAACAATACAGTAAGCTATCTTGCGTCTTTTCTTCACGTGTTACCCTTAAGGCAGTACCTGATGCTAAGCATATTCATAGTTTTATCCATGCTGAAATCCCTAACCGATTTTAAAATTCACAGCCCTAAAATAAATCACGAATATCCTTTTTGTCACGTGGGACTAGTCAAAGCACTCTTCGCCCCTCTTGAGTAATGATATAAATAAACAAAGAAAAAGAATGTTAAAATTACACTGTTGACAACAGTGTTTGGGTGGTTAATAACGTACACTTATTGTATATGAAAGTCGCCAGCTTGTTGAAAAAGGCGATCAACATAACCATGATCTGACTTCACGTTAGCATAACAGTTTGTCTATCAACATGATCAGCATGGCAATGACTGCAAACACGCCAACGGTACCGTGAGAAATTCGAGTGGCACCACTCCAAGGAGGCTTATTTGAAACTGTAAGTGTCCGAGTTTGCACGCAAGATTTATCGATGCACAAGGCCAAAGACTTGATCCAAACATTATATCCATCCACCTGCGGTCGAAGACTACTAGTATTTATGGCTGAAACAAAGTCGTCAATAGTCTGTTCCAAGTTAACTGATTCGACGGGCGCAGTGACGATACCCAGGGCTTTTCTGTCTGCCATGGCTATGATGATGTCCACATTACCAAGACTAACCCAATTTGAAGTGTAGGCAACCCAGTCCATCACATCCCTGTTCCATTTCAATTCACTTGCAATAGCTTCACCAACTCCATTTGTGAACCGACTTAAAATATCAACATTTGAAAGGGAATCTGGTGAACGCCTCTTTCGTCGCATGAGATTTTCCACATTTAGCTTTAAAAGTTTGATCACATTTTTAAAGTTTCGTTCAAAACAGTCCATTTGGCTGTTGGGCGAAGAACACTGGGCTCCTATGTTCCACAATCCTTTTAGAGACTCCCAAGCTGTATCCAGCTTGAGGAACGATCCCTTGATTGCCCAGAATATCTTGAAGTGTTGCCAACAATGGACATCACAAATCGACTTGGCGCCTTCACCTGGATTCAAGTAGCATTGAGTGTAAGAAGCAAGTGCTTTCTCTTTTATTTCGTTACACGTTAGTGCTTCTGAGTCCCTCAGCAATGGTACCATAGCAACCTGTTGACATTTACGGACAGCTTCCATCCACTTCTGCGCGTCTGCACTTAATTTGGCTTTTTGTTCCTCGAACACTCGGCAGAACCTCTCAGCATATCTTACGACGTAAGCATTGCTTGGAGGTTTGCAAAAATGTTTCTTTTCCAAGCAGTTACGATACCAGTAACAGGAATCTCCAGCCGGGCTGTAGCACTGCTGAGGCAGGGAGGTATTGTGAAGGAGCTGGAATGGATCACAGGCGCAATCGTCTGAGACGTTGCCAAAACTTTGGCGATGTACCTCGGACATGCACTTGTGCCAGCAATAGCGTCCAGTGCGGTCTGCACAGATGTGATCGCGGCCATCTTTTTCTAGGATATGGTCTGATGTCAGGCAGGTTGCCCACTGATACTCTCCCTGGTAACCCTCGAAATTTGAGCATTTGATGATGCCTGTTGGGCCTTTATCTTTGTCACACAGGTCATGATTACTGGCCGATCCACTCAAAGCCACAAGAAACAACAGGAAAGGCAAAATCCACATCTCACTCCGAGATGGACGTGTAAACTGTCAAAGGAAAATAGCTAAGATGAGGATCTCGTCCGCAGTACGGTTTTCGCAATGATGCGCTGTGGATCGTTCAATCAAGTTATTTATTTGAATGTGTTCTCCTCATCTATTCTCTTATCGATAAGCATGATCAACCTTTCATACCCTTCCATGCAAGACATACTAGAGGACCATGAGAATGAATGAGAATGTATGTATTTTAAAACATTTGAGAGACTCTCTAGACATTTAGTCAGTCTTGCAAAGGTCTAGAAAATGTCTTCAACTTTTCTGTCTAAACAGCATCAGTTTTCAGTGCTACAAAATTTTACCCAACCGTTTCAGACGGGCATGCGCAGTACATCCGCAATACATTATCCTTTCTCTCGTAAGGAAATGGAAAGCAGGAACGCATTTTTTAAATATAAATCTACTGGTGGTATCAGCAACAAAAGGCAGAAATGACGAAATGGCAGAAAAGGCCAAATGACGAAATGGCACTACGGGTAATAAGAGTCAATGTGGGATACGGCTATCTGTAAGATTTAACTCACGCAAATATTGAGAGCTAACATTACCCACTGTCGAGTCAGTGATATTTAGGCTAACTTGAGCACTATTCAGGGACCGATCGTTTATTACGTCCCAGGAGGGGGGTAGGGGGGACGGTGGTTTTTTTGGGGGGTACTATTTTAAAACAAGCCCCTTTATGGGGGGTACATTTTTCACTAGTAAGAAACGTGATGGAGATTAAATTTTTTGACACAGCAACAGCAGTCTAAAGGGTTTTATAACAGAATCCAGTAAATAAAAGAAAACTTATCGCTGATGGTTCTTGAAGCGAGAGTAGGGAACAAATATTGCCCGGATTATTGAGCCCACTGTGATGTACGTAAATCCAAAACACGCAGAAACACGAGAGCAGTCACAAACCTCTAGTTCTTTGTCCTTCTTTATTGTCGTCGATCGGCCCATTCAGCACTTCACAAGCGAAATACTCAGACTATGCTTATTCGATTCACAAACAACCGTGCAACCGCAACAGTTAAGCTGGAAAATACTTGAAAACGACTCCACATAGGACGAGAAAAAGAGCAAGCTTAAAATTTCGTGACTGAACTCTAAAACCTAAAGATCAGGTGACCAAAGAAACCAAGAAATACATTAAAATAATCATTTCTGGCGGGAAAAGACACGAAAACCACTGTATCAGATGATCAGTAATCACCCCCCCCCCCCTCCCCACCGCCAAGTTCTGTTTTCGCAGCAGCCCGAGGCAGCCCGCGTGAGCACTTTTAAAGCCAGTAACGAGATGTATTCGTTGTTAATTATACATGAAAAGATCATTTTCACCTTCATTTTGCACTAACTAGGTTCTGATATTTCTCTTTCAGACGTAGGGAGACAAACTGTTACAAGTAGTTCTGAAGGATGGAAGGACACTGATATTGGGTGGCTTCCAAACAAGGGAAGCCATTGCGACATACAGTTTTCCAACAATCTTTTAAAAGAATTTTATTCATATGCTGGTTCGCTGGTCCCAAGCAAAACACTTTTTCGCAAGCAATGGGATTTGTTTAAAAGAAAGGAAAAAACTGAAAAAGTTATCTTTTTCTAAAATCGGAAAATATGGTAGGTGTTGCTACATCTCTCACCCTAATAATGGGAATGCTTTAGCTGGTGTGGTTGGAAAAATACATCACTTGTTAGATCAAGTGGAAAGCCAAAATAATGAAATAAAGGCACATCATCAATGATTGTTTAATACAAATGGGAGAACCCTTAAGCACGAGTGGCAAATGTTTCATCATGTCAGCAGTGTCAGGCTGATTGAGTTACTATCAGATATGAGTAACGAAATGTCCTCATCATTATCAAGAGTTGAACAAGCAGCTAGGAAGTTTTCTGGGATTTAAAAAAAATAAATGTGGGGATAGGAATTCTGCTTCCATAAAAAGGAAAAATGTTAGGGAAGAGGGGAGGAGGGAACATTTTTAAAATAAGAATAGGGATGGGGGATTAAATTTTTATCTGAAAATATTCTTTGGGGGGTTCAGTTTCGAAACACTACACTTTTTTTGAAGACCACCATCCCCCCCCCCCCCCCCCCCGCCCCGGACGTAATAAACGATCGATCCCTTAGGCTAACTGTAGTGCCATTTCGTCATTTCGCCATTTCGCGTTTTAAATACGCCCGCTAAAACGTGCACCAAGTCTGTTTTAAGATCGTTGACCACTGCACCAAACAATCAACTTATCTTGCATTAGGACGACACAATATGGCGCCCCTTATTCTAAATGACGTGTAGATCTATATGAACTCCAATGCTGCTTTATCAAAATGTCTCTGTTGAATTAAAAGCACATTAACTGAAACACTAATTCTAGTATTTTGAAGTCGTGTCTCCATTTTTTGCATCCTCGGAGACCCAGGGGCAGCTAGTCGAGACGATGCGATATTTTCGGGCGAAAGTACACTTTAAGAGCGGGAGAGCGGGGCTCTCCCGCTCTTAAAGTAAACTTTTGCCCGAAAATATCGCATCGTCCCGATCCATTTGTTATTGATTAATGTTCCAAAAATTCCAGGGATTCCTTACTGATTTCATCAATTTCTAGACAGTTGAGCATAACTGTTATCGAGACAAATAAAACCCTCACGATCAATCTCCTGTTGAAATCCACTTTCTTTGGTTACGATGTCGTTCATTTGTTTACTTCCTGGTTGTCGCGTGCCTCCAAGAACGACTGAACAAGACTTTCCCTCTCTCGTCTCATACATAAATGTATGAGACGAGAGAGAGAGCGAAATACTGTGTCCAAAGAAGGAATTTTAGTGTCTTATCGAAAGAAAGTATTTTAATGCTTTATGTCTGTGTATCTCTTAAAGGGGCTGACCTGAAGTTAAACTGCTGTAGAGCGTACAACTTTCCCGCACGCATTTTGTTTGGGACAAGTCCAGTCGCGATTTAAATTGTCTCGTGTAGTTCAAAATTGCAACTTGCGGGCGATTTCCTTACTATTAAAACATGTAATTAACGTTTTTGACCTTCGACAATCGTGGCCTTAGGCAATGTTCAATGATCCTTAAGCTGCATGTGATTTTTGCATGACGCGTCAGGAGCACGCGCCAAATCTATAGTGCCCTGAGCGTGCTAAAAAATAAACTGAAATTCCATTTACTCCCCCCGTCCTGGCGGAAGAAACAAGAAATTTGACCGAAATCTTGGACGCTTTGGCGTTTTGGTTAGTTAAGTCTTTCACTGTTTATCAAACTAATACATCAGATAGATTCAGTTCACTGTAAGATTTGCGGCTGTCCGCTTAATTATAAACCAAGGTCAGACGAGGCCTACACGAATCAGTTTCTTAGCAACGACTCCATACTCTTCTCGATCATTGCAAGGTTAGAAAGTTGATTTTCAATATCTTTTTCCAGCATAGTTTTGCTCTTAACCAATGAATAGGGTTAAAACAGTGCCTTTCACACGAAGAAGAGGGTAAAACCTTTGTGAAATCTAGTGTCAGTGTATCGAAAATGCCCAGCAAAACTTCCGAGTCTTCGATCAGAATCGACAGATGTGGTCTTTGTGCTTCACGCAAGGAGTAGGCCAAGGTTTAAAGAAACTGCGCTTTTCTTAAAAACTTAAAATCCGTTTATGAAGTTAAAATGTAAGCGACCATGGCCAATGCCTTCACAAACATTTCATTGCAAGGCGAGTGCACTGATCAAGTAAACAAGCAAAATTAAAGAGCACAGACGTTTAAACTTTGTGAGTAACACAACTTGTGCATTTAGAATTTACTGTTTGTATAGATAGATTTCGTACTCACCGAAGGTCGTCTACTGGGGGAAACAGTGGTATAACAAATTCCAGCGCTTCTACTGTCCGTAGCTTAGAAATACTGATGCTACTATGAGAAAAACGATTTTGCTTTGAAGCCCAAGGTGTTTAGACTTCCTGTTAATTCCTAGAACTTCCGTATACGTGCTCAATGGTCCGCGCACCGTTTAAATGTCAATAAAGCGCCTATCAAGTCTGAAAAGGTTCTGATGGCATCACTCCAAATGACGAAAATTCTGTTGTTATCAGGGTTAACGGATTAGTAATCCCAGCAGTGACGTTCGACAAAACTTTAACCTAATCAATCGCATGTGGTTACCGGTACTTGATGTCTGTAAATCTGTTAATTAATCGAGTTAGACTTTCTTTCTGAGCAGTCAAAACAGAAAGAGGTAGTAAAGCGTTACCAAGAGGTTAGGAATTTACCGGTTGTTTCATTTCGTTTAGGTGGCACGCCTGGAAGTTCAAGAGCAGCTTTTGTTTGAAGATTTTACACAGAGAGTCGTTCAAGGCTGCAATATTATAATCGGCGGATAAAGGTTTCCATCAGCTAACGATGAGATTTGTGTAATCGTGTCTGAACTTTTCGGCCAAATTCTCTATCACGCATAAGATTGAAACTGATGTGGCTAAACGTCACGCTTTCCGGGATGTTACTAAAATTGGTAATGGAGAACGGGAAACGGAAAACCAGAAAGTGGGAACGGGAACCGGACACCGAGAACCGGGAACAGGGACAGGGGCCTTGGAACGAATGTACAGCGGTAACCTGCCTGATGATTCAAAATGACGGAGAAAAGAAAAAGAAAAGGGAACAATTTGGGGAAATTTGAGGAAGTGTTACACTGATTTCTACCGGTTGTACCCGCAGATGACAAGTACGTTCTTGTTAATAGAGCAGAGTCTGATTTGAACTGGGATAAATAAAGCATGGAATGGCGCCTGGGTAGAAAATCGAATCGGTACTATCACATGCTACCCCAATCGGTCAGTAAAAAATGTAGACTGCAGACTAGGTACAAAACACAGACTGAGAAAAAAGACTGTTTCTCGTCTGATACGTGACAATATATCATCTAAAAACATACCGAGTGTCACGCAGTCGCTTCTTTCTTCAACATTACGATTATTGTGGAATATTCCTTGCTCGTCTCCTCATATATTTTGTCTTTAACAAAGCGGCCAGGCCACAGGGTATTTATCTGCTGCTTGCCTGATTTGCCAGCTGAATTGGCGATCTCCGAAAGGCCTCCATGCTGCCCTGATGCGAAGACAGCGGTCAAGTGTTATATGTCACTTGTCCTCGACATATCGACATATTGATATGACAGCTTACGTACAAAGTGAGAAGATATGAGAAGACTATGAAGGCTTGAAATTCTATTTAATTTAAGGAGGACTGTGGCCTGGCCTTCTTAAGTTTTAGTTCGGATGTAAGACCGTCTAATAAGTTCACGCTTTGCAACGTTTAACCCCTACAGGGTTCCTCATTATGTAATAGAGTCTGAATTTCCAAGTATATGGGTTGCGTGAAATTAAAATGGCGACCCGATAAGGCTCTCGAGTAGGTTAAAAGATGAGTTATTGCTCAAGGTTTTGCTAATTAATTAAACAGTTCTTGCTCTCTGGCGTCTCCGTACAAAGCTGTATAAATTTGGGTGAAACAGTTTTCCGAATAACGTGCGAAAGAATAACCACACAGAGCTAAATCTTGGCGAGGTTGTTCATACATCAGTCATCTTTCATATTCCAGCTTCTTGACTTAATTTATTGAAGAGTTACTATTTATATTTTTTTTGGCGTGACGCTGTAAACCATTCACCGGACTCTGCTCTAACAAGAACGTACTGGTCATCTGGGGGCACAGCCGGAAACTCACGTTTACAACCGTAACACTTCCTCACATTTCCCCCAAATTGTTTCTTTTCCTTCAATTTGACCGCCATTCTGACTTATCAGACGGGTCACCGCTGTACACCCGCTCCCCGCTCCCCGTTCCCCGTTCCCCATTCCTCGTTCTCCGATGCCCGTTGCCCGTTCCCTGTTCCCCGTTGCCCGTTCCCTGTTCTCCATTTCCCATTCCCCGTTACCCGTTACCCGTTCCTCGTTTTCCGTTCCTCGTTTTCCGTTCCCCGTTTTACGTTCCCCGTTTTACGTTCCCCGTTTTACGTTCCCCGTTGCCCGTTGCCCGTTGCCGGTTGCCCGTTGCCCGTTGCCGGTTGCCGGTTGCCCGTTGCCCGTTGCCGGTTGCCCGTTGCCCGTTGCCCGTTGCCCGTTGCCCGTTGCCCGTTGCCCGTTGCCCGTTGCCCGTTGCCCGTTGCCCGTTGCCCGTTGCCCGTTCCCCGTTCCCAGTTTTAGTAGCATCCCGCGTTCCTTGGTCCTATCCCATTTAGGTACGTAAACTTGCAACTAGCTACAAGATCAATATAGATCAGTAAATTGTCAGCTGATTTTGGAGACGTATTTTATGAAAATAATTACTAGGGGGATTTCTTAAGCACTGTGCAGAGAATGTCACGCTGATTCAAATCTGAAATCACTAAATATTTCAAAGATACCTTACAGCTGCTAGCTCACATTTAAACGAACAACTTTTAATTCTTCATCTACAGAGCGAAATATACATGGGAATAAGTATATTTTGCTGATCGGAATTCTCTTGAATTTTCGCCAGTGTTAATCACAAGTTTAAAACACACGGAAGACAAATTACAAGACGATTACATTGTCTTCGTGTTTTTTCTACAACTGTTTGCATAGTGGTTTAAGTTACACCCGCTTTCAGTGTCACGTGCATAGGCGACATCTTTCGACATGCCATCTTTCGACCTGCTATGTAACCTGGCCTACTAAAAAGTGTAAGCACAACGGACTTTTTCACGGTCGAACTCGAATTGTAATGATGAAAGATTTATTTATTTGCCATCAAATTAAGATTAGGAGTATCAAGAAGTCATTCTGGCTGAAATAAGTCGACTGTCTTGAATGTTTACACGTTGCAAATATTAAAAGCGGCAGCGGCCCAATTCTACCGGAAGTCACTATTGAGAACCGATCGACTACGCTAAATCGCTCTAATCATCCCGTAAATACGAAAGCATGCAAAGTCCAAAATCTTCGTCAGCCATTTGAGGTGGGTAATTATCATTGACTTGTCATTTCCTCCGCTAACCGGAAAAACTACCAGTTCACAGTTTAACGGTCTTTCATAGCATATCGAAAGATGGCATGTCGAAAGATGGTCGAAAGATGTCGCCTGTGCACGTAACACTGAAAGCGGGTGTAATAAGAAAACGCAAATAAGTGAGCATTTTTTTTGGTTATTGTGGGTAACGTGCGATAGGTCAACTAGCAACGTGCGATACTTTTACATAATAAATTATGAAAAGAGAAGATTAATGCTACACATTATTTATGTCCGCCCGGGCTTGGCTAATATATTTCTCACACTTACAGCAGAAATCACCAGTTTGTTCAGAACATCATGACTCCTTCTTAGAATAAGAGTTTGTTCGTGAGCATGATCAACAAGGCAATGGCTCCACACAAGCTAACGTTACCGTGCGAGATCCCGGTTGCACCACTCCATGGAGGCTTATCTGAAACTGCCAGTGTCTGGGTTCTGTTGCATGATTTATCTGAGCACGAAGACAAAGACTTAACCCAAACTTTCTGTCCGTCCACCTGCAAGGGAAGAGTTCCATTTTTCACGGCTGATGCAAACTCTTGGATGGTCTGGTTGAAGTCAACAGATGGAGCAGACGTGGTAACTATACCCAGAGCTTTTTTGTCGGCCAAGACTATGGAGATGTCCAGGTTATCAAGATCAACCACAGCATCAGTGTAGGCAAGCCAGTCCATCACGTTCGTATTCCACTTCAAGGTACTTGCAATGTTTGAACCCACTTCATCTGCAAACCGACTTTGGAGATCGGCCTCTGGAAGAGAATTAGTGGAACGCCGTTTTCTTTTCTTGAACTTCTGGACTTTTATCTTGAAGAATTTGATCACATCCTTTAATGTTTGTTTGGCTGATTCGAAAGTCTGCTTGATCTTAGACGAGATACATTTGGTTGGTATGTTCCACATTCCTTTTAGGGATTCCCATGCTGTATCGAGCTTGATGAAAGAGCTCTTAATGGTCCAGAATATCTTGACGTATTGAACATAATCGAGATCACAAATTGACGGCGCGTTCTTGTCAGGTTTTAAGTAGCATGGAGTGTGAGAAGCAAATGCTCTCTCTCTCGTATCTTTTTACATGTTGGATTGGCCCAGGGGCGCAGCAGAGGTACAAGAGCAACCTGTAGACACTTACGGACACCATCCATCCATGTTTGCCCTTCTGCGCTGAACTTGGCCTTTCGTTCTTCAAACAACCTGCAAAACTTCTCAGCGTAAGTTATTGCGTAAGCATTGCTTGAAGCTTCGCAAGGGTACTTCTTTTCCAAGCAGTTGCGATACCAATCACAGGAATCTCCAGCTGGGCTGTAACACTCCGGAGGTATGGATGTAGTTGGGATGCCAGTGTATGGATTAGAAGTTGGACTGCCAGGTTGACAGGAGCAATCGTCTGTCACTGAGCCATAGTTTTTGTCATGTACCTCTATCATGCACTGGTACCAGCAATAAGTTGCATAGCGATCCGTACAGATGTGTTTGTGGCCACTTTTTTGCTGGATGTAGGCATTTGACAGGCAGGTTGCCCACTGATATTGGTTATTGTATCGCTCTAGTTGAATGCACGCAGTAGGCCCCGGTGGACCTACATTCACGTCACACTGGGTGGCCCATCCACTCTGCACCACAAATAGCAACAGAAAAGCCAAAGCCCACATCTCGCTCTGAAGTGAAGGTGTGAACTGTAGATAGAAAATGACCAACATAAGCGGAGTAATTATGTACAGTATTTAATTAATAACTTTGAATTTTCCGTGATGAATGTAGATGGCCGCAAACGATTAACCTTTCCATTAGTAACCCTACGAAATGTAGTTATATCATGTTACAAATTATGTTTAATTAATGATTCAACCAATGAAAGTAGTCCAGTCCCTGAGCTCTCACTCCTTGCTCTTGGTTTAACCTCTATTTCAGGAGGGGAAGGGAGAAATCTGGAACTGGACTAAAATGAAATAAGAAGTTATGTAATGCGTTTTATCGGTCTATATTGACTGAGACTAGCTGAATGTATTTGTATACTTCAAACTGTGGGAAGCAGTTCTCATGTTGGCTGATTAGGAAACTCTATCGTCGAAGAAATGCGAAATATCATTGAAAAATCAATGAAGCTCATTTGCATTTTAACGCGCACCATTGCTTTGTTATCTTACATTCAGATACAGTTAATCCAATCAATGCCTAGTATTGGTTAATGAGTTTTAGCGGGGACTTGTTCATTCGCAAGCAAGATGCTACATCACCAGCATCTCCTGTACATCACGAATAAGACAAAAAAACTAGGTTTACGTAAAATAACTTTTGCAGACCCTTTGCGGGCCCAGTTTTTCATTGTTTATGAACCCATCGTAAGCAAGTTACCCAATTTCGCATGGAAATAGCCGTAAAATCATAAACCGTAGAATAAATTGTACGGGTTAGTTAGTCAACTCAACTAGCTCGACTTGTTAAATTCTGTGCGATGGCTATTTTAGTAGCCATCGCATTATATCGCATTAATAAAATAACTATATTAAAGATGGCTTTCAGTCTTCAGATTGACGGGATTAAAATTTCATACATTATGGACTGACACCTTCTTCTCGAAAGCCATCAGGTTCTTAGAACTATGTTGTTTATCTATACATGGATTCACATCAGTTACCAAAAACTATAGATGAGTGAAGACTCTACAGCGTGTGGCAGGATCTGTTTAGATTATGGTAAATAGCTTTTGTATTTAGTATTTAGCATGGACTGTTTATTAGTAGTTTATTAGTATTAATTTTATATATATATATATATATAACTTTAAATATTAGTATTACCTGATGATTTTTAACCGTGTATACAGAAATGTTAAATAAATAAATAAATAAATGGAATGTTCTTTAACATCGACCTTTTAAAACCGTATAGTTTCACTGTGCAGAGGCATGCAGTGTCAAGACTTTCGAAACGAAAATGCTAAACTGACAGTCAGGTATATCGATGGACATCACTACATACGTCTAAAATTAATTGTGTTTGACAATGACTTGTGTAAACGTTCAAGACATTATTTATAACAAGTGAGTTACACGTTTCGACCGAAGAACAGCGGCTTTCGTTGGGTATTAAATACCAGCTGAATAACGGCCATATAAAGGTTCACAATTCTGCCCGTGCTAGTACGCTAGCAAAATGGAACAAACGACATGTACAGCTGCCGCGACACAACAGATTACGCAAGAGGCCTTGTATTAAGCCCCGGCCAATCGATCGCAACATGTCAACGCAACATATCGCAACATTGTTGAGCGAAGCATGTTGCGTGCATTTGGCCACCGTGTTACGACATGTTGCGACATGTTGGGTGTTGTTGGCTCAAATTTGACCATTTTCAAACTTGAGGCAACAACACCCAACATGTCGCAACACATCGCAACACGGTGGCCAAACGCACGCAACATGTTGCGCCCAACAATGTTGCGATATGTTACGTTGACATGTTGCGATCGTTTAGCCGGGGCTTAAATATCTCCAGTGTCAAAATGCTCGTTGGCCGCATTGCGATCTCTATTAGAATATCAGACCTCGAGAAAAAGTTCCTTATGATAAACACCCGCCTTGTGTTCAATGATGGCGGAATTAAAGTCTATGTCATGGCCAAACTGATTCGCGTGTTGCGCAATTTTAGAGTTATTTGTCTCCAGCACGAACCTGTTGTTTTTGTTTTCGTCAAGTTTCCGCACGAAGAAAGAATCGTGAAATGGCGTGAAATTCGTCTGTTCGCAGGTTAGGAACAAGTCATTGTGGAAAGCGAAAAAGTTTGAAAAACGTATCGAGTTGCTACGAGATGCAAATTCTGCAAAGAATTATAAAGACCAACGCCTTAATTTTCACAAACTCTACTGAGTTCACATAGAGTTCTAAAGCTTTGACGTCACGTTGTCATGGAAGCAGAATTTTCTGTTCTAAACAAACGCGCTCAGCGAGAAAAATGGCGTCGCTTTCAATCGCTTCGTTGATCTCTTTCTTCTTTGAAGAAAAAAAATCCATTGAGCGGGGAGAAAATCATTATAAATCGGATCATATTGAGTCATTCAGTTACCAACAGGGTGTTCTACGCGGAGAGGTCCATGCAAGCATGAAAAAAAAGGTCTACAAAGTCACGGTGAGTAGAGCGATCGTTTTTAAACAGTTGCCGAAGTAATATTTGTAGATATTCAGCACGCATCCTCTTGTTTTCTCCTTAAATTTCACAATTCAGCGTTAGTCAGTTTATATTTATTTCAACTTCTAGGGCTCCTTGAAACAATTAAAGCGTGTAGGCCTTTTTCGTCCGAAAATCGTAAAGCTACGATCGTCTATCAGAGAAGTTACGTTGACTTAGTTTTCTTATGTTGTACTTCTCATCTGAACCCTTTTAGATATACCTAAATGAGCAATTTGACATAAAATCTACGGAGTGTGAATGTCCAAGGGGTAAATTCAAATGCAGCCACGCAGCTGCACTTTTTATCCACGGCATTCACAACCTCAGCCGCACGGACATCGAGTGCCAATGGAGGAAGAGGAAGTCAAACAGCTCCCTGTCACTGCTGGCAGTCGAAGAAATGTTTCCCCTGCCAAAGAAGTATGTGGCGATCTCTAGAACTCCTGATGCATTAGATCGGTCTGCACTCTATGAAGACTTGAAAGAGTATGGTAGATTCACTGGTCTGTGCTGGCTTATGAGCCCTGAACCAGCACCCGAAGCCAAACTGCCCATTCCAACAATTGAAGAAATTATTTATTCAGACGAGTTTCTTCAAACCAGAGAGTCCCAACAACAGCTGGATTGCTTGGTGCGTAAAGCCAAGGTCGACGAAAGGGATATCGTCTTAGTCAGTGAAATGACTGTGGGCCAGCGAGACAACCCAACCTGGCATCTTGCAAGAAGAGGAAGACTGACTGCAAGCAATTTTGGCTCTGTTTTGCAGGCAAAAAGAGTCACTCCATCCCTTCTGAAACGACTCCTTGGGGAGTATGATTTGTCCCGAGTTAAGGCAGTACAGTGGGGGGTAAACAATGAAACAGAAGCTCTCAGAGCATTTACAAGGTTAACTGGAAAGACTGTCCTGGAAACTGGAATATGGCTGGATGCTTCTGGAATTATTGGTGCCTCCCCTGATGGCCTAGTGGATGAAGATTCTGTTTTGGAAGCAAAGTGTCCCTACACGGAAAGAAACATGACAATTGAAGAGGCAGTCAACACCTCTCCCAATTTCTGCTTGGAGAAAACTGAAGGTGGCCAATATGCTTTGAAGAAAGAACATGTTTATTGGCATCAAATTCAAGGGGAGATGTACTTCTCTCGCCGGAAGTTTTGTTATTTTGTTATCTGGACAGCTAAAGATGTGGTAGTTTTAAAAATAGCGAGGGATGAAACTTGGAGTGAAAACATTCCAAAGCTTATGCAGTTTTATTTTGATCACCTCTTCCCAAAGGTTGTTGAGGGACAGTTATAACCTTATATGATTGTCATCTATAATAATATTATAAAGAATTTGGGCTTTTGTATTTCCTTGGGTAATCCCATTAGAAAAGATTGGGAATGCTTGTCAGGCAATTGAAATTGAACCCCTAAAAGAGCACAATCTGAGGAAGTCCTGCAGTCCTGTTGTACAAACTTATTTTTGAAAGTTCCCCCCCCCCCCCCCCTTTCCCGACATTACCTCAAGGTCTGAATCTTTCACTGCCTTAGTGTAGATAATTTAAAATTAAAATTTAACTTGTAATATAAACACCTGACCCACTTAAAGTGCACTTATTCATGATTATTCATTGGGTGTCATAAGGGTGGGTGAGGGTGTAAGGGTGCACTCCATATACACCAGCCAGAAGACTATTTTTAAGTTAGTGTTAACCCTCATTGTGTGGGTGAAGATATACATAATGTAAATCCACTAATGATTGCAGATTTATTTCACTCCAAGTAACCAATGTATTTTACCTAGTTAATACTTAATTCCATTTCAACAATAAATAATCAAATTCATAACCCTCACATCCCTCCTTGATGAGAGGAAACTGTAAATTGACTAGTGAGGCACACAGTTGAAATATGATGTCTGCATGACAACGCAAATATGAGGGTATAAAACTTAAGATCTTAAAGTCCTTAAGCCTAGCATTTGCCCGCTCAACATGAATTCTGCATTTTGCTATGGCCTTTGTTGCCCTTGCTTCACTCTCAGTGAATGCACCATTGTTTAAAAAAGGTGGTATATTTACAGAAACACCATTTGGTACAAGATCCTGTATAACAAAACCCTTGTCTGCCAGGACCATATCTCCAGCAGTTAGGTGGTTTAGCAATCCTGATTGCTGCACAATTGCCTTGTCGGATATCGACCCTGGATAAAGTTTACTTACATAAGTAATAACACCATTTGGGGCTACACCCACAATAACCTTGAAGGAATGCATTCCCCTATAGTTAGAATAGGTAGCATTTTGCTGGCTCATTAGCCCAGGTGTGGCAATCTCAATATCTGTACAGTCTATTACAACTCTACAAGAACCAAATTGACTGAAAGATGATGGGGCAGACAACTTGTTCTTATCCCTACTTGGAATTGATGTCATGAGGTCATTAAATTTGAGTGCAGTACATGAATGAAGGTTGTTACAATATTTGCTATTGTGGATACACTGCAATTAAATAACTGTGCAAGGTGAAGGTTTGTATAATTTTGTCTTACTTTCATCAAGGTAATAAATATTTGGTCTTCAAAAGTAATTGATTCAACTTTCCAACCAGCAAAGTAATTGATGGCCTGTTTGAACCTGCATGTATAATTAACAACAATGTGAAAAACTTCCTTTGTTGGAAGGCCAGTCTCCATCTTTAAAACATTTTCATCAATTGCTGACACTGTGTTATGTTTTTGCAAGTAGTCATTTTTTTCTTTAAGGTCCATTAGGTCCCTTTCTGCTTGTTGCAGTTCTGCTTCCAGGATAATTTCTCTTGTTGTTGATGGTCTCTCCAAATTTTCCCCACTGTCTTCTTGACAGTCTTGTTCTTTTTCCCTTGCTGCTTTTATCATATCTTGCAGAGACTCCTTCTTTGCTGGCTCGATTTTTTTCTTCTTTTTTGGCTTTCCTTCTTCTGCAGCGAAGAGTTTGTCTTGATTTCTCTTGAAAATTTCAGGACCATTGCTTTTATTTCCATCTCTGAAATGGCAACTGCAGACTCGGGCGTGTTTTCCTGGCTCTCTATCTTGTCTCCTGTAGCGGAAAGAGGATTATTTTAGCAGCATATTTTGAAAAGAAACCACCTTCATTTAAAATAAAAGAAAATGCAAATACTGTGGGCATTGGTAAACGTGTAAAGCTGGATTATTAAAAGCAACTACAACCAAACCTGTGGTATCTAACATTAATTTCAAGCGAGTCGAACGTTAATTCTCCTCTTCAAGGAAAGACATTTAAAATCTGCAGAAAGGCCACCCGACAACCCATAACAAATAGTAAGCAAACTTTACGAACTTCGTAATAAATGTGAGCTTGAGCTTAGTTTCATAACAAAGATGGCGACAGTCTATCTGCATCAACGGGACTGCGTGCAAACGTACTTTTCTTATCACGTATGTATCATGATCCGGGATAAGTATTTAAACCTCTGACCTTTACTAACCTCAGTAGGCGAACCCATCTTCTGTATTCATCCAGCTTTTTCTCCTTGTTAGGGAATCCGAAAAACCGGCACGTATGGCTTTCCGAGTGGTGGTCACACTCGGGCGCGAAGCAATGCACCATTTCGATCGTTTCCTTTCAAATTCCTTTTCAGTTTTACAACTTTCGTGTGAATTACAACGTCAATCGTATTCGAAGTCTCCTGGTGCTTTTCTAAACGATAATTACACCCTTGACCTCTTCAATACAAAAGCTACGAAAAGGACGCGCAATATGACAAGCGTTTGTTTAGAACAGGAATTTTTAGCGCCATGGTAACGTGACGTCACACTTTAGGACTCTATTGTGAAATGTTGTTGACAAACGTTTATATAGTTATACAACTGTACTCACCAAAGACCGCCTACTGGGAGAAGCAAAAAGTGAAGAGAACGCGAACTCCTGACGACCGCCAAGGCGAGCAATCGATCTTTCTAATTCGACTAGGATGCAGAGATGTTGCAAATCCCGAAGCTCGAGTTTAGGAGGGTGGGGATCGTGGAGGAAACCTCTCCAGTTGGGTTTTTTTACAATTTGTCAGTCAATGTAGCATGATGACGACAGAAACACTGATTATGTCACCAAACATAATTATTTGTTGGTTTGTTTTCTCCTTTCAAACACTTTGTCAAAACTGCTTAAGTATTTTTACATCCCTTTGAGTCGCCATCCCCCCCCCCCGCCCCCCGCCAGTGCTCCTATTGTGCGTATCGATCCTCCAATCGCTGTTTACATCCTCAGTTTCCTAGAAATTATCGGTATTCCTGCATATGATTAAGTTGAAACTGTCACGGAGACTAAAGATGTTGACATTGTATTGTTTTAAGATCTTGAGGTCAAAAGACGAAATTGTTCAAAAAAATTTCAAAAAAGAAACCGACGTTACCTCGCTTTTGCGATATTCTCAGCTATAGTTAACTAAGTGCAAACCTCTAACTATCACAAATCTTCGATGTTAGGTTTCTTACAATCGATATGAAACTGCAGTGTGCAATGAAATCCTAAATAATATGCTGACCTTTTCATTACAGACTGACTTGGTGCGTAATTTCGTCCAATTAGTTGACGGTTTGAGGTCTACGTGCCATGTAATAGCTATAAGGGTTTCCAGCACGCAATTACAGTAATAATGGAATAGAGACCAGGGAAAGCCACCCGCGCGTGTGCTGCACTTCCTGTACTCTGAGGCCAGAGTTTGGGAGTTATACTTTCTGCAATAGCAACATAAGGTAATCCATTTTTATTTAAATTATTTTCTACACGTAGCATTAAATTGAGAGCAATTTTCGACGCATTGTCTTACATTGTCTCAGTTATAAACGGCTAAAATTGTAACGCAATCGCCAACAGCATAACGTCACGTATTAATCGTATTTAACGTCTGGGCCGCCTGTAATTTATTAATTTATTTATTTTGTTTACCTGTGCGTTTATCACGGTTAGTTGCACTTTACTAACACTATCCTTTTTTTAACTACATGAGGGTAGGTTTTAGCATTTCTGTAACCTCTCACTTCAACGAGGTTGTTTCCTTGGAAACGTCCAATGCAATAGCTACAAAAAATACGCTACGGATTTTAAAAGTATTGCAGTGATAAGTCAGAATCGTATAGACCATGCTATAACTATCTAATGTATGTACTTCTCAGTGCATCAGAAAATACTGGCTTCGCACATGATCAAGACAGCAATGGCACCAACCAGTCCAACATGGCCACCGTGAGAGATTATCGTAACACTATTCCATTTTGGAGGCTTGTCTGAAATTGCCAGTGTCTGGGCCTGGTGACATGATTTATCAGAGCACAAAGCCAAAGACTTGACCCAAACATTGTAACCATCCACCTGCAAAGGAAGTGATCCGTTTTCTACTTCTGAGGCAAACTCTTGGATGGTCTGGTCTAAGTTAACGGACGTTATAGACGTAGTTACAATACCCAGAGCTTTCATGTCTGCCAAGACTAACAAAACATCAAGGTTATCAGAAGCATCATTCATATTTCCGCTGTAGGCAAGCCATTCCATCACATCTGTTTTCCACTTCAAGGTATTTGCAATGGCTTGGCCGATTCCATCTACAAACCGACTTTGGAGATCAGCCTCAGGAAGAGAATCAGTTAAACGCCTTCCTCCTTGGTTGAATTTTTGAACTACAAGTCTTGTGATTTTGATTAGCTCTTTTGTGCCTTCTTTGAAGCTGCAGCTGCTAATCTGACTGTCCACACCGCATGTTTTTTCTGTGTTCCACAGGCCTTTAAGGGATTCCCAAGCTGTGTCCAGCTTACGGAAGGATCGTTTGATGCTCCAGAAGATCTTGAAATAGTCCGAGCAATCAAGGCTGCAAATCGAGAAAACAGTGAGCATGGCATCTTTGACAGGAGTCAAGTAGCATGTAGTTTGAGAAGCCAGCGCTTTCTGTCGTATTTCGTGACACGTGGGGCTGGCCCAGGGAAGCACTAATGGTTCTAGAGGGGCTTGAAGACACTTTCGAACGTCGTATACCCATTTCTGCGCAGCAGGACTGAGTAACGCTTTTTGCTCGTCGTACACCCTGCAAAACCTCTCAGCATAATCAATTGCATAAGCGTTAGTTGCTGCTTCACAGTGATACAGCCTTACCAAACAATCACGATACCAGTCACAAGGATCACGAGGTGAACTGTAACATGATTGCGGCAGATGTCTAGCAGCTGTACTTCCAGGTGTGCAGGAGCAGTCCCTGGACACTGAGCCACTTCCTATGCTGTACACCAAGAGCATGCACTGGTACCAACAATATTCGCTTGAGGGGTTTCCACAATGGTGTCTGTCGCCACTTTGTTCGTGAATGGAACTATTAGTGAGGCAAATAACCCACTGATACTGGTTGTTGTAGGCCTGCAACTGGACGCAAGAAGTGGTTCCTGAAGGGCCTCTGAATGGGTTGCATTGCTGGGACCAAACGCCGTGTACAAGGGCAAAAAACAGAACAAATTTGGACCTCATCTGCAACGTGGGAGATTACAATTAAAAATAAAATAGTACATAAGAACACGAGGTAGTACATATGTATGCAGCTATTTGAGTTGAGGCAACAAAGACTCAAACAGCCTACAGAAAGAAAGATAGTTGCTTAATGAGAAATGATATGAGAGAAGCGATTTTGTACATTTTCTGTTTCTTCAGTCGTATGCACACACGACACTTAAGTCCGTGGTAAAGTTTAAAACGATTTTATAAAACTCAAAGACATCAGAAAGAAAATCTACAGAAAAAGATCTCGTGAATAATGGAAAAACACGGAAAAACAAATACTTCAAAAGCAAAGCCTTGCAGATGTACTCCGCAAGACATAAATACTCAAAATTCCAGTGAACGTACACTTCCAACAACATTCGGCTGGCCTTGTGGCGTAGGCTTGACACTTTCAACCGAAAGAAAGATGCCTAGTTATTCAATATTTCCATAACACCTCTTCCCTCTGCCGTTTCTCAAAACAAAGTAACCATGCCAAAACAAAATCGCGGAAAAATAATCCGTTGATATACTTGCAATCTTGAATATAAAATATTAAGACGTGTAAGGCCGGTTGCATGACCTCGGCAATGCTTTCTCTGGAAGAACGCCTCAGTCTTTTTACATAGCTATTGTGTCACGCTATCCAAGATTCCATAATTCAAGTGAAAGGACTTCAATTACAGTTCGAATCGGCTTTCAGTCTCAGATTATACTGAAGACCGATTTGTGAACACTTAGTTTGTTGACTTTATTCGTGTTTTTCTTCAATAACTTTTACTATTTGCCGATTTGAATTCCTAATAACACGTGATGAGTCGTTGGTAAAATTACTTTCACTTTTTTTACGGAAATGCAAATTGACATATAATACTTTTGCACTGTCATGTTGCTGGCGGCAATAAGGTAAGGCATATAAATAAACATGCCCAGTTAACCTTTTCTAACTTGTAAACATCAATGACTGAAATATTAAAATTGTACTGAATTCATTTTCAATCATGAGCTCACTGGCATAAGGGAAGTTTCGTGCTGCTAAAACACCTACAATCTGAGTTCAGCTTTTATATAGACTCAATTATGTGACGTGCTGTTCTTACTGTGCATGTAAATTTGATTTGTCTCTCGTCAGTTGACCGCAGCCTCGCTTTTACTGTCTCATATGTGCGAAGTGTTTCGCTCAATTCATCCAGATTTTATAAAATTATGTCCTTGAAGTCTCCACAGCCATTCAAGACGATGCTTGATGAGCCAGTTATATCATATCCCTAGTACCTTGGCCATGTTTGCCCAACCTGCTGTAAACCACGTACGAGACAGCGCGGCTATAGTACATGAGTGATATTACGAAGAGGTAATATTTGTTGTACTTACCTTGGTGGTTAGAAAATTTATCAGAAGAGCAATAGAATAACCTACGAGCTCGAAAGCTGAGCGGAACTTCTAACAAAAAAAACGTTGACGACTTTTATGCAACTCTTATAAATTATAATTCATCTTTGTTTCCTGTTTCGTTCAATTCACCTATATTGGCCCATTGTTTACCTCAGTCTGCGCAATGAGTAGTTTTACTGCCGCATCTACAATCAGATATCTTGCGATCTGGAGAAACAGGAAAGCTTAGATGAGATTTGAATAAATACAGCGCCGATAATAATCATAAAACCAAAGCCTGCATGACGAAGTTAAACAGTGCACTCTTTGAGCTTTATATATCATTGTTCCTGTCTTAATCTAGTTTTGCAGATAAAGCAATTTTTTTTTCGTTGTTTCGAAATCATTCTGGAAGGAATTACGCTAGTTTTACCCGAAAAAAGTAAAATCCACGATGTCTGCTTTATGTCGTCCAGATTCGTCACAATCGACAGTTAATTATCCTATCTTAGGCGCTGGCCATCATATTTTTCAGGGTGGAAGGGTGTTTGGCAATTACTAAAAGCATTCCGGCTCAGGAAAAGCAAGAAGAGGATAAATGTGCAATAAGCAAGCCACGGCAATGAAATATGTATGGAACACATCGTGCTTTTCAACTTGCTGCCGTGACGCTAGACCTTGGTAACGGACGTTTTCACATAATTTTAGCTTGCATGCATGAGCTATGTGCAATTAAACATTGGTGCCCGTAAGGGCTTTTCAAGAACTCTGTCTTATCGACATTGTCGGCTTTAAAGAGTATTTCAGTGAGTGTTTTAGACTAAAGCGTGGTCAGGAAAACTCTACTTGATGCAAGTTGCAAGCTTAAACATAACGTTATTTACAAGTGCATGTGCTGTACAGTGACAGGTTATTGTGCGCGTTCTCTTCTGTTAACACCCTCAGGAGTATGTATAATAAAACAGTATTATTGAATTCAGTGTTATCAAGGCCTTGGTTTGTGTTATCCTCCTCAGACTTTGGCTTCGACAGATAACACAAACCTCGGCCTTGATTATTCTAGCCATCATGCTAAACATCCTCCAATAATATAATTATTGGTGTTTTATCAAGCCACTCTCTGTGTGTATCCGTTCCACGGTTAGTTTGCCGAGCTAACAAATTACTGTTGTCTAAGTAAAGTATTTCAGAAAAGAACAGAAACAGGACAAAGAAGTGCAATTACTGAATGATTTATTTTTGTTACCTTCTATAATGCCTGGAGTTAACGTAAAATTAAACGCAGCCTTCTTACTTGAAGTCGTATTTATCGTAACACAATTCAAAATAAGAAAACTTTACGGAAACATTTATAGCGTTACTCTACTTGGTAGTTTCAATCTTTAGTCACCTAAGTCCACATGATTAACTGTTTTAAAATTTTTATGAACTAAAAAATACATTGAAAGAATTTTAAGTTTTTCGCTCAACCAAATCAAGTCCTTTAAAGTCAAAACAAGGTTCACTGTTATCATCATGGGAGTTTTCACCATTCCTCGTTTCAAAGTTCGAAAAAGTTTGAAAAAGCTTTGATCCCAACCATTTTAAGCGCGACTCCGGAAACGAGATATTAGAGTGGATCGAAAATAAGAGGTCTGCACTGATGTCAAGTCATCTCACTAGCAGATCGATCTTAATCGACATACTGTCGCTTGCATCTAAGCGTGGACACCCGACGCCAAAACATGCTCTAATTGGGTGTCAAACGTGGCATGATTGGTCATCAAACATTTGAAGTTTAGCAGACCGTAACGCGAACTTTCGCGCTCAAAGTTCAGCGCACGAAATGGTGAAGGATTGGACATTAAAGACTTCTTCAGGGAAATTAACCCTGACCTGTGTCAATATGCATGCGCCTTTCGCGAGAGTGGTTTTACTTCTAGTATAACCATGAAATATTGCCTGGAGCAAGACTTCAGAGTCTTTCAGAGCGCGAAAGTTCGCGTTACGGTCTGCTAAACTTCAAATGTTTGATTAGCAATCATGCCACGTTTGACACCCAATTAGAGCATGTTTTGGCGTCGGGTGTCCACGCTTAGATGCAAGCGACGGTATGTCGATTAAGATCGATCTGCTAGTGAGATGACTTGACATCAGTGCAGACCTCTTATTTTCGATCTGCTCTAATATCTCGTTTCCGGAGTCGCGCTTAAAATGGTTGGGATCAAAGCTTTTTCGAACGTTTCAAAAATCTAGGCTTTGGGTTATTTAGAACTAGGAGAAAAATAGCCTGACATGTGATTACACAAATATATATCGGGGCATTTTACCACTAATATTCGCACCGAGCTCGTGAAATCATACGAGTACACCGATGAATAGTCGGCCACGGGAATTGGACTTTGAAGGCCAAGATAAAATAGCAGAAACGATATCTACCTGACTGTAGCTACATTCACTTGGTTGACTAATGTAAAATCAGCATTTTATGGTTATGCTATCCAGGCTTGCAACTTGACAACGTTTAATTTAAAAGAAAAGTTTATTCGTCAACATCATCACAAAGGCAGTGATCCCATACATCCCGACGTTCCAAGGGGAGATGCTTACACCACCATTACGTTTACCAGGCTTCCGTGTAATGACAGGAGCCCATGGGCTCCTGGTAATGAGGATCTCACCAGTCACGGGTCCACCATCATCAGAAACTTTGGACGTGGTAGGGACGGGCCAAACTGGTGGTTTGTCTGAATTGGCCAGTGTCTGGGTGTCATTACACGACTTATCAGTGCATGAAGCCAAGGATTTCACCCAGACATTGTATTCATCGACTTGCAAGGGAAGGGTTCCTCCCTCTATGGCTGAGGAAAGCTGTTGGAGAGATTGGGTGAGGTTAACAGATGGGCTAAAGGAGATGACGATGCCAAGCGCGTTTTTATCTGCCAATACCATCACCATCTCTAAACTGGTCGGATCGCTCGTATTTTTAGCATCGCTTGGGTAGGCAAACCAGTCCATAGAGAAGGTGTCCCACTTTAATTCTCTTGCAATGGCTGAAGCGACTCCGTCTGCAAACTTGCGTCGAGCGGTCTCGTCTGGGGTGGAATCAGATGAACGTTTACCTCGTCGATTGAACTTCTGGAAGGTTAGTTTGGTGATTTTGATCAGTGCTTGCTCTCCTTCTTCAAAGCAATTGCGAGAACTGTTTGAACCACATTTGTCGTCAATGTTCCACAGTCCACTGAGAGATTCCCCATTTGTTTCCACGTTGAAGACATACCCTTTTATGACCCAGAAGATCTTGAAGTATTCTTTGCAGTCTAGGTCACAAATGGATGGTACGCCTTCGTCTGGTTTCATGTAGCAAGACACTTGAGATTCAAACGCTGTTTTTCCAATCTCTTGGCACGTTGGTTTGTTCCATGGACGCAGCAACGGGACTAATTCGACCTGGAGGCATTTACGAACACCATCTACCCACTTCCTGCCGTCGGAACTGAAAATGCTTTTACGCTTGTTATACAACCAGCAAATCTCTTCGGCATACCTCAGTGGGTCAGCATTGGCTGTACCTCTGCAAGGGTACTTCCTTTCCAGACAGCTGCCATACCACTGGCAACTGGTTCCAGAAGGACTGTAGCAAAAGGAAGGCAGAGATGTGGTGGGTGACAGCGTTGGGTTTGGTAATGAGCTTGGCGAACAAGAGCAGTCGCTGGTCACCGGACCGGATTCCTTGTCATGTACTTCCAACATGCACTGGTACCAGCAATAAATGGCAAACGGACTGATACAGGTGTGTCTTTGAAAGCTCTTCTGTAAAATGTAGCTATCGGTAAGGCAGGTTGCCCACTGATATTGGTTATTGTAAGAAGATATCTGGACGCAAGCCGTAGTTCCCGAAGGACCAAAGTATGAATTACAGCTCTGGGTCCATGCCTGCTGTGGGAAGAACAACAGGACAAGTACTGGCCACATTTCTCTGTGAAAAAAAGTCAACATAAAACAAATTAAGAAGGAGTCGTACGTAACGTCCGGTCACCGAGAACCTATGGTTACCAAATCCAGAAGTTGTTCGAGTGTTCGAAGCTCTCAGCTTGCTCTGGTCCATAAAGAGGGGCAGAGGAGGCGGGTAGATGCCACCCTTTCAGTTTATTTCTTTTTTTCGAAAAATTTAGGGTATTTGGATGTCAACTGTTTCTGTTTTCGGCTGAAGAAAAATCGAAATCATTTTGAAGTTCTTTTAACCATTTCATTCATTTCATTTCATAGGAGCTATGAATACTACAGCTAAGAAATGTGAGAGATGGAAATCAAAAAAGTTGAAAAAAGCTACATTTGCTTTTCAAAGAAAACGCATTTCATTTTCTGTTGCGGTTACATACGGCTAGACGTCGCATGCGATTTTAGTAGAAGCTTGCCCCCTTTTCAAGAGCCGTGAATGGGGTTAAAATCTAGAAAGATTAACATTGTAACATCCAAAGCTTTCTTGTTAACACTAAAAAAGTAAAATAATGTAAGTCCTTAAATGTTATGTCCTTCCAGCTAATAATAATCATTACGGACTGAGATGTTGTCAGTCCGATCATGTTAGTACTATCGTTTCCTAATGTGGACGTTGTTCTGTCGCACTTTGTAGTAATCGACACACTTTGTAAGACCTCTCGCACTTTGTAATAAAATTGCCGCAATTTTTAATAGCTGTTTCACTTTGTAATAACACTAGTCGCACTTTGTAATAAAAAAGCTGTCGCATTTTGTAATAAGAGACTGCCGAACTTTGTAATAATTACCGTCGCACTTTCTTATGAAGTCCGCTTGAATAATTCTTTAAATTTAGAAAGTTTGTGGGTAATCCTTAACGATGTGAGCACTCGAAGATAGGTAATACATCCCGCTTAAGTTTACAAGGGGAGAATGGCTTGAACGAAGTTCTGTTTAACGATCGATGGATGGCGATTGTATTCGCAGGCTACACTCATTTTCTGATAAGAACATGTAGAATTTGCCTAAGAATTTTCTTATTTCAGGGGGCCGCCAGGCCTGTAGTTGTCCAAGCACCGTGTTGTTATTGGCTCACGAAACAATACATAAATAATCCAAAAGAAGAAACAATAGAAGCTACAGGTTACCAGAACCAATGAAAATACAGGTCTGGAAGAGGTGCTGGACTACTCATTTCAGGCAATGCATCCTTTTAAATTTTGGGGGAAATTTCAACCTCAGATTCCTTATAAAAAAGGGTTTTCTAGAGAACAAAGTATCGTGGAAGTGGCAACTCTCATTTTCAATTTCGTATCTTATGAGTGACATTGATTTGTAGCTGTCAAAGGGAGGAAGTGTCTCATTTTCTCTTGCTTGACTGTAATAATTAATTTTCGTTACCACGTAAATTGATTCAGTGTAACCATAAAAAGAAAGAAAAAAGCAGATAAGACTATTCCGAGATATGGAACTGTTATCCAGTATCGATTCACTGAAATAAAAGAAATTTGACCTTTTAATTGCTTGCAGCCATAGGCGTACGGACACCTTCGGACTTGCGGGGGCGGTGACCTTATTGCCCGAAGAAAATTACACAATGCCCGAAAGCGTGAGTGTTGTTCAAACGCACTCAAATCGCAGTAAAAACAAAAACGTTCACAATTCTCACGTCTAATGAAACTGTTATCATTCCAGAAATAGTTATTTTGAAACCTCGCATCAGTCTATGACCTCGATAGACAGCCTAGAAAATCAGAAACTTATAAAAGAAACAGTTAATGGCTTGCTGTCGGAGAAAAATCATGTTCGTCTGGAGGTCTCGGAGCTTTTTCCGCTGGCTGAATACCCTGAAGATTCTTCTCTGAAACGAGCCCGATTTGAAGGAAGTCAGACGAGCCATCGTCCACTACAAAACAAAAACATTTAGTATCGTTTGGCAATTCTAAACGGGGAAATTCTATAATAATTTCAAGCTGCCGGGTATCTTAAAGTTTTATATCGAAACGACTTTTTGTTTCGAAACGACCGGACACCGAATTGGTTGTTAATTCGTACGAAAAGTTCAAGAAAATTTTTAAATGGCCCTTTGTGGAGCCATTCAAAATGGCTCTTTTCAGAGCCACCACAAAAACAAAAGTCTTGGTCTTCGATCGTTTGCTCAAAGTTTTTAGAGGGAAACTGGTTATGAAGCCCGGCAAATATCAAAGGAGCAAACAAAGATGCCAAGATTTATGTTGGGAGGTTCAAGACCGTGTACAATCATTTGTTTTTCGTTCATACACTATACATGAATTACGTAACCAAAACGTTTCTCTATATTGGTTGGTTCCTCAGTACGAAGTAAACAACTACTGTGTTTTATGCACGGTCAAGGCCAAAAAAGGGAACAAAAACCTAAAACAAAGAAATTTGTCGGATTTCATAACCATTTCCCTCTATTAACTATGGTTTGCTTTGATTCTTTTGTTATTGTTTTTGTGATGGAAATAATTTTCCACGATACAGATTTAAACGATATATGGCTTTTCCAAAACAGAATACCTGGATCCTTTTATCAAGGCAAACGTCACAGAAAGTAGCCTACAAGCCTGGCCTTGGCAACCTTTCAGAATGATTTCTCCCGAGTACTTTTGCCCGAACCATCAGCGTTTTGCCCGAAAAATGTCAAAAATTTCTGAAACCGGGGGAGAGGGGCTGCAAACCCCCTTCCCCGCCCCCCCCCCCCCCCCCCCAGGCCCATACGCCTATGTTTGAAGCATTGCAGACAGAAACATACTTACGATATACTTTCTATTTCCCCGAAGCTCATGATCTCAGCGAACTTTATTACAAAGTGCGACAGCAGTTACTACAAAGTGCGACAGTCTCTTATCACAAAATACGACAGCCTTTTATTACAATGTGTGACATGTATTACAAAGTGCGACAATTTTATTACAAAGTGCGACAATTTTATTACAAAGTGCGATCAGTGTTACAAAGTGTGACGATTATTACAAAGTGCGGCAGAACACAGTCAGATAGGTAGTATGATTCAGTCTCTGAGATCGAGGAAAAAAATTAAAGGAATATTAAATATGCTAAACGAAAAGCGTCGCTGGAAAACTACGGCATTGGAATATGCAGTAAACCAAAAAGTAAAGATCACCTTCAAGCTGCGCTAATATTGGTTCTATGATATTGCGTTTCAGAAACTGAAAAAACACTTCAGACCTGCAAATACATGAAACCTTCGATTGACTGATACGCATGATACGGATCGTGAAGTAAAATCACCGCCGTCATATATTGGCCCTTTAAAATTTGATAAAGTTTTCAGGAGTGAGAAAAAGCTACGCGAATACGATAGGTCTCAACTGCATGTACGTATGTATTGGAAACTCATGTCTTGTTTGAGACAGCACGGAGAAAGCTTATTAGAACGCTCGTTTACGATAATTCCACTCGAGGTTTAGGCACGACACGCAGTTTCTGTCTGTTTTTGCCTGGAGACAGCTAGTGCAACTTGTTTTGAATTACAATTTTTTGAAGTACCTTTTTAATGTAGAACGTAGCTGTAGGTCAGTGAATATCTCACTAGCACGTGCTATGATAAGGCAATTCTGATATTCCATTGCAACTGCACGTTTCTCCAAATGGCAGGAAGTGGAATGTCAATGAAAACTGAGCATTATTCGATCTGTAAATTGTGTTTTAGCAGTAGGTCAAAAAGAAGTCCAACAATTGTTTCTTTCAGTTTAAGTGGCATGCTTGAAAACTAGCTAGTTGTAGCTAAATGCATCGACTACTATAAGCATTAAACATTTAACATTTAATTAAACAAAGATCATTGTGTTGTAGTGCACGTTTTACAAAATTCCAAAGTAAACTCTAACAAGTTAGCAATGACGTCATTTACAACTAAAATATATATGCACTGTTGCATCAGAAAATAAGTGCGGTATCACGGTCTAATATCACGGTCTAATATCATTGTGAACGATACAATAATATTAGACAACAAGTCACAAATGACATCATCAAGAAATATCCAAAATTTGATTCCTTTAATAACACAGAGAAAACAATATTTCTATTTAACAATGCTGACACTTTTATTTGTAAAAAACTAGGTTACTTTACTTATGAAGCACTACAAATAAGAGAACTTTGTAACCCTAGAACTTAAAATGAAGAATCTTGTAACTAACTATGTTTATTTTTCTTTCTGGTTGCTGTTGTAATTTGTTTCGTTTTTGAATTTTTATTTAACGATTATGTATTTAGGTAACACCATTTATATGGGAATACCAATAAATTGTTGTTGAATTGTTGTCGATCCTTAAACAGAGCTTTTTCACCCAGTAAAAGTGAAATCAGACATGCTGCCTGCGAGTCGCAGGCTAACTGTGGTCTAACTCACGAAAAAAAAAAAACGGACATAAAAGAATTAATACTCATGGTTACGTATAAAATGGAGACAAATATGAATTTACTCTAATTTCATTTAGCATTTCTGCCACTTTCAGTCAGAATGTTTGACTCTTTTTCAGATAAGCTGGAAGGAATGATCACGGAAATTGTGAGTACATCTCAGAAAGCTTGGCCACTTGATGGCCTGGAGTTTAACTGTTTGATGCGGAGATCATGAAATCTTAATGTAGGCTAGACTGTTAATAACAATTATTATCACTTTGTCGGGCATTGTGGCGCATTTTGTAAACCAATGAAAAGTGAGAATAAAACAATCATACGATCTAAGCAGCCAGCCAAAATCGAGAAGCCATTACAATGTTCGAGTAAATACCGCCTTTAGTAGCTCCATGGCCGGTGGCGAAGTGAATGTAAAGTTTTGCGACTTCAAGTCAAACCGACTCAGTTCAGCCAATTATGTCAAACTGTCAGTTTAGCAATTGTACAGTTAATTTCAACACTTTAAAATAAGCTTTATCGAAGTTTCCTTTCGTGTCTTCCACAATTTTTGAAAACTCGAATAACAAGAAGCTACGCTTGATGTATTTTGTATTTTCGTTGACGGAAAATAAAAGCCATTCAATTATTCAGACTGTTTCGTTGTCATTTTTTCAGTTATTATTTTCTCAATGCCCTCTGAAATGATAATAATGGTAAGATAGTTTATGTTCTTTGGCTTCTCAAAGCTCATTTTAACCCTCGCCTAGCGGCTCGGATTAAAATGAGTCTGAGTCGGGCCCAAAGCATATTTATGTCCGCGAACATAAACTCTATATTATAACAGACTGTTTCCAAACAAGAAACATCATGTCGTAGATACAAGGAGCAATTTTAAATACAAAAATTTCGATCACTATACTATCGTTAGTTGAAATACTCAAGGAAATCTATATAGTGTACAGCTGCGCTAAATGAATGAGTTCCCCTAAGGTTATTGATAGGCGCTGCCGCATTCCAATATTAGACTGGGTACAGCTAGGCGGGCGGAAGAACGAAACCATTACACTGTAGATTGATCAAGAACGTGCGCTCCTGCACGGTATTCTTTCACACTCTCAAAAAGGATCTTTGTGCATCATAACACAGTTTTTTATCTTCTGATTATATACATACTTGCTGACGTTGCAGAAAATTGTAGTGTCATTTACTGACGCTATTTAATCTTCCTACACACTTGTCAGTTCCATTCGACGACCATAGCCTATTCGTTTTTAACCCTCGGAAGTTAAAACGAAAAGAACTCATATGCATTTTGTCATGTTACGAAAGTATAAGACAATATTATTAATAAGACTCCGGAGTTTCGTGACAACCACATCTGAAGGTTGCAGGCGAAACTAGACCTTCCGAAGAGATTTGCCACAGTCCAAGTTCGTTCAGCATACATGCACATAGGTAGGTAGGTAGGTCGCCTATATTTATACACGATTTGTATGAAATTTGAAAAGCTTCTGGGGTCGTGTACAGTACATTACTTCTAGATATTAAAATACAAAAAAATGCAGTTTTACAGTACATAACAACTAATGTACATGTATATATTAAATGCAATTAAATCGGCAGTTTAAAAGAGTATTGAAATGCAATCAATGCGACATTAAAACAAATAGATTTACTTTCAAATATGTACAAAATCTTCTAAGGCGTTGCCGCCTTCTCATATTACACTAGCGGTTGAGGCTGATACGTTGAATTTGATACGTTGAATTTAACGGCCCTAAAAAGTTCTGAAGTTTTGAGCTTTTTAGCAAGCATATAATGTCTTCTTTGAACAAGGTCAGTATTATTTGTATGCAAACATACATCGTAACACATGGACTGGAATAGAATGAAATTTCAGAAGTCGTTTACTCACCGTTCAGTTTCTTCAGATATTCTGTTCTTTTGCCAAATAGGACGGAATGCAATGCCTAAGCAATTCGATTGTTCGGTTTATCTGCAAGCTAGCGTGGAAGTGCTTTCACTTTCACGTGGGCTTGGCATGACGTAATTAATTGCGGTTTTTAAGCGGATGAAAAATTCATACCTCACTATCTATTCTGTTGTAAATATTGAGTAGCCCAGTAGTGTGCACTTGTTAACAAACTGGCAGCCACCTCTATGCGTTTTTGAAGTGTGTGAGAAGAGGATTTTTGGGATTTTGATAAAGTTTGTGAACGATTAATAGATTTATACTCAAACAATGAGATTATTTGATCATTAAATTATTCGCTCATTGCAGTCAATAGGCCATTTCCGAGTTACCTCGTGCCGTCTGTGTCAAAACCAGTCCTCGGGATCGTGCGCGCGTGCAAAACCTTTCATATGAAAATAAGTTTGATTTGCGTAAAAATGAACCTGTAGGCGGAACTCATTTTCATAGGAATGGTTTTGCACGGGAACTCGTTTTGACTCAGAGGCAAAAGGTAACTCGGAAATTTGGCTGCGCCCTCGTCAACTACCATGCGTTATAGTTCACCACAGTGACGCTCGTGTGTTCATTGGCGGAGAGACACTATCTGCCCATAGTGCCCGTCCGAGGGAAATACCCGCATGGATAGCACTCGTCCCTGAAATTCTTTTTTCTGTAAACAAGCGGGCCACTATAGAAAAAAATAATGGAAAGACGCAATTTGTTGTATTTGAGTATATTTGGCTTTTACTCCTTTCATCTAAAAATGTTGAAAATAATTCAATAGGATTTTTGAACTGACGCGCGGCGGTAAAATTGGTGGTTAGCAATAAAGACAATAGAGTGTTTATGTCTCAGAACCAGTCTCAGAACTATCTGTAGTTTTCCCTTGGAAATTTGATGTCCTTATTAAAACTAGTCTGCCCCTGAAGCTTCGTTTCTCAGGCAAATCTCGCAGACACTTCCTTCTCCCATGATGCATCAAAAACGCCTCGATCTGAGGTAGACTAGGAAAGAGGTAAGGGTAAAGCAGGCGAAGGTTGTTGGTGTCGTGTTGTTGAAAACGGAGTTATGCATCCGATTTTGGTGTTATATTTTGCTTTCAAGCAAGAAGGAAAAGCTGTGGAAAGAAGGAGGAAGTCCTACCAATGGTAAGATCAATTATTTAACGTATTTTGGCCATCAGGCTGGCGAGAGTAGAATAGAAAATAATGCATGGAGGAAAAATGTCTCATTAAAATCCTTCCGAAATCCTTCCTATAATTTAAGCTGAAGCTTAATTTAAGCTATCGAATTTGCTTTAGTTTACTCAGATCTGTGATAAGAATAGTCGTGTTTAGGTCGTCCTAGTTACTTTTATATTAAAATTTTATCCTTTACATTTGGAAAGGGTGAAATTTCTGTACGTGTACCCGCTCAATTTCCGTGGGAGCTAACTTGTGTGAGTCTATGTGCAACGTTCCGTGCTCGGGTTAACCGGTTTGGTTAGATTTGTTTAGGTTCATAAGGGTAGTGACCATGAATCACTGACAATGTTTGCGTGCAGTTAAGCTTGAGGCCTTCTACATCCCACTAGATGTCTGTTGTTAAGTGGTACTCAGTGGTAGTGTTAAACAACTCTTAAATTGTTTTGGGATGTTCAATCGATGGAAATCGATGATCGGAAAAGCAATCGATCAATTGATAAAAAATGTTAATTGGTATCTATTGATATGGGTCAATTATGATCAATCGATATAGTTACGCTAAAGCTGTTCATCCATTGCTAATAATTGGCAGTACAAGTTCCAGAGCGTCTCAACACTAAGCATATACCACAGTAACCAGGCTTTAATTGTTCTTGTAATTTCAACCGAAGTAGAACTCTCAGTGAACGCATTCATTGAAGGATACTATCTTTTTTGTTTCAAAGTACATGTAAATCTTGGTAGGCAGTTTACTGCTTGTAGCAAAGGGGAGAAGGTGGAAATGCGTTAAAAGTTACTAGAGAACATGGGCTGCTCAGCCACCTTCAATCTGAGCTTGTTTTTGCTTGTTTTTATGAGTTTGTGTTTGCTCTTAGTAATTGTAAGCATTTCGCAGTTTCTTGTCCCATTCTTATCAAAATGGCACTACTACGCAGTGCCATTTTGAAAAGATTTAAAGATCTTGGCAAGATCGAAGCTGGAAGGAGAGAATGGGACAAGAAACTGCGAAATGTTTTAAGTGCAATAGACAATCACAATTGTAAGCATGTTGTGAATTTTAACTGCGCAAATGAGAACCTTTTTATCATTAAGTTATTACAACAAAAATCTGTTAACGATCTCTATTGAGTGGCTATTCCCAAAAACTTGTCGATTGTAAAACATGACAAAATTTGAAGCCAATCCATACCAATTGGTACCAACTGGGCCATTGATTGTCATTGGAAATCGATGACAATCCATAAAAGGTCATACAGATCCTCTTCATCGATTGACCATCGATTATCAATATCAATTGATTAATTGGTATTGATAGGTATTGATTGGTTTCAATTGACATTGATCATCAATTTAATTGATTAGACACTCCTGGGTATTATGTAATAGCAGTAACAGCAAAAAATAAATAAATAAATAAATAAATAAGTAAATAAATATTAGTTTGTATGGGAATGTTTATGATTAGTTATTGGTTCACGAAGAAATAACTCTATGCCTCTCCATAACCTCTTACCCCTAGTTAATCTTAAGCTAATCCTAAGCAAACACCAATGACATTGTGAAAGTTGAATTGATCAACATGATATGAGCATGGGACAAAGAAAAAATCTGAGTCCCTAACAGGAATCAAACCCATGACCTGCTGAACACAAGGCAGTCTCTATCCACTGAGCTATGAGAACTCATGGAGAGCAAGGTCATTTAACTGAGTTCATATGTATGGCGTCCTGCATACTGCTAGGATCAGCACTGTCAAAGTCATCAAGGGTAGTGATAAGTGAATAAAAATGGCAAATTTTTAATGTTAAGTTTAATTTAAATTCACCATCTTTATTCACCTATCACCAATGACATTTCTGCTAGTTTTGAAATGATGATTAAGTACAATGTAGAACAGTAATGAGTTTTCAGAGTGTGACTGTTACCTTTGTAATACCCAGACAGTCTGACTGTATGATTTGTACTCGGTCATCTGACTGTCATCTGAATTGTTAATTTCTTTTTTTTTGTCTAGCTGGGTGTCAGGTAGAGCACCTGATGGTAGAATCCAGCACTACATGTTAAAGATAAGGAACTAGCCAGGTGCAAAAATCCATGGAAGCTTCAGCAAGGAAATCTGGTGTCCTACTTTAGAAACTTGAGTGGTGCACAGAGAAGGTTTAATAGCAAGTTGGGTCAAGGCTGCAGTGAGACTCAAAACAACAAGCCTTGCATGAACATTATCAATATGGCTTGTACTACAGGGACTGTTTGAACAGGATAGAAGTTAAGCTGGATCACAAAGTTGCATAACCAAGATAATCCTTGTACCTCACTTGAGACAACTAATACAAAGAACTTATGTTAGAACAAATTGTACATATTCTTAATTAAGCCTTGACTATCAAAACCCCTTCACGAGTTGAGAGGGGAATTTATTTTGGTCCTATGTGGTACATTTTTAGAGAAAATCAAATGTTACAGTACAGGGCTGTCATTACATTTTGAGTCACCTGTTGCCTTGTTCTCCACACCCATATAGCAAACTTGTTACTTTGTGGGTGAATTCTATCAGCAACAGGCAATTTTACCCATGGCATCAAGGGAAATTCAAGCATACTCAGCCATAACAGTACAATCACAGCAAACGATTTAGAACATTTCTAAGTGTTCTCCCTTGTATCTTAAAACAGGAAACACTTTGGACTGCATTTCTATTGAGTTATATACAGTCGAACCTCCTGTAAGCGCTTACGGGAGGTGGTCGCTTAGGAGGGCTCAGACCATATTGGGTCAAAATTTTACCTCATTAGCATATGGTAACTGCAGAGAAAAAATTTCAAGAAAAAATCCAGAACTTCCCATTGAGAAATTTCCGTCTCTCGTGCCATCCAGAAATGCGATAATGTTAAACACCTTATCTAATTTACGCTCTATTATCTGTCAAGTGGGAGTCAAGTACGGGAGGTTAAAAACAAAAGAAAATGTCAGACTTTTAGCTCTAAAAGTGGTCACAGTCACTAATGAGAGGTGGTCGCTTGCAAGAGATTCGAAATATACTGATTTGACTTGGAAACTTTTGGTACCTTGGAAAACTGGTCGCTGAGGAGAGGTGGTGGCTTATGGGTCAACTGTGTTAGGAACATGAGTGAAAGTCTGGGAGAGCAAGAAATGCTGTGGGAACATGGGCCGATAGGTAAGTGTTTCCACAGCTGATTTTCAGCTCTCCCAAACTTTCACAAATGTTTCTATAAGTGACTTAATAGCAACATGAGGAAATTCTTTATTTATTTATTTTTTAATTGCACAAACAATTACAACTAAATTTTCACTAAAGTTACAGTCAAAACAGTCTACAGAATATGTATCTAGATGCATTACAATCTATGCGTTACATTTAGTATAGGTAATCATAGAGTTTTGAGTTCAATTTGGAATTAATTTGCACGAGTGAGTTTTTCAAAAAGCTGAAATTACACGAGCCCTCTTCGGCGAGTGTAATTTCAGCTTTTTGAAAAACTCACAAGTGCAAATTAACTCCAAATTGAACGAGAAAAACCGTATGATTACTTAGTAATAATATAAACATGAAAAAATTCGCACGGAGGAAGTACCGGAAGACCTTTCTTGAAGCCATTTTTTCTCATTTGAGAAAACTTTTTTCAAAGTTTCAGCACAAAATTTTCGTCATCATTTTACGTGATATCATTTTCTTAGAAAAGTTCCTATTTTCTTTCAGTCAATCATAATCCAGAATTTCAATGTGTGATTTGCACTGGTGTTACACTTTTTGCACTGATGTTACACTTTTTTTCTCACCTTGAAGTTGTGCGTGATTTTTTGCGGTGGGCAATAGCTTGTGCCAGAATTTTTTTAACATCAAAAATAGGACCTGGATAGTCAAAATTACTTGCTTGATTTCTTTCCTCACGGCTCTCCTTGCTCTTTTTTTTTTTTTTTTTTTTTGTCAGCCGCTTTTGCTTTGCTGTTGCCTTTTTTTTTGGGGGGGGGGGAATTGCCCAATCCCCTACCCCTCAAAAAAAAAATAATGATCCTTCTCTAAACGGATACCAGAATTTTGTTAAATTTCTTGAGTGGAACGGAAGGTGATGAGTATGGATAACTTTTATTTGTGGTCGCAATACTAAATATTAAAGTTAGAATTTGAACTGGGTTACGTTACATCTCGTTGATTCTTGCGAGAAAAGCCAATCTCCTACCCAAGCCTCACTCTGTTCAATGCTTGGCCGTGGGAGATCTGAGTTCTAGAGATCCCTCCCCTCCCCTCGCCCAAATTAAACTTGCTGTTCCACGCACGTGTTTCCAAATATGGAAAAATTGCACCATTTTCGCGCAGTTACCGGCAAAGAAGAGCGCGTTTGTTAGTTCTATTAGTTTTAACTGGAAAATCAAGGAAAACTCGTAGTTGATTTTTATTGTGTAAGATATTCTTCACCTTAACGTGCCCGAAGATTTTTGTTTTCGGCATTAACGCCGTTTGAGAGGTTTGGTGTGCGTAATATTGTTAAGAGATTTCTACGATGTCCGCCGAAACTACAGAAGCAGCGGATAGAAATGTCGAAATATGGAAAATCAAGAAGCTTATAAAGAGTTTGGAAGCGGCCAGAGGGTGAGTAGGGTTAGAAATTAAACATGGTGAACGACGTTAGTTGATCTGGAGAACCAGTGAGGAAAGATCAGCAGTAAAGACTTGCACTTACGTTGTGTATCTGTTCTAAGTTAACTAACGATACAGTAGTTCGTGAAAAAGATGTCCTTGTATGGGGAATTCGATCACATTGCTGTACTGTAAGCTTTAAGATAACTTAGTCTTAAACTACAAGGTTTAAATCAGTTCTTTATGACGAAACTGTTTATACTGCTCTTTATGAATATTTTCACTGGGTTGATACACAGAAACTTAATTTTTTTTTAGAGAATGTACGACCGGGCATGTATTTCGTCTTCCTCGCTCAGCGATTAACTTTCCCTGGGCTATAATTAATCTTTCAGGGAAATATGGTCAATTTTTTCCTTCTCCATAGAAATTGAAACAGTAGACCTCTGAAGTAAAAATAGCCAAGTTATGCCCATTGTTGATGCTCTACATCGTTTAAAAATTCTGAGCAGCCTCTGTCTGTTGACACATGGCTGTCTGTCATAGACTTCAGAATTAAATTGAGAAAGCAGGATCAAAAATTTAATCAAAAATTACCTAGAAACTTGGCAGGTGTATGTGAACTCCATTAAAATGAATACTAAGAAACTTATCTCGCTGCCAAGCCTGCAAACAAGTAGCTATGCAATTCAAAAATCAAGTTAAACTACATGTAGAAAGTCCAAGTGAGTGTTGAGCTAACTTGTAAATACAACACTATGTATATATAAGCTCTACACTTGTAAAAGGGAACCAGAACAATACAAATATAAAATTTTGTACTAGGGGACTAGAACTTGTGTAGTTGGAACTGCATAATAATTGTTACACTTCCACAATAATACAAAGTATCCAAAAGCAGAAAACAGGTTGCTGGCTGGATTACATGTGGAAGGAGAGAAAATCTGTTTGTCTGATTAGCAGGCAGGTGTGATACAAAATGAACAACTCTGCTTACTGTCAGACTACAGTGTAGACAAGGTAAAGCTTGATGAGAGTTAAATCTGTAATATACACATCAAGTATACGTGGGTTATGGATAAAACATGATGTTAATAAAAGAGCATGATTCAAACATTAAATCCAGCCATCTTGACCAAACTAGCTCGGGCATTAAAGAATAGTCTAGTGTAATAAAGGCCGTCATCCTCTGAGGTCATGGAGGCAAACCGAAGCAGGCTAGATACATGTACAGTGTAGCTCACTCTTGCCTTTTCGCTTGTTGTATAAGCTATGTTAAGACAAGCTTTGTTATTCTGGAGTCTAGACTAGAGGAAAAGTGCAGATATACAGTGTGTGCATGTACATGTACATGTAATCTGACTCTTAAAATAATTAATTAATTGTTTCTATTTTCCCTCAGAAATGGAACAAGCATGATCTCGTTAATCATCCCTCCAAAAGATCAAATTTCTCGTGTAGCAAAGATGTTAGCTGATGAGTTTGGCACTGCTTCAAATATCAAGAGTAGAGTCAACAGGTAACTTTTTTCTGAAGCTGACTGTTACTTTCTGTCGTTTATTGGGCTCTTGTCAGCTTACATGTGTTATTCCATTTCTTGCAGGTTGTCAGTTCTTAGTGCTATCACATCAGTACAACAGAGACTGAAGCTTTATTCCAAAGGTTTGTTTCCTCATGGCTGTATTAATCACCAACAGTTGTTGTCAGAGAACATGGGAATTCTAGAAGCTAGCACTACAGTTCTAGGTCCCAAGTAAATAGAAAGAACCTAAAATTTTGGCGCTGCCTGCAATCCAACATTCCCTCTCTTGCTCTCTCCTCTCCATCTTTCATACATGTGCCTCCCTCCATCTGTCTTTCTCCTGCTAGGTCCAATCCCTGTGTGCATTCCTCCTTCGAATTCCCTTCCTCATGGAAGAAGCCTGAGGAAGGAAGCAGGGAATCATCCTTCTCTGTGATCTCTTCTGAGATTCCTGTGATTTTTCTCTTGAAACTTCTTTCTAATGTGTTTGTGAGGCTGCCATAGTACCAGTAATGTTTTCTCTTTGTCAGTTCCTGCCAATGGTCTTGTTGTTTACTGTGGAACTATTGTAACTGATGATGGGAAGGAGAAGAAAGTCAACATAGACTTCGAGCCCTTTAAACCAATCAATACATCTCTGTACCTGTGCGATAACAAGTTTCACACAGAGGTATGTTCAACAAATTGTGTAACAATTAGTTTCTCTAATATTAAATTGTGTGTGGTGTTGGAATGTAATAGCTTGTAGCAGTGATTCCTTCATATGGACAAGTGACTTTCAGAATTGTTCTACACAATCTCAAATCTACATACTTGCATAAAATAACTGCTTTCATTGCATCACAACTGAACTTCCATAACTTAATAGAATGCAAGTATCCAAAAGCAGAATATTGGTTGCTTGTTGGATTTTATATGGAAGAAGAAAAATATGTTTGTCTGATTAGCAGGCAGGTGTGAATTGAAATGAACAATTCTGCTTACTGTCAGACTACATACCCATCTCTACATGGACATTGCATGTACATTTAATGAAGGCACAGGTTTGATTTGACTGCAAATGAGCTGGTAAAGAATTGTTGCAGTTGTGTGATGATAGCACTAAAAAAAAAAGTCTTAGCTGTCTAATCAAGCATTTTGTTTTGCCATCAGGCCCTGAATGCTCTCCTAGCAGATGATAACAAGTTTGGGTTTATCGTGATGGATGGTAATGGTGCACTGTTTGGTACACTCTGTGGCAACACAAGAGAAGTTCTTCACAAGTTTACTGTTGATCTACCAAAGAAGCACGGTCAGTAACTCTGCTGTAAGACCCTTGTATAAAGTTGATTTACTCATCTAACAGCATTAAAAAAATCAAAACCCCATAGTAACATGTTCATGTACGTAACATTGAGCTGTTGCTAAACCTTTTCCATAGGGCGTGGTGGCCAGTCTGCCTTGCGTTTTGCTCGACTGAGAATGGAGAAACGTCACAATTATGTCAGAAAAGTTGCAGAGACTGCTGTTCAGCTCTTCATCACAAATGACAGAGTATGTAAAATGTTACATGTACATTAGAGACGAAAGTGGTTTGAAGATCTTCTAGTGCAACCACTTAAATCTGGGAAGCAGGGATGGCATAGTAGTTAGAGAGAGTTAGAGAGGTACTGTATTTAGCGACTTTCAGGCCTGGTGCCATATGTGGGTTGAGCTTGTTGGTTCTCACTTGTTGGTTGTTGGTTTTTTTTTTTCTGAGTACTCCAGTTTCCCTCCCTTTTGAAAAACAAGCATTTTGGTTGTGGTGGTTCACAACTGAATAGTGCCCATATATTGCTTAAAAATGGTTTGTTTTTTTTTTATCTTCTGTTAGCCAAACATTACTGGTCTAATCTTGGCTGGATCAGCTGATTTCAAGACTGAACTAAGTCAATCAGATATGTTTGATCAGGTAAGTCTGGTATTTTTATAACCAGACAGTTTTTGTAGAATAGAAAATCCATTTTTGTTCATGTCAGGTACATAAAGTGGAAGATGCAGTACCACAACAATACATTGTTAACTGTGGTTGATGGATTTAGAAGTCCAAGTCTGAGATATAGCTATGTTCACTACATTGTGTACTTACAATGTTTTTTAACAAAGCCCCAAGAGTGCCTCTTTCCCCTTGTCTAGGGGCTTAAAGTGGGTACATGTACATGTACCACTGAATTTTGAGGGTCGTACAGTCATATAAACATTACATGTAAATGTGACCAAAGTGTTGAGGGTAACCCAAAGTGGACAAGCAGGGGTACCCTGTAGTTGCTTCATGCTGTAGAAATAGCCGCCATTGCTTATGATCACTACTTCTGCGTGTGTTATTTTATAAATTATACAAACAAGGATTTGAAATAAATAAATGTGGTGTACAGTCATGGATATATTGTGGGTGAACAAGGTTAAATTTAGCAGTATCCATGTATGTTGGTACTAGTGACAGCTGTTCCCCATGCATAATACAGTGATAACATGTGTGGTTTTATGCTGTCTAGAGTAACCAGGTTTTTGTAGCCTATTGAGTCTTTTCACTCTCCATTGTCAGTTTGCTCTACTGAGCAGAATGTTCACACACTGGAGAATTTTGCGGGCTCAAACACATATTTTTCGCAACAAAATTAATATTATTCATCCTGATTTTGTTTTTTGTTGTTGTTTTTTTTTTTTAAAAAATTGCATTTAAAACAGATTAATGTTATTTTGTGTGTTTGTTTGTAGAGATTACAGACTAAAGTGCTGAAGCTTGTAGACGTTTCCTATGGTGGTGAAAATGGTTTCAATCAGGTTAGTTTATTTGAAAGCACTTCACAGTTTCCAAATGCAAATGAATCAATTTTGCTATTAAACATTAACAGTACACTGTACCTGATCAATCCTGTCCCTGTAATTCCATGTAACCAGGCAGTTACCATTACTACGTACACTGTTCGTTTACTGAGTAGACTAGTAAAGGGGCTCTGACCAGAATCAGTCTTTTCAAGGAAACGAATTCCATGGCAAAACAAGGATGAACTTCTACATTGTATACATGTACATGTCTTTAAATCTACCAGCCTCACTGCATACGCTGCAAATTTGTAAGTAGGTTTTCCTTTTATTTCAGGCAATTGAACTTGCATCAGAGGTTCTTGCAAATGTCAAGTTCATTCAAGAAAAGAAGCTTATAGGTGAATTTATTAATTACATTAAATTTAACGATATACTGGTATTCTAAAATTTCTCATTATAAGTCAGTATAACATGTAAGTTTGCATCATATTCCAATAATGCACACTTATTACATGAGCCAAGTTTTCTTTGGTTTGCCATTGCGATTATCCGTGTTATAAAAACAATTGATGTATGCTTTAAACTGTGCATCATGGAGTTCTGTTGCACTTTAGCAAGTTTGAGAGCAGTCAAGAAGCTAAAGTTGCTCTAACTTGGTTTTGCCTCCAGCAACTCTTGTCCTTTTTTCAGGGCAGCCCCAGGCATCTGCATATAGACTGTTCATTAAATGTTGTGTCTTTCATACACCCTTAAGCCAGTGGAGTAGACTGAACGGTGTGGTGGACCGTGTCTAACTGCGTTTAACTTATTAACACACAGGAAGATACTTTGATGAAATATCACAAGACACTGGAAAATATTGCTTTGGCGTGGATGATACTTTGAAGGTTTGTCAGCAGATCCATGGTCTTTTTCCATATGATATAACTGCATATCACTAGTATATCACACTTGATAATTTCAAACAGAGTACTGAAATATAGTAATTTGTACTTGTCTTGAAGTTTATATAATAACACTAAACAAGACTGTGCATATTTTGCAGTATTACAGCTGTATCTAGAGCACTGGTCATAAACTTACAATCTGTACAAAGGGCTACCACTCAGCAACATCCATAACATGTATTGCATGCTGTTGAAATACTGAATAAATATTTTTTTCCCGTTTAACACCATCAATTCATTGGTCCATGTAAGTGGACAGAGAAGCAAAGTTACTCTGTATGCTCAGTCTCAAATGAACTGTACTTAAAACATTTACTTTCCAGGGCCTTGAAATGGGAGCAGTGGACATACTTATTGTATGGGAAAATTTGGAAATCCATCGCATTGTTTTGAAAAATCACCAAACAGATGGTAAGTCAAGGCCATGATTTCATTTTGACCTGATTTTTTGCAAGAACTGTTGAGAACTTGTGATATGTTACAACTGTTATATATTTAGTTAATTTTTTTTGTTGTTCATTCACATTTGCTTTTAGATTACCGGTATATCATTTTCTCTCGTCTAATCCATGATGCCTGGAACCCAATGTGAATGGCAAACAAAATTGATTTCAGAGAGGGGAAAATTTTTTTGGCTTTCAGAGATTTTTACTCAGCACTTGACATTTTTCTAAAAAGTTCATACATGTACATGTAAAATGCATACATATGTAGTCTCAAAAGGCTTTGTTCAAAATCTTTGCTGAAATTGGAAATTTTGTATACGTTGTTGATAATTTGCATTAAATTGCATGCAATTTCAACCAACTTACTTGTACTTTAATTACATGTACAGGTGTAGCTTCACATATTTCACTGGTATGGTGCATGCATTGTACAGGTGTATATCAATTGTTACTAAATGTACCTTTCATTCTTAGAGGAAAAGATCCTACATCTTAATCCTGAACAAGAGAAAGACAAGACATACTCTCTCGACAGTGAGGTACATGGGCATAACAATCACTATTGTGGCAGAGTTTATCCATCTCTTTTTCATTTTTTTTTTTTTGCATCATGCCAGTAGAACTGAGATCCCTTTGACTCATTCACTCAAGGCAGAATAAAGCATAAAGGGTTACAGGTTTCTGCTGCAATGCCCTCGCTAGACAGTTGTTAACAATAATGTTGTTATTATACATTGAACTCACTATCTCTTTTCTGATTGGCCAAAAGTGTACAGTGAGTTTTCGAAATCAGCGCCTGTGACGTCATCTAGCTGCAGATTATACAATAATCATGTCAAGTTTGCGTGCTTTGTGTTGCTTGCCGTCAGTGAATAGAAGCAATGTGATATAAAACAATTATTAGATTCGGTTTTTGGGTTATCCAGAATCACGAAGGTCTTGGTAAGGGTTATCAGCCTCAGCTTGGGCTTCAGCTGATAACCCCTACCTCAACCTTGATTATATTACCGATATCACAAAAACCTCATCCAATAATTTTTTATTCAAATGACAAATCTTGTCAACCATTTGCTGTGTTCTTTATCTTGCACAGACTGGAGTGGAACTGGAGCTAATAGAAAAACTTCCTCTCTTGGAGTGGCTGGCAAACAATTATAAAACCTTTGGTAGGTACATGGATATGTGTTAGTAAACGCATTTTAGTTCCAAAACTTGAAAACTTAGACCTGCTGAGCGTAATTTTCCTTGATGCTGAACATGAACAAATTTTCCACCGACTAGGTGCAACACTTGAAATCATAACAGATAAATCTCAAGAAGGAGCACAGTTTTGTAAAGGTTTTGGAGGAATTGGAGGTATGTACTGCTGCATGCACTGTTGTCTTGTTACCGCAGATATTGTGCACACTGTACCAATAATGTTTAACTGCAGCGCGATTCTTAAGATGAAGTCCGCTGCGGGCTCTTATTTCGTTATTGCGTTCTCTTGTCACAGTAACAGCATGTAATGATCATTACTTTTAGTGGTCTGCACGCAGTCAGTATTGTAGTTAGAAGAGGATGACTGCAGTATTATTGAAACCAAAGCCCTTAAGATTAGATCTATACCTAACGATGAGTTGTTAACCCTAAAACTAACGCTAAATAAATCCAGAACCGACGTTTCAAGTGGACCACTGCAGTTCAAGTTCAAGTGTACGCACAATTAGGCACTCGTTCTATAACTGTAAAGTCTGTTTTTGTAGTGTGATAACCGTTGTGTTGTTTCCTTCAGGTATTTTGAGGTATCGTGTGGACTTTCAGACGTTGGATGCGGATCCGGACTTGGATTACTACGATGACGATGACGATGATGAGTACTGACGAAGTACACATACAGTAGCAGTCAAATCAAGTCACGTCTCTGGGGCCCACATCTAATAGTGATCTAGAAATCTTGAATTTTGAATAACTGCACAACCTGCAGATACTTATAAGCTAAAAGAGGCTTTGGTTGGATGGTCAAGATATTTTCTGCGGCTGAGCTTCCAAGAGAGAGCAAATGGCCCTAAATACAAACAAATAATGACTAAACAAAATGTATTTAGCCTTTCCATAGAAATAAATCTCTGTTGAATAGAGCTCTATCACGGCGGCCATATTGATGGACATCGATTGCATAAGAATAGAACCCATTTCCTCGTTGACCAAAGGAGAGTAATGTTTTAAAGAGACGTTATGGCAGCTTTATCGCATTTGTGTGCCACGGAGGATTGAAATGAGCTGAAACTTCAGCTCCTTCAGCTCCTTCAGCTCCTGTGTCAGGGCAAACACACACGATACACTGAAGTCTCGACCAGAGCCGCGAGGAGAATGGGTTGAAGCGTTTCCTCAATCGTGTCCTCGCTGGAAAATACTTGAAAAAGTCTTTGCGCCAATCCTCGAGGTGATTAGAATATATAATTTATGAAATACAAAATCGGGGTTTCAAGATAAAGACTGCTAGTTTGTACGCACATTCTGTTTACTTTACTTGGTGTTCCGGTAGAGTGTAAAACCACATAGTTTCATGGACATGAATCATAATTGACTGTGTTGTAAATTTGATGCCTGCCAACAGAAGAGTTCGCAGATTCTTCAGATGCCAGCTGACTGTGTAAAATGGATGTTGGTGTACGATATCTATATTACCTGGTTTGCTTCTGTTGCAAGGTTTGTACAGCAAAATGTTTGTAATTTACTCACCTGTAGTGTAAAAGTCGAGGTTTTTTATTCGCCTACAGCTTTAATTTTCTTGTATGTCTTGTTTGTACAAATTAAAACGCATCTTGGAATCCTGCTTCGTTTGATCGTTTGGTGCAATTCGAAACGTCAGGTGGCATTCTTACTCTGGCCCCAGTGGCCCTTTCTTTTCTAGTTCTCAGTCAAATGTGAGCGGCGAGAAGGAGTCGGCATCGGCGCTTCAGATTTTTTATTGTCGGGTATCAACAAGGGACGATGTAGAAAACTTAAGTTCAGTTCATTTGGGACAAGGATTCTTCGAAAAGTTACCAGTTTAAGTTTCAGAAAGTAGTCTTCTTTAAAAAAGGGTAACAAGTAAAGTTCTCGCCCCTGAAAGGTTGGTCGGAAATAATTTCCTTGTGCGTCAACTACTCTTATGAAATAGGTGAGGGGACTTCCGAGAAATCTGAGATTACAGGAGTCTGAAAACAAAAATAGGGTTGTTAGCCAGGGTAAAGCCTTCGTCAAACGGCGCATGATAGTTGATAGTCGATGAAAATTCGGGGAGAATCATTCAAATATCATCGACTATCATCGACTATCATGCACCGTTTGACCAAGGTTTTAAGGGTTAGCGCAAGTTAGGGCTAGAGTTCCCGCCACTGAAAGGCCGGAGGGAAATAGTTCCCTTGCACATTGACCACTCCCATGGGACAGCTGAGGGGAATTCCAAGAAATCCGAGATTGCGGGCATTTTTGAACCCCCCCCCCCCCCCCCACCCACCCTCATTCCGCTACCCCAATAAAAAAAGGCTTGGGTAGCAGCTATAGGGTTAAGGTTAGCGCAAGTTAGGGTTAGAGTTCTCGTCACTGAAAGACTGGAGGGAAATAATTCCCTCGCGCATCGACTATTCCCATGGGATAGGTGAGGACAGGAGCATATATGGTGATGGGAAATCCGACATAAGCGACATTGCAGGCGTTACTGAAAAAAAAAAGGGTTGGTGCCTAGGGTTAGGAGTGGTGTGTCATTTAGTTTTCTGTACTTTCGACGTAAGTGGTCCATACCACCGGAGCTTATTCAGGTTAAAGCGACCAGGAGTATTTGTTAACTCCTCCTTGGAATGGATGCTACCCATTTTTACAGGGCTGGGTTGCTCAAAGCCCTAGATTAGCGAGAGTTTTGATTCCATTTTTGTAACTTTTTGAGTGAGGTCTTCGGTTTACATTGTTTGTCCTTCAGTTTTGCGTTTGAATAATCAATATGCAGTAAAAAAAAATAATACTTCGGTTAACTTTTAATCCTGAGTTTTGTTTCCGTTTTCATTCCTCCGTCAATTTTGCTCTCTTTGTGCAAGTGGACTCCTGGCTCCTCGCCTGCAAATGTTAAAGCTTCCTCTCTGTAATCGCTGTAGCTCGCTGTCGCTTCCATCGCTAGAAGTGAAAATTAAAGAATCGCTGTGTAATTCAAATTCTTCCTCATAGTCTTATTCTTCTTGGACGTCTTATTCTTCGTTCAAGAAGAATAAGACTCGAAGAATAAGACTCTGATGAGGAAGAATTTTTAAATAATTCCCAAGAAATCGTAGAATCTAACTTTTACTCTGGATTTTCGGACATCAGTTTGATTTTCCTCTGATCAAGCGCGCCTACTGCATTTGCGGACGTCTCGGAAAACAGATTTCCGTTTCTGACATCTAAAATGGCTGGGCGTCGCCCACTCTGCTGGTCCATTTTAAAATTTCTAACTGGATCGGGCAAAAGTTTCATGGGAACCGGGTTAATGTTATTATTTTCTTTTTAAATTTTGTAGTCGTATAACAAATTTCTTATTAACCAATTTCTCTCCAGAATGTACTGGGAAATTATGGGCCCACTGACATTGCGTGACGTAACGTGACGTAGCGTGACAAATCAAAGGATGCTTGAGGTGACTCTCTTCTCATTGGCCACCGGTCAAGCGTCGCGTCGTTGAAGACTGATAAACGTAAACTGAATCATTATTCAATACGATAATGGATGTTTTCCCTAACTGCTTTTACTGATCTTTACTTATAATTCGTAGTGGTATGGATTGGTTTGAATCAATCTTAATCTGGTTTTTGACGACAGCGAGTCTCGGTTTTGGAGAAGGTTGGGTAAGCAGATCATTTTTTATCTGTACGTACGTGTGGCTCTGCACAGTTTCGAATCCTAATTTCAAAACAAAGTTTTGCTGAAGTCACTTTGTTAGCTGAACAGTTACTGATTTTTGGTTAAGAGCTCAACAAGTGATGTCCTCAAGATAGGAATGTTTTACATATCTTGCATAATCGATCGGACTTTTACTTTTTACTGTAAGCTTATTTACCACAGACAACTCGTTACGAAACTTTTTTGTTTATGGAACACACTTCAAGTGCACTCATACATAATCAAGCACTGCATGGTTGCTGAGACAATATTTACTACCAAAGAAATACTTGTGCCGAGTTGCATAATTAGTTGTAAACTTGGCAACATTTGTGTTTGCGCTATAGTATTCTAGCATACTAGTAACAACTCTGCCGCGTATAAAGAATTCCGCATTTCCGACTGCTGTTCACACGAATGCCAACGGATACGCCTTAAAGCAAAAACGTCTATGTTATTGTTTAGGCTAGAGACTATTGCGGAAAGCTTCATGGGAAGGAATACTTCTGTAATGAAGGTAAGACTAATAAACCCTGCACATTCATTCCAGTGCTCTCAGCGTGTATGCAACAAAAAGAATACTTAAAAGTTATAGCTGCCCTGGCGCAGTTTAGATCTGTAACAGTCAGTGACCTTCCCTGCTTTCATAATGTGCCAGCTAGAGAACTAATGGCTGGTGAAACGAAGACTTCTTTTACTCTTTGGCTTTTCTAGACTCCCCATCCCCCTACTGCCCCGTGGAATTTCTAATAACCTTTCATGGGGTGTTTAGTTTATGGATATATTCTGGTTCAGTGATTTTACTTATTTTTATCATAAAAGATCAAACTGATCTGTTGAAATTAAATTAACAAATTGACATCAGTGTTTCATGTGTCTATCCTGTTATTGATGATTAATTTCATCATAACATTGTCAAAGTAGCTGTGATTCCATAGGTGATAGCTGAGTGGATCCGCAGACTACTTTGACAATGTTATATATCACGAAATTCATTGTCAATAACAGGACAGATGCATTAAAAACTGACTTCAATTTGTTTTTTACGATCACAGTTCGCTCTCACTCGTTGACACATCGCATAAATTATAAATTCATGTGTCTGTCCGCTCATTGACAATAAAAATTAGCCAATGAGGCACAAGAAATTCTGCAGTTATCGTAAAATCTACCTTTGATACATATATAGCACATAAATTATTTATTGTATGCAATTTGTCCAGGTCATTGCTGTGGAGATTTTGACTGCTGCACCTACTTCAAGTACTACGAGGCATGGTGTAAGTGAACAATTTTCCTTTTCCAAGGCCCTGATATGGAGTTATGCAAAAACCTTTTAGAAAGATCTACTAGCTCTTGGCAAATTAAGTCTTCCACAATTAACTCCTCAACTAACTCAGTATTATATGGTGGTTTTAATAAGCACTGTGCGATTTTTCAGCTAACCTTCGCCATTAGGGGTAGGCTTATTTTTAATTCATGAGGAGGGGGGTTAAGAAAAATTTCAGAGCAGTGTTTCAGTTAAGTTAGTTTTACATGAATGCTTTTCCCTTCTTAGTTTTGCAATTCTGTGCATTTTTCATACTCTGTTCTGTTTACAACATAAAATGTAGTGTAATGCATGTTTTGTCATTTTGTACTGGTAGTTGTCCAACTCCCCCGCCCCCTCTCAAGAGAAAAAAATATTTATCAAGATAAAGCTAAAGTTCACAATTCTGTTATGGTGTTCTTTCAACTTCTTAATCACCTGCTTCCAGTACTAATATCACAAATATCTTAAATTTAATTTTCCTTTCTGGCCTGATAACAGGGTTTTGGTTGGTATGGGGACTGATCACTGTCCTTGCTTGTTGCTGTGCATACCACCGCAGAAAATATTATTCACATCATGGACAAATCAGAAACTTTATCTACCCAACAACACTGGCCAGATCACCTGAATGCTCAAATGCCCATGCAGAGGCCATGGTTGATCCTAAGTATTACAAACTACCATCTTATGCTGAGGTGGAAGCAATGGGTAGCCTAGGTCCCCCAGTGGATGGTGAAGGTGCTCCGCCACCTTATGTAGATCCACTGGCAAATGAGGAATTAGAAAATGGTGCCACAAATTCACAAAACAATGAAGTTTTCTCAGACAGCACTGAGGATCTCAGGAGTTCCCCTGTAATTACATGTAATCCTGTGGTTCACTCTTCAGAGAATCCATAGTTTGTTGTAAAATTATCATGATTTAACAAAGTTGAGTACTGGTGGATTTAATATGTACATTAAGAAAGAGGTGCTGGTACCTTGTCAAGAACGAATTTTCGATGTGAATTTTATAAGGTAAAATATTTTTCAAATCATAATTATGATTAGTTAGGGGCTGGAGCTGCCAATTAATGTTTAAAGTAATTATCAATTGATTACTGAACCGCTAGCTAGTTCCAAAACAAGTTACTGAAAAAAGGTGTTGTACATACTGTAATATACATGTAGAAATAAATTATCCAAGGAAAGAAGCAAAAAAAAAAAAAGGTACATGTTGGTTCAAAATTTTGTTGATATACATATTGCACATGTGACTTTGTTTCAAGTAAGTTAACCTCATTATTACTCTCACCCCTATTCTGAAGTTCCTTTGTGTTTCTTCCTTCGCAAAATATTTTGACTACTATGATTTACAGACAGCCATCCTAATATTGCTACAGAAGATCAGACCGATACTTTACATATATTAATTAATTGTAATGTTGGGCCAGATATATTTGTACATGGCTACCTAGCAAGGGCTTATCATATACACATCATGAGTCATGGGTGTTGTTAAGATAAAATTATCTTTTTAATAATTTATGAACAACTTCAAATATTGCCACTTGATCTGGTTGGGATGTTAGTTTATCAGGTTGCCCTAAAGTGCCATTGCCAAGGTGAGGTTTATGCTTGCTGTCAGTTACTGTCATCCATTATGTTAGATATCATGTTGAGTGAGGTGCAGTGAGTCACCAAGGGATTTAAGAGCTTTGCCTTATTCTAAGTAACAGAAAAAACTGGACCCAAACTCAAGTGCATCTTTTGGGCTGCTTTAAATGTGTTGCATAACATTAAGGTTTTGAAAAATTGCTACGTTTTTTAATCGCGTGTAACTTTCATTTAGCTGAACATCATGAATAAAGAAAACATTAAGAAGTAAATGGTTTGGATGGTCTTTATGAACTACAACTGTAATATGATATGAATAAACCAAAGTGAGACAATTTTGTTGTTTTGTCAGGTTCTGATTTTCAAATACATGTACAACTCTAGTCATATAGGGATAACTCATCAGTTGATTTTAAGTTTAGTTTGGGGGTTTCTGGAACTACTTGCACAAAGTCAGGTGTCTTGCCATAGGTCCTTACACACTTTAATCTGATCTGTTTCTCCTTGTTATTCAGCTGTGCCGTAGGTGTTTTGGAAAAGAAAAGTCTTTCTGGCACTGTGGAACTGGGGAGCCCCCTTCTCTTCTGGTGACATTGTGGTGTCCCAGGAATAAATGAGTTGCCAAGTTTAGTGATACATGTTTGAGAAATATTTTCTAGTAAGGGTGTTTCAGGAATTTTGAACTGCTGTTTTGGTGTTTTGATCATAGTTGTTTCCTTTGCATTATAATTACTTCTACTATTGGCTGCAAATTTTGGCTTTTTCCTTTCTTCCACAAGTGTCTGTGGATTTGGTAATCCCTGGGAGAGAGGCAGATTGTCTGTTTTTAAAGTGTTTTCAGAGGCACTCTCCATGTTACTGAGTAATCCCTGTTGAAAGCTGTCATCAAGGTTTTCAGGGAATGATATTTTATCTGTGGAAATATAGAGAAACAATAGCTGACTTCCTTGATGACATCACAGCATAATATTTAAGCTATTACATAATTTAATTTTAAAATATTACCCCTCACCAAATTATGTAATCAGACAAAATTATAACCAAGGTAACTGAATTGGGCAAAATAATTCATTTCTAAGGTCACTGGTCATGATTGGGGTACTGAGACATTCTTCATTTGGCACTGAACATGACCTTGACTGTCGTGGATGCTTGTCAAACTTAAAGGAGTTCAAACTACAACACTGCCACAATAGGGTGTGGCATTTAAAATTCTAAGTCTAAGTGTTGGATACTTACAATAATTATTATTATCTGTAGTAGGTACACTTGGTTTGATTTCAAAGGAAGCATTGACAAAGTTTGGATGAAGACTCCTCATAAAGGCAAATACTCGCTGGTAAGGTTCACAACTTAGAGGAGGGCATAAACATAGCTGGGGGGGGGGGTTGTAACTGGAATAGTTTTTTTTTTCTGTATACACATAGATGGGCTTATAACTGAGGTGGCTTAAATCTGGAATTTTAAGGTATCACTCAGTTCTCTCTTCTTTCCTTACATTTTTTGGTGAGCATAAATGCAAAAATTTATACACTCCTTGATCTTAAAATGAAATCGATGAAGGCTTATCAAGTGAGAGGTCTTTTATAAAAAGCTATTAACATTTGGCAACTCAATTGGCTAGCACTAGTCTCTTACCAATAGATTTACTTTGACCTCCTCTCCATTTCTTGGCAGTGTGCACTTGCATTTTTCTTCTGGTTATTACTATGTCGAGAGGACCAAATTGTTTTTGTTTCATGGCATCCTCTTTGGTTCTTTTTGTTGTATGACAAGGTATCCTTTCTTTCTTTTTCAACTTCTGAATGCTAAAAAGAGAATTGGTCATTATTAGATTCTGTCCCAAGAACTAATTACTTACCTACCACTGGTCATTTTGAACTTGCTTTTTTTGTCAGTACCTAGTAAATACTAGTGGTGTATTTTTGGGCTGATCAAATGGGATCCTTTCATTATTGCTGCAAGGCAAACAGAATGAAACGTTTTAGTGACGAAGAAAGTTAAGGTATAAGTGAAACTAAATGAGCAAGATAAATCACCCCATAAAAAGACCAAACAAATTGTTTCAGTTTGTAAGCTGACTAGTGCTAAAACTTCTCTTAACCCTATTACAACTAGCTATAGAAACATACCATTAACCATTTTGGAAAAGTACATCTCCCATTCAGAGGAGATAAAAAATTGACAACTTCTTCTTTTATGAAGAAAATATGAAGCTAAGCTCAAAACAGCTGTCTTACAAGACTTTTATAAATGAAACCCAAACCGAACCACACAGGTTGGTTCTAGTCGGGTCGTACCCAGTCAAAAAGCGTACGATTCAAAACATTTTGAAATTTCTGTTATCTGGCAGCTCGGATGAGTCAATCATTGAACAAAAGGTGATCTATCTGCCTACCTTGACAAGATAAATAAACTCATTTCCGAATCGCCATGGAAGATGTCCCCGAGCTAGGCGACCCGACAGTCGGAGAAAGGAGAAGAGCAGAGAACTCCCACCTTCTGTGAAAACCTCAAGGCCCCGTTCAGCTTTCAGCGTCATAAAACGATAAAAACCGTTTCCGTAAAAGCTTAAAACTGATTGCTCTCAACTTTTTTATTTAGTAAATTACGCCAAAGTTGACTTCTCCCCTACTGAACAAAGTTCCCGCGCTGGCGTGACGGCCGCGCCGCCCTTTGAGTTTCCCGCCAAAACTTGGTAGCCGCCCAAAAGGAATCCGCTGATAATTTTATTCTCACGGGCCCGCTCTTAAAAATCCATTATGGCCGCCGCAGCAACACAACCGAGAAATACGCAGCTCTCGTTTGATAATGTCTCTATTGAGCAAGTAAACCAACAGAAAGGAAAAGGAATGTTTGCCAATAAGGATTTCAGAGAAGGAGAGGTTATTTTTGAGGAAAAACCGTTGGTCTGCAGTCAGTTTTTATGGAATTCTATATACAAGTACACGGCGTGCGGTGCTTGTCTGAAGTCCCTGGAAACAGCTGAAGAAATGGCACGCAGACTTTCGGGAAATGCGAGCTTAGAGCTTCCCTACGCCTCCAAATGTTGTGAAATAATGCGTCTGGGACAGAAAATCGTCAGCTGTCATCGTTGTCAGGTAATTTGTTCATAAAGATGCTCAAAAGCGCAAGATCTCAAGAAATGCAAACGATAGCTGACATGGTCATCTGATAAAATCTGACTGGGACTGTACCATTGATTCTGACGAGTTTTCGGTATGAAAAGACGAGGAATGTTGGATGGTTGAGTTATTGATAAACAAATAAATTTGATCGATCTATCAAATATACCTGTTCGATCGATCGATCAATTAATGGATTGGTCAATTTCAAGATTGATCAGTTGAACAAGTGACTGTTCGATTGATTGATTGTTCGATTGATTGATTGATTGATTGATCGATCGATGGGTTAATTGATTGATTGATTGATTAACTGACTGACTGAATGATAAAATGATTGCAAAAGTTCGTTGCTCTTTTTTATTTAATTCCATGAGTTGTCATGCACACAATTGACAAAATTAACGATTATAATTAACTATAGTTAATATAAAATATTATTTATCTATGAGAAAACATTTTTTTCCATTCAAACCTTGCCAACAATTAAACAAAAGAACTCTTTATCTCCCAAACCAATATATTCAGTGATTCCAGAAAGCATCCATACCCAACCACGGACGGCTTCCAAATTTAATTCCCTTCCCCCTCCCCCACCCCTTGCCTTCAGAAATTCCAGAAATGTTCTACCCTCACCCCATGCCTTTCGAATTTTAAAATCGTTCACCCCTGGTCCCTTCCTGATTTCTGTTTTTTTTACGTCAATACTCTAGAACTCCCTTTTTGATTCTCTATGCCTTCCAACAAAGAAGATTTTAAGATTTTATGGAGGACTGTACTAAGAAAATATTTTATTTAATACAGGCTAAATATTGCAGCAAGGAGTGTAGACGGTCTGCTTGGGATCAATATCACCGAATGCTTTGTTTAGGAGAAAATAAAGGAGATCCTAGCCATCCTCTTGAACAGCTACAGGAAGAGTGGAGGTTGTTACAGTCTTCTGCGTGAAAATTTGAATCATTACTACATTATCTGAGATCTTTTGTGGAGGGTGGCTTAACAACCCAGGGATCTTTGTCTTAAGAAATCCTAGCAATTGAAAATGATCATGAATGCAGATCCTAATGTGGTGCAGTTTGCTTTTAAGTATTTTAATTTTTCGTTCGTCATTTTCAAGCAAAATATGCAATAATGACTATATTATTGGAGGAAATTTAGATAGTGTGCCTTTTATTGTGTGTCTGCAGTTGTGTGGTGGTTGACAAAAATCAAAATTTCCACCCAGAAAAAATAAATGCTAATGTAAGATTGGTTTAAATCTTTAGGAAAATGCATTACCCTCCTGAAACTGCCAGTGTGATGCTTATTGCACAGATGATTGCAACAGTTTTACAAGTAAGTATTTTTATTGAAAGTCAGCTACATGAATTTTACATGTTTGGTGATTGATTTTATCATCGATACATGTTCATGCGAGTCTACAGACCAGTGTATAATGGCATAAGTGGTGCATCTTGTGTGCGAAATTGGACAGTGCTGAAAGTGGACTCTGGTGGACATGTAAAGTTGTAGAAAACTTATAATCAGTTGTAAGATGAAAGTTTGGAACAGATTTTGATTGAACAGGCATAAGTTCTTTGAAAAAACGCTTCGCTTTATTATAAATGGAAAAAATACAGTATTGATTGAATGGCAAATATTTCTTTCCCATTCTCATGATCTGCAATGGTTTTATTTTGGAGAGTCTGCATGCTATACGCACAGTCATGTAACCCAGGCCAATTGAATACATGCTTCTTGTTTGACCGTTAATTATTACCACATCCTATTACTGTAGAGTCAACTGCGTTGCATTGAATATCAAGAGTGAAGCTTTCAAAACATGTGTCATTTACATTCAGGCACAAGATCCCCAGGCAGTGCAGAACACATTTGAATCCTTCTGTCACTCTGTGGTTAGCAAAGGGGACCAGATTGTTCACAAACTATTAGGGGATCAGTTTAAGGTTTGTTGGCAAGGGATCAAAGTTCATAATCTGTTTAAGCATGATAGTTCCCTGTACATGGAGTGCTGAGGCTTATGCCCGTTCCCTTTCACTCCCTGAGGAGCACAGCTCCATGGAAACTGGCCATCATCTCCCTCTGTTTTGGGCCAACTTTTCAATCTCTCAAGTCCACACGGAGTAATGGCCATAAAACCTTTTTTGTGAGCTCCAGCCATTTAGCCATTTATTGCACTTGGGTGCTTTATGAGAGGCATGATAGAGTTCTGTCAATAGCAGTGAAAGTAAAATGTTCATTTATGCTCAGACAGCTGACTAACAGAATTTCTATCCAACTGTTGTACTTATCTTTGGGCCACCTCGTAGACTGGACTGTCCCTTGTATTTGTTTGTCATGATGATATACATGTACACACCTCAAACAGCTATCATCTTGGTCTCAGGGGGTCTTGGTCTCTTACCATTTGCATGGCTTATTACAGTAATTCATGTTTGTTAAATCTATATATTATGTACTTAAACTGCAATAATTTTGATGTTTTTCCTTCTTCTTCTTCTTTTTTGCTAGGAACCATTAGATATTCTTAGAATGCTAATGTCTAATGCCCTGTTTGATGAGAAGTTAGAAGAGGTACACCTTAAAGAAATGTAAAAGTTTTAATCGTCATCTTCTTTGATGAAAATTTGAAAGTAACCAGGCTTGTACTGTAACTACATGTCCAACATACAGCTGTAACTGCATCACGGTGACCATTGTACGCTCTCTAACTCTTGTAGCATACATTACCTAAACTACAGTATTAATATAAATTTTAAAGAGAAATCTTTAAGCTTATGACTGTTACTGCCTTAATGAGATAATGAGTTTGTTACATAGATATCCTCGAGAGATGGAAATATGAATTCAAAGTGTCTGTTGCTGCATGTAACAACAGAAAGTGATCTCCTCTCTTCTGCCCAGCCTGATGAGTGTAAATTGTTGTCTTTATTTACTGCTGGCTGTGTAAGTTTGTTTCTTTTGTTTTATTAGTGGTTTAAGCCTGAGGGGTTCCAATCTCTAATGGCATTAATTGGAACCAATGGACAAGGTATTGGAACAAGGTACATATTAATTTACTTTGTTTTTTATTTGTTTTTGTCTTGTGCTATTTTATGAGAATTACCTGTAAATGAGGCCCCCAAACCTGGTATTTTATCAGGCATAATTCTCTTAGCTTGTGTTACTTGAACTTCATAATGTCATGTTTGTTTTGTCTGTTTTTTCTCTCTTGTCCACATGTACACAGTGCAATGAGCATATTACTGCTGGCATATGGCAATTGGACAATTGAACATTTGAACATTTTAGTATATTGCTGGTAGTTGCATGTATTACTTTTTTGTATATGAATAACACACCTAACTTTCAACTTAACACTTTAAAACTTCTAATTGCAGCTCACTAAGTACCTATGTTCACAATCTTGAAAACCTCGGTGACATATCCGAGGATGAACATCAAGCTTTGGACATTTTCATTGATCAGCTTTATGAGGAAATGGACAAAGGTATGGTTAAACCAAACGTGAGAATCAAAAAGATGTCGTACAGCACCATGTCAAGTTATGATCCTTTTTTGTCATCACCACTCTAGAGAAAACACACCATTGAATATTTTATGCATACACTCTATATCTACCAGTGTGCAAGATGAACACATCTTGTGCTTTGTGACTGACCACCTGAGTGGTCAAAAGGTGACTATCCTGCCAACTTCGGTTTTCACAGTGTCTTCTGCGAGAAAAGTGGTGTTTGTTGTACTAAATAATAAATCCACATTGATCAAGCTTGTCAGGTCAAGATGGCTAGATATAGCCTTCTCATTATTGAGTCATTATAAGCCTCCTACAATGAGTTTTTGGGGCTCCTCACGCACTCCTCCCCAAATAAGGGCTCTATGGGAGGCTACATGCTGTGTGTCAGTTCATATAAAAACGTGCAAGAAAACCACAACTTGCAGCACCTGTACATTTTACATCTTGATGCAATAGGATATTGTATCGGACAAAAATGTTTAAAATGCGTTGTTTTCGGTGAACTTTTTCATCCGCATTGTCATCATGGTAACTACTGTCTCTCTGTTGGCAAATGTTCTTAAACACAGTAGTTGACTAGTAAGTTTAATTACTGAGAGCAAGTGGAATGCTTCAGAGAGAGCGCCGATAAGCTCATAAACGCACGTTGCCTGCCTCTTGACACGACACCAAAACGTTTGTGACCCTGGTGAATACTTCTACAAGCGATTACACTTATCTTGGAAAAGACAAATTCAAAGCAGAATGTAACTTACCGATCCTTTGTTCGCCAACACCCTGCCAAGAGTCTGAACACATGGACCGCATAGTAAAACGAACCATATACCATGCGCAACCGCGCTGCCCATGATACTAAGGAGCTTAAGCAACGAAGACGGCGACGCTAAGGACGAAGTCTAGTAAAAAGTGAATTTATTAGTGGGCCTACTTGTCTCAGAACTTGCTAAACCTGAATACTTAACGCCAGCGTTCAATTCCAAATGAAAATACAAAAAATTAGCCACTTTCGTTCACGTTCCCCAAAATACGCAGAACTTAGTCATTTCACGTTGTTGTTTTGCAGAGGACGGCAAAGAAATGTACAAAGATTTATGACGCACGTGCACAGCTATTGTTCTGCTCATTAAACTTTTTGTTTGGTGACGTTCTCGTTGCCGTTGCCGTCGTGATTTGCTTAAGAGGGAGTTTTAGCAAATCACGACGGCGACGGCGACGAGAGTGTCACCAAACAATTAGCAGAACAGTAGCTGTGCACGTGCGTTTTGAATCTTGGTACATTTCTTTGCCATCCTCTGCAAAAAAACAACGTGAAATGACTAAATTCTACGTATTTTGGAGAACGCGAACCGCAATGGCTAATTTTTCGTATCTTCTTTTGGAATTGAACGCTGTTGGTGCATGTTTAGCCTGAGCAAGTTTTTAGACCGATAGGCGTACTGAACTGATTTACACAGTTGCTATATTCGAAGGAAAAATATTAATTCATTTTTTACAAGGCGTCGTCCCCGCCGTCGCCGCCGTCATTGCTAAAACTCCCTAAGGTCCCTACTGAGGGCGCAACACAGCCATCCGGAAATCTGGACATGTGTGCCTCTTACAAGATATAATAACGATTACATTACTTGCAAAAAATTTCGGACGTTTCATTTTTGAACACTTTTGATCTCATTTCGGACAAATTTCGGACACTTTGCGGAAACATAGCTTAAATAAGTTTACGCCCACAAAACACAAATTAGACTGAACCAACACCTGTAAAAATAATTGTTTTACTGCACCCTCAAGGTTTTATAGGTACACCGACGTGAAAAATAACACAAATTATATCAAACCGTTACTTATCTCAAGCAGTGTCTCAACTAGAATTCGCCTCATAAAGGAAACTAAGAGCTTTGTAGCTACCTAAAGTTTTGCACTGTACTGTAAATACTTCGGACGTTTGAAATTTTCGACGATTAAAAAGTTCGAACGGTTTTATTTTCGGACACTTTTTTTGTCGGAAATTAAAATCACCGAAATTATTTGCAAGTAGTGTTAATGAAGCCTTTTTCATTCTTTTATTTATTTATTTTTTTATTTATTTATTTATTTTTTTTTTTTTTTTTACAGTTTCTGGCCAGTTTCTAAACTGTGAAGGTTCAGGACTATATGCTCTTCAAAGTTCTTGTGAGTGCTATATCATCAGTGGTAAACTAGCTGTTGTACTCTTAAAGCTTTATTCAAGTTTGAACACCAAATGTCAACACTGCGGAATTTTACGTTCTACTTCCAATTTGAATCGTAAAAAGTCGATCCTCTTTTGAAATGTTTAAAATTGCCAAACCTCGTGGATGAGGTTGAAACTTTCAATCAGTAGTTTTATGTGTGTGGTCCTTAAGACTGTTATGGTGGTAGATTCTAACTCTTTCCACAGATAGACCCAAGAAAGTCTTTTTTTTTTTCACTTTCCTCGCGCCAGTTGTCTCTTATTTATCTCTTTTTCACCTTTGCTGCGCTGTGCTTTCCTCTCCAGTTGATGGCGTGTAATCTTCCATCTGACCATTGCAGTGTATGGTGTTTGTATTGTAATGTCCTTTTCGTTTTCTTACAATAGTGCTCACCAGTTTTACAAATGGTGTACTTTTGTGACGTCGATAAGTTTTATTCTTCTCGGTGAAATTCTATTGTTGATTTTTTTGGATAGGTAACCACAGCTGCGAACCAAACGCAGAGGTTACTTTCCCCTATAATAACTCAACCCTGGCTTTGAAGGCACTCAGCAGTATTCAAACAGGCGAGGTACATGTACTAGAATTTCACTCTATTAACGAGTAATGATTTCTTACGATCATTATCTTGCTTTAATTCTAAACCGTTACATACGTTAAAGCATGTCCGACACACCCGATAAAAGCAATATCCGATACACCTAGAATACGTCCGATCGTCAATAAGAATGAAAAGAACGGGTCACCTCAGTTTGAGTCGAATCCAAGTGATGGTCCACATTTTCTACCCTCCTTGCGAGCGTTCCTCTTTTTTTGTACAACCCTTAGTATTTCGTACCTCTCTAAAATGCTGCTTATTTTAGTCGTCTTAAAGTTTGTTACTACTAAAAGTGATTTAAATTTTTTTCAGGAAATCGTCATTTGTTATCTTGGTGAGTGCGACAGAGAGAGAAGCCATCACACAAGACAACAACTACTCAGGTGTTGATAAAAGATGTGTCGCTTTTAATTGATCAACTGTAGAGATGCACAAAGAAAAACAAATTCAAAAGAACTTGAATGAAGGTTAACCACGCACAGTAACCAACAGAACTGTGGTCTGTACGCAAGGCCTTGAAGAGTTACTGTAGAGTACAATGGTACTCAAAGGTCCTTGAATTTACTTTCCCAGTTTTTTCTTTTCTGGCTAATTGTAAATAGTTTTAAACTGCACGAAACTCTCACATACATCCATATAAAATTGTAAGACCGTAAGTGCCAAAGTTTCCGAGATTGAGTTTTTGCTTTCAAGTTTCCGAGAATTTTTCGTATATATTTTACTTTTTAAGTCAATAAAGGGTCATGATCCTGAAGCTCAGCGAAACTGAGGTCTTTGTTGCATGAACAGGTTCCTTTCCGTTTTCTCAGCCTTGACCTTGCTCAAAAAAATCCGTTTTGGCGTGTCCAATCGAAACATTTTGATTTCATAGCTCAACTATAGTTTGTTGCCTTGTTAACTTACCGGCCGTCATAACTGACTGTGATGTAAATGTGTTCTTTCACTATTTTTAGGGAAAATTATCTATTCAGTTGTACCTGTCCAAAATGTGAATCTCAAGCTGGGGACCCAGATGTGACATCAAGTGAAGATGCGGAAGATTCTATGGAAGAAGACTCCTGACAATAACCTTATTCTTCATTTGTATTGTGAAGTGTTCAAGCGTGGCTATACAGTTTGAGCAGTACCAGATTTCTGCTGGAAATCGCTTAAGTTTTCCCCTTTTCCGAGACTAAACTCACCAAATTATTCAAGAGAGCGGCTTTTTGTTCGAACTTCACAGACGGATAATAAAAAAAAAAAAACAGTGGATCGTCTCTTCACACTCAAGCCATGCTTCTAAGAAACATGAACTTCCTCTTCCTGAAAACAAATACCTACTTTGGTGTTAGTAGTTTTCGGTTTCATTTTCGCCATTTTGGCCAATGTGCCGGGCATAAAACGGTGCCCTCTTATTATGCGTATATTACTGTCAAGTCTCTGGCAAGACAGAAACTCTCCCGAAGTACCAGGTCTGGTCTTAAAGGTGCTTTGACTTTTGAAAATTACTTCAGAGTTATAATTACTTGAAAGTTTGATGAGAACTTAGTTTTGCGATTTTGATAAGGCAATACATTGTAATTCGGTTTGTGGTGTGGGTAATTTCATAGTACAACCCAAGAATTACAAGAGAGGCATACGATTTGAATTAACTTGTGGAATTTTCGCTTTTTGGCACGCGCTCAGTAGTTACCGTCACGAGGCAAAAATCGTAAAGGCAAGCAGAAAATGACAACATAAAACATTGTGGACCAAGGAGACCCTTCCCTTATTTATGTCCAGTCCATTGAAAACCCAGGTTGTTTTCTTTATAGCATTTTTGTTGTACTTGACATAGTCGTCATATGTTGCATCACATCCAGTGTCTGCAAGACGCAATGGACCTACGAGAAGGGAAAAGAAAGAAAGAAAACATTTCGTGTAGAAGCCAGAGTAAAATTTGTTACGTCTTAAAACTGGAGTGCTGTGATCAGCTTTTCACCGAAAATCAGTGTATAAATTTTTTTTTTTTATAGTGTTTATAATGAGATCGAATTAAAACACTAATCACATGGCATTAGTTAGTAATGTGTTTTACCCTTTATAACTGACTCTGCTGCTGCCTTTTCAGCACAGATTACAGGTCTTTTTGCAATTTGCTCTCACGTACGAGTGCCAGCTGCAGTAACTTGGCCAATCGTGATATCTGCTGTCCTTATCAAAACATGTACAACCTGAGAAAAACGGAAAGGGCTGAGTAATTTGTGTTTCCTTGGTGTTATCGTAGTCACACTCGCGTCTTGAGAAAGAAATCAATTTTCCGACATTAACTTGTAAATATGTATGTCGAATAAGTTCCATTGGCCATCCGAACATCGGACGTTATTAAAATTGTAAAATCTGAGTGGCTCACTCTACGAAGTTGTTCTTAGAAAAAAAATCGTCATTTTAAATGTTGATTATCCTGGACCGGATCAACGTACAAAACAAGTCTCGGAGCTATTTCTAACAGTCAATCAACAGCATAGGATACCCGAAATGTTTTCCAACCTGTCTCGGCCTCGAGTGGGTTCATGTGAGATCATTTGAGGTCCGGTCCCGTGTGAACGTAGCTACAACTGCACGACCAAGCCCTCCAGGCATCTAAACGGTGTGGGTCCTATTTCAAACGGTTCCAAAGTTGAACAGGTCCAAACTTTACATCGGGTCGAGACTGGAAAGGTAGGGATAGCAAGTCCCATGTAAACGAAAGATCTGTCTGATCCGATTTTTCGATCCGATACATTTGGAACCAGTCCGGTTTGTCCCAAAAATAGCCATGATAGTTTTTTAGCCAGTCAGTTGTAGATTGAAAAACTCGAAAAAAAAAACTGCCTTTTTAAGCAGCCGATGCAACAGTGCTGTACTTACTGCATGTTGGCTTCGTTGTAGGGGGCTTTGTCGTAGGGGGCTTTGTCGTGGTTTTCATGTTCCCTGTGAAATGAAGGGAAAAAATTTGAGGAGCAAAAAATTCCATCTGATGAGAAAGAACTCCATTTTCATTGCTTTCTTTTAAGTACCTTTGGCTCGGCCATTGGCAGTGTGAGATTCAAACAAAATCTTGCCTTTTTAGTTGTAGTGCGGTAAATTCATACTCGGAAGCCGCGTCATTTTCTGGATCACGGAGTCACTAAGGTGTTTCAGGATCGTTCAAAAAAGGTCAAAGGCAATGCCCTGTACCTTTGCATCCGTAAAACCTGTTGATCTCCTCTACATCCCACCAGCTGAAGTCGTGCTTGTTTCCAATGGTGCCTGTAAACTAATTAATGGGTTTAGTTACTTCAAAATGCTTGAAAATGGAATCATCGGAAAAGTGGAGAGAGATGGTGCATGACTGTAGAGGTAGATTAAAGATTTGAAGTCTGATGAACAAAGGTTAATTACAGAAGAGCACAGCCTAAAGTCAAGACATCTCGCAGTGGCCAGGCATCAAATTTTTATTTTAGATGCATTTCAAGTAGACGAGACATAAGTTCTAGTTTTGTGACTGACAGTTTTGATATCGTTCCAAATTTTCGTGAAACAAATTAATCATAGGTTCATTCTCAGGTAAATACAATTTGAAATCGGGAGAAATTTTTAACCAATAAGGGTGGTGAACGGTAAATGCGAGACTTTGCTAGAAGGCGAAAATGGTGTTTTTCTTTGCGAGCCCGACATATTTTTGACCAGAGTTTAAAGTGTTTTAACTGGGGAGACTACAGGACCCTTAAAATTCGACGAAAATTCAGCGAGACTCATGGCTTTTGAAGGACCCTGATTCACCACCGATCAATTTAAAATTCAAGGTTCGGCTTGTCAGAGAGATATTGACGATCTGGGAATTATTTAAGATTTGGATTCAGGATTTGGAAATCCAGGCTTTGAAAATTCAGGATTAAGAAATTCATGATAAGGAAAGTCAAGATCAGAAATCCAGGTTAAGGAAATTTAAGATTGGAAAATTCAGGATTAGGACATTAAACTCAAGATTTGGAAGTTCAAGATTTAGAGATTCAAGATTAGGAAAGTCAAGATTTGGAAATTCAAGATTACGAAATTCAAGATTTTGAAATTCATGATTTGGAAATTCAAGATTTGGAAATTCAAGATTGGAAAATTCAAGATTAGGAAATTAAACTCAAGATTTGGAAAATCAAGATTTGGAAGTTCAAGATTTAGAGATTCAATATTTTGGCTGCGAAATATTACAAATTTAGGATTGGAAAATTCAAGATTTGGCCTGCCAAATATTGAAAATATCAAGATCTGGCTCGTCGAATATTGAAAATTGAAGATTTGGAAATTTTAGATTTGGCTTACAGAAATATTGAAAATTCAAGATTTGGCTTGCCAAATATTAAAAATTCAGGACTTTTACCCCTTCAAATTCTGAGTTTATCACATAGAATTTCAAATAAACAACGCTGTTTACCGTTTGCAAATATCTGCACTGCCTCCGGAGATATTTAATTTTAAAAAATGTGTAAAATATGCAAATGGCATGACTGATGATGTCATACACGCAACCAAGTATTTTATCAAGTTTATAAATAGCGCTATCTCGGTAAATTTGAGAACCCACTCTTTTCCAGTGCCCTCCAACCTGATTTCAATATTTTAGTGATTTTCAGCTCGAAAAACATTGAACAAGGCGATGGACTCTCCAAACATATTTATATGCTTCCAAGATCATGCAGACGAGGAACCATTGACAAAAATCAATATGGAACACCAAAGGTGGCCAGAAAAGCCTTTAATATCGGGAGGTCTGGATACTAGTATGTTGCCATGGTAACAGAAATGTTCAGCTTATATTGTTGAGCACCTGTAATAGAATCTTACTGCAAAGAATCAAACATTTCTGATACAAATTGGTTGAGATATCCTTGTTTATCATATTTGATCAAAATTCGGTTGAGTGTATGACATCATCACTTGCAATTGGCTAACTTTCTTATTTAAAAAAATTGAATATCTCTAGAACAAAAGGAGATATTTGACAATGGTAAGCAGCATTTTTCTTGTCACACAGACTAATTGTCTATGCTTTAAACTAGCTTAGATTTGCATGAAAGATGAGATTTTCGTCATAGTAACACTTTCAGAAAGAACTTGCAGATGTGTCCTTCACTTCAATCGTTGTTAGCAGTCTACCATCGTGGCCTGTCTTAGCAAAGGCAGTCTTTGTATAATGCATGATGCTCGGGTAGTCATGAGGGGTTCCACTGGTGTCGTAATTCCACATGTCGTTGGGCTTATTTAACACGGTTTTCCAACCTAAAAAAGGAATCAATGTAACGGTCTAAATGCTATGAGCTGCAGAAACTGGATATCAAATCGGCAAGTTTAAGGATTGTGATGCGGTGTGTACAATCTCTGAGGTATTATTTGGGGAGTTCATTCCACTAGAATTTAACAATCTAACTATACAGACTGAGAATATGGTGCGTCATTGTCAGCAAAATTGACTTTTTGCATACAATGACTTCATGAGTGTTTTCATTGATAATTAAACTTGTCATCGTCATCATCACCATCATTGTCGTCGTCAGCAACATGAAAAAAAAGTTAAGTCTGCATGCAAGCCAAGTGGCCCATCAGGGCGGCGCTTATTTCCGGTTTCAGCAGCATGAAGAGACTAGGCGTATTTCAGCTCCTCCCTGGATGGGATGCTAGTCCACCGCAGGGCTACCCCACTGGCCCCCAGCATTTAATTCGACGGTACCCATGTATACGCCTGGTAGAGGGAGTCACTGTGAGAGTAACGCAACACGATTTCCCCGGCTAAAACTGGAACCCGGAACGCTAGATCCATAGTCGAGACCACGGCCGTACCTCCAAGCCTTCATCGTCATTTCCATTGTCATTATTTACTCAAAACAGAGACTGAAAACACAAAGCAAATAATAAAAAAAATTGTTGCTGTTTAGTCAGCAAATAAAATCAACAAATGACGGCTACTCACCATCCTGTAGGTTTTCCTTACGAATTCTCACATATTGATCACGATCCGGTCTGTCCTGTTCATGTAAAAAGCCAAGGGCGTGTGCTGATGGAAACACAGTTAACAGATCACTATTTAGAAACAGCGGTAAAATAAAGAACAAGGAAGAGTGCACGGGGCTGAGCTGGTGAAAATATCTCTTACATGATTACACGGAAAGAACAACACAGTGCATGCGCAAAACCTTGGGACACGAAAACTTTCCATAAATGCTATATCATTGTCCTCACTATATATAGAAACTGTAATGATTCGATTTAGTTTCCGGGCGCTAATTTACTTCAAGTAGCTCAAGGAAAGGCGCTTCGATTTCTTTTTGAACATATACCTGAATATGGTGCAATGCTTTAATGTGAAAAGACAGATACTTTACCCTAAACTGTTACAATAGGGGCCCTGAGCTGCTTGTCATAATGTGATTACCTTCAGACGGAATTGGAATAGGCTGCGCTTATTGGAATGGTGGGGGAGGGGAGCTATCACAAAAACTACACTCAAGGGGGAGCGCTAATTAGCAAGGGGCACTTGTTGGAAGGGGGCGTATTGGAAAGGAGCTCTGATTAGAATGAGACGCCTATTAAGAGGGGGCACTTATTGGAACAGGGGCGCTTATTAATAAAGCACTCGAGGGGAACGCTTCTTAGAAAGGGGGCGTTTATTGGAAGGAGGGTGCTAAATCGAATCATTACAGTAAAGTTTATATTCCTTTGTCACAGTGAATTATTTGTTAAAGATGTTATGGCCGATACATGTTTTGCTCAGATCCCATAGTTGTCTTAAGATTATAGTGTCACCGGTTTCTTCTCACCTATTTCGTGAATCACGACACCTTTATCCCAACAACCTTTCGCCAGATTTAGATGTTCCCCTCCTTGCCAGCAGATCATTCCAACATTAGATGAGCAGCCAGCTCTGCGGAGTAAATCGAAAATAGGTGTTCAGTAGCAAATACGGCCAAATTGTTGTTTCTGCCACCTAGTTATAAGTTACGATTTTAATCAATAGAGAGAGATTAAGAGTGGGACAGAGTATTTCATTTTGAGCACCGCTAAGGTAGTCAAACATGTCAAATATTTACAATATGCCCATTGTTGTCGAGGGCATTCGAAGCGAATGTGGGAATATTACTGATCAGTTTCTACCATAAAGTATCCTTTATTACTAGTCGTTCCTTCTTGTAAACTGGAGAAAACATCTCTGGTTTGTCCTTTTTCTAAACTTGATGTCACTCGCTCATAGTATGCCATGACTTCCTTTATCACTCGAACAGCCTGAGGTTCATTTACTAGGAGAGAACATTAACTGAAATAAGACTTAGTTGTAATAAGACTTAGTTTTATCCCTCACGTTATTAACAAAAAAATATCAGTTTTTGTCCCCGACAAAAACTTCAGCCCCTAATAGTATGCTTCCGGAAGTAGTTGATAATTTTACTTATTCACTCATTCTATTTACACTGATTGAATATGTGGACACTGTCTATGAAAAATGATGCAATTGCATCAGTCATATCAGTTACCAATGGAGCTGTGGTATACATAGTACATTATTCCATTTGGCCATTTCCTCCTTTTATGGCCAGCTCTTGCGTACAATGAGTGGTCTGGGACGTTGATATTTTCCTCAAAAAAGTGAAAAAAAGTTCAACAAAAACCTACACTTTTAGTTTTAACAAGTACAGCCACAGTCTTTTAATAAACATCTTTTTCCTAGTTACACTGTGGAATTCGTCATTCCTGTTTGATTTGCGCTCAAATGATACAAAAGTCGTCACTTTTGATTTTTGAAATCCCTGCTGTGCTTTCCTAGGCCTCTAGGATCGCAACTTTCGTGATTTACCACCGTTTTCAACGCAAAATTTAATTTTATGGGCATTTCTTTTACACTTATAAAATAACACTAAAAACCTCCACACACCGTAAGGTACACGCTCAACTGCATGAGGCCGCTTCCATAGCGGAGACCAGCAACATAAACATAGCTCTGAAAGGTATCATTTCCATCGGTTCGGTCATCCCATATATTTGTCTTTTCTTTAAACAGCTAAGGGACTAATACGCTGATCTGCAAATTACTGCTTGAAATAAACATTCGGCTCCGGTCCAGTTGTAGGAGACTTGAAAAGAAGTAAAACTGAAAAAAAAAAAGATGGGGTACTCTTCCCAGAGATGAGTGTCACATGACGGCAAAATGCAAGCGAACGAGTCATGTACTTGCGAGCGGGAGCTTATAGAGCAATCTTTCTCCACTTTCCTTGCATTTTTCTTAGCATCTCTACCTTTTACACACGTTTTCTGTCCCTATCCTCTGCCCCAAACTCTGAATGCGAGCACGGAGGTACACTTGCAATTTTTACCACAATTTTGAAACGACAACTGAGCTTATAAACTGTATATGAAGACTCGCTTTAATCTTTATTACGCTACGAAACAATGTTCTTAAACCGATTAGGCCTTTCTCAACCTGGACGTTATGTTCCGGGTTCTTATTAATATATGTTCAAAACAACACCATTTCCAAAACGAAAGCAAAGTTCAAAATACTGCTGATTTGTGACTTAAGGGAAGACCTTATAAGTTGTGCCTGTCGTTCTAGATGTTGCTGCTATACTGATTTTACAATGTGTAGTTTCAACTAGTATTATGAACTTGGTTTCATTAAAAGCAGAAGTTTAGAAAGCCAAAATTACTCGCGTATTCGATGGTTACCAGCTTCGCTTTTCTCAGATAAGTGAGATTAAGGATCGTTATAATACGGTACTTATACCGTCATGAAAATCGACTGTTTACAATGAAGGTGCATATAAATAACGAAGGTAGTTTGAGCTGCTCAAATGCAGGAAATAAACTAGTAGGACCTATATCAGTAATGTAAGTTCTCGTCAAGAGGTGGGACTTTCTCAAATCCTAAAATAAACAGTCCAAAAATCACCTCAATACTGTTTGGGCGAAACTAGTTTGCTTGTTGGGAGAGCTTCACAGCTTTTATTATCAATACCTTACTGAGTTCAAAGAAACTGTTTCCTAAGAAAATTTGGCAGGTGATTACAATCTCTTCTTCTGAATCAATTAAGGAAACCAGACTGATTTTAGATTGTAACACTTGGGTAATCTTTTGGTAATCAAACTCTGTTCATAACTGTTGAATACCACCCTAGAATGCTGACCACTTCTATCAAATTGGATTTCGTTGAGTTTAATATTCTGGAAATTCATATCTTTAACATAATTTATAACTCTAATAAGTTAATGACGAATGTACTAGGCTATGCCTTTCTTGTATGTTCACTTACCTTTTTCATGGGTAGGGGGTGGGGGGGTGGGGGGTGGGGGTTGCTTCTCTCAGGTGGTCGTAATTTTCATAAAGGTTCGGCAATTAATCTCAAGAATTATTCGACCATTGCCGAACTTTCTACCGTCGCACGTTCGCATATTATTTTGCTATGGGGTCCTCTTCTTTCGGAATTTAGTCAGGTACATTACTAAGAACTCTTAGGAGTTGGATGCCTTATTATATTGCGTCAAGTAGGTCCAACACCGTAACCCCATAAATCTACATTTGACTGGATTTATGCGTAATGAAACGATGGGTCTTTTGCACCAAATGAGCTGCAGTCATTGATTTATGATTCCAAAAGGCCTGAAAATCACTGCAACTGATGAAAAAATGTTAATACAGTGGAACCCCGTAAATATGGACACCAAAGGGACATGATAAATTGTCCGCATTATCCGGGTGTCCGCATTAAGCAGGTTAATTTAAGAGAAAATATATGAGCTTTTTAGTTGTCGAGACAAAGAAGACTGTCCGCTTTCACCGTAGCAGACTACAAAAAGGAAGATAAGAGAGTGTAGGAAAAGAACAGACATCCCTTTGAGTATTACATCGCTTACCTTGGAGACAATTTTGGCGCGAGAAAAAATCCGACTTATAATCCGAGTTCGAACATGGCCGAGAAATTTTCATTCACACCGTTTTCAAAAATCCTTGCATGAATTGTGTGAATTATTTTGAGTAAACGTAATGAGTTACTGTTAATACTCCCTCAGTAACAGAGCTTAAGCAACGACGACGACGGCGACGCCGAGAGCGACGCCTAGTGAAAAAAATGAATTTATATTTTGCAAGGGAAATTAGCGATTGCGTAGATTTGTTCGGTACGCCAATGGCTCTAAAAACGTGCTTAAGCTTAGCGTAATTATGCAACGACGGCGTTCAATTCCAAATGGAAATACGAAAAATTAGCCGTCGTCGTCCACGTTCCGTAGACGACACAGAACTTGGTCATTTCATGTTCTTGTTTTGAGGAGGACGGCAAAGAAATGTACAAGGAGTATAACGCACGTGCACAGCTATTGTTCTACTCATTCAACCTTTTGTTTGGTGACGTTTTCGTTGCCGTCGTCATCGTGGTTTGCTTAAGCTGCCTAATTACATATTGTTAGGACTGCTAGTTGACTGGCCTTTAAGTCGTTCCCCTCCCATTCTCACCTTTCTGTGTGTTCCAACGACTAGACAGTGATTATGTGAGAAAATCATTTCATGAACAAGTAACGAATCTTTTGAAGGTAACACTTATACATTCATAGCTTTTGTGCACACAGTACACTGCTACGAAAAAGGAGATTGGTACCATTTTAACCCTATGAATTCCCAAAAGATCATTGGAAGTCAACTTTCTCAATTCGTTCTACTTACAATGGTTCTAGTGTAAAAGTGATCATCAAACTATGACCAGTTATGTTTTAATATTAAGCTTATGCTACAAGTAGCTTCTCCTGACTCTTCAACCTTTTCCCGTACAGCCGATCACTGATTCACTGGCCTTTTGACCATTGTCTTTCCTGCTTCCATCTTTCAGCGTTATTTACAAATTTAAACTAAACCGCATCGAGCAAGGGGTAGATTTCGCGAGCCAACAACTTCATGTATGGGAGCAAACGGGATGGGGCGGGAGGTGTTGTAATGACTCTTCACACTGATTGCAGTAATTGTTAATTTGTTCTACAGAAATTTAGCTACAGTGAGTTAGACACTGGCTTGGTAAGACACTTTCATTTAAAGACAGATTTACACTTTAGTGTTACCAGGACAATACAGCTTATTTTTGGTTAAGTATTCAGCCTTTACTGCTTTCTTTAAGTTCTGTATGCTGTCTTTTTCACTCTCTTCGACGTTTCCTTTCGGCGTTTCTTTTTTGCCCTTCGAAGACTGTAGGAAGGGAGCCAAAAGTGCTCAATTCCCACATACTGACAACCTTAGACTAAGAGGCCATCCCAACCAGATTATCGTGATGAGCAACAAATAGACATTGGCTTGTATGATGAGGTAAGCAGCTAAATACTTGTCATTTTCTTTGGTGCCGAAGACCGGCCTGTTAGCTGCTAATGAGTTGATGACTTAAGCAGGTGTCCCTTTATATGTCAAAGTAAACTGAAACCATTTAAAGTTAAAATGGCTTTTCCTGATTTATTATTTTTGTTGCTTCTTTTAATTAAATTGCTTATCATTTCCGTTCTGCAAAGACCAATTGCCAAAAACCGATAAAAGCGCCTGCTTGCCAGCTGTTCGAGTTAAAACAAAAGAAGCACTATAAGTGCCCAAGTAATTCGGTATCTGGACTGAGGACAGCTATATGAATTTGACCCGATTTTTATTTTATTACGGATCTCAAATAAATATATACCTCTCTATATGTACAAGCAAATTTGCCCACGGTTGCCAACTGATGATGCGTAATCTTGCACTCGATCGATTTAAGGATTTGGGGTCTGAGTTCCTTAAAGAAAGGTGACTTTACTTAGAAACAGCGTCTTTAATGGAAATCGCACTTTCGGATTGGAACCAATGTCAAGGTGAAATATAAATTAACTTATAAAAATTGACCTTAAGAAACAGTCCAGTTATAGATAACTTTTAAATCTGTAAGTAGTGGCAGTTATGGGGAAAAACTAATGTTAAACTTGTTAAACTCTCCGGGGGTTATCATTTTAAACTGGCCATGACATGCCTGATTATGATCCATTTGGCCTACGTGTTAACGATTGAAGCTTCTAGTCGAGAAATAAACATAACTGTTTTGAGGTTATCTAAATATACCAATCAGAATCATGAATTTATATGTGCTTTTAAACAAAATAAATTCTTAACGAAACTCGAGTGAACGTGGTCAAAGCGTCTCAGGTAATACGCAATTAAAATTCATTGAATGATTGCCCAAACAGTGATCGATCGATTCTCGCAGTTGATAAAATACGAAATACGAAATACTCTGGCGAATATTAAGTCTCGCCAGTTTTAGAGTTGCTCTCAAAGTGGTTTAAACTCTCTAAAATCAAATCAAGTAAGTCTCATAGTAGATCCAAGCATAAATTTTCAACATTTTTTTTCTTTTTCGCTGATTTTTTAATCTCAACCGTGTCTCGGTCTGTTACACGCGCTTGGTTTAACGCCTGGTAAATAACCATTACAATTCTCAAATATAACTTGGAAGCAGTAGTAATGTTTATGAATTAGAACTAATAGGGACCCATTCAACTTCACTGGTTTTGAAATTGATTTATCGGATATCAATAATATATTTTTATTTTCTAAAAAAGAACTGAACCTGTCGGACCCAGACCTCCCTATACGGTGGGGCCCAAATGTTTCCGGCCCTAAGGGCCTTCAATTAAGGTGGGGTCCAACGGTTCTCTTCTACGGGCCTCAACCAATAAGGAGGGTGACCGCGCCGCCGTTCTCCTCCCCTAGTTGAACCACTGAAATGTTGAATCCAATCTGAAACGCAGCCAAGTCGTCGGGATGAGACTCATCTGTCTTTTGAAAATAATAATAAAAAAAGAAATGAGGATACTTTTACGATCAAGTTGACTCAAAGTTGAGGGCGTTTCGCCTCAGCCTCTACAGTCAAAGACACAGACCTCCATGTATTAGTATAAAAAAGTGTATTACAAAAAGTACTTAGTCCGACTCTGTTGGATATGGGAACAGCTGGCGAACTTTGAACTTCGCTGCAAGGACACACGGCAACCAGCCAACACGCTGTGTCAACTTGTAATCGATATCAAAGTTTATACTTCGTTAATGCATAAGAAAACGTTTCAATGAAACGGCTGACAAAACACGGACAAATGGAAGACAAATGGAAGCTGTTATTTACTCTCCATTTCTCACGTTTTAGGCAATTCTTTCTTTTGAATCACAGAACGTTACTCGCTCAGTCTACCGCATTTCACAAAGCCGATGGTAAGGCAGGTCTTGTTTTCCTCAGAATTAAAATAAGATTTCGCATTCTGCCGGTATTTTGAGTGATTTCTATTGAAATGCCTCGTCAGGTCTGGCGGAAAGTCGTTACGCTGTATATGTATATGGACTCTCTCTGCCACTGTGGTTCTATCTGTTCGGAGAGTGACTCAGCCTTCACCAACTCCTCAAACATGCTGAGATAGGAGCTCAGTCTTGTTGACTTCGATAAAATCAATTTGGAGAAAAAAGCGCAATGAAAGCAATGTCTTCCATGCTATTAAATAGCGTAAAATAGCGTGACATAATATAATTAAATTCCCTTTCTTTCTCACTATTTGAGGCTCGCAGCCGTAAACTAAGAGTAGCCTTTGCCTTTTTATCTAACTGGGAATCACTTGCCAAAATTCTCGACTTCCCGGAAACGGCGTAGATTTTCAAAATACGCACCGGTAGTTTGTAAGCGTTAGATAGATAGCAAAGGATTACGGTTTATTTATCAAGTCCACTAGTTCGAGTTGTACAGTAGGGTAATAAGATTCGGCTGTAAGATAAACGTTGACAGAGTTATCAACTGGGGCTATATCTAACCATCAGAGCCACACCTTCCCTCTCTCTTCCCTTACCTTCCCCTCTTCTCTCCCCCCCCCCCCCCCCCCCCAGGAGAAGCAAGGGTGCTGGATATGCACAGCCTATTCCTCATTTCTATGATTGGGGACATCTAGCGATCAAACCAGCTGCTAAGAGTGTCACTGACATTCGATTGTGTTCCGCTGTGGCCAGTTATTGTTCTTCCAAGATATTACCAGATATTATTATGTTGTGTATCACTGAGCGGTAAATTCGGAGAGAAATTCAGATGGAATGATGAGTTCCGGGTGAATGGGTTCATTGCTGTAGTGATATCCAGGTCAGGACGGGCAGTCCGCTAACTTCATACTGAGCACAGGGGCCTTTTTTTAAACATTCATTTTTAAACAACAGACCCTGACCGTAAAAGAACTAGAAAAAACAAGGAAGAGCTAATCTTAAATGCGACGTTAAAAGTAGGAAATGTCGTTTGAAAATACGACCGCCAATATTTAGTTCGAGAATATTATGATTTCCTCTATGAAAAGAATTTTTCGAACCTCCAAGGGAAGAGAAAATTGGTTTGAAAAACCGGGTAGTTCGAAAAATCGAGGTTAAAATTCAGTGTTCGGCTGATGGGAGGGAAACAACTTTTGGCTCGAGTTACCGGGATGTTCGAAAAGTCGAGGGTTCGAGAAATCGGGATTCCACTCTACATCTATGGCGCGGTCAAAATGAGTGCATTGGTAACAGAAAGAGGCTTCGCTGCCGTTTTCTAGCAAAAACATAAATTAAATTAAATTAAATTAAATTAAATTAAATTAAGTTGAGCCAAATATATACAAAAATATATATATCTATGCTTCGAGAGGCCCCCTTAAAATACTCAGCGCGTTCTAAACCGGGTAGAAATGGCATGATTTGCGGTCAACCTTGGAAGCCGGGGTTGGAAGCTGAGCATCAAGAACAAGACCGAGACGTCCAAAAAAATATAACAAAAAAATTATCAGAAGTACTATCATGAAGGCTGAAGCTCCAATCAGGCACTTTTGGGAAATAATCAACAAAGTTCTCTTGAACACTGATAGTGATGACACGAGTTGAAGTCTTGAAAGCTTCTCCCAGGCCATTTCCGAAAGTCTTTTCACATCAGGTTGATAGATAAATCAATCAACTCCTAAGCCGATCTTTTCGAGATCAACTCGTAATGTTAAATGGGTGGCTGTCGATCGCAAATGTCGTGCGCGGAATGCATGCCTTTAATTACTGAATTGCTAATTGTCTGGAAGCAAACCTATTTTATTTAAGGAAGTAGCTCCAAAACAACAAATCGCGCGTTTTATCCAGAAAATGGCTAAGAACTATTCAAGTCAGTTCACTCCATAACTTTCCCACTAACTAAACTAAACGAGTTGGTAAAGTGCAACTAGTTAATTGCACTGTAGCGATTAAGAAGAAATCGATCCTTTCCTAGTCAATTACGCCTTTATCGGCAAAACCGACTGAGTCAATAAACGAAAAAGATTATTTGTTATGGCTTTTCATTGGTCGTTAATCTGATTGTCACAATTTTAATTACTGCTATCTTCGCCGTGATCTCTCTGGCCACGTTTAATCTAGGATAAAAGGCACGATTGTTCTCACGGTTGAGCTCAAGTGTTTGAGTTGGTGAGCATTCTACAGTCGTTTTTTCCCCGGAGGCGGTTTATTAATAAGTTACTCGCCTGACGATAAACATAAAGTGATTTTCGCAGCACGTCCGGTCGACAACGCGTGTTGTGTTTCGCACCCTTGTTTATCTTTGCGATCAACGCTTTGTTTGGAGTTAAGCCAACTCAAAGAAGCCGCTAAATGGCTTAATACAATAGCCCTACTGGAGACGAAAGATTATATATTTTATTAATCGATTCCACATGGCATCCACGACTTCGAAAATTAAGAGAGAGCGTTTAATGGCAAGAAGAGTTGTAAGCTAGGGCAGGCTAGAGAAGTCGAGATTGAAGAAATCAAAGGGATTTCCAATTAAAATGCTGGGACTTTTTCTCCTCTAAACCAATTTGCATTCAGATGCCTTGGCAAACAAATCAAATTTTCGCCTTAATAGTCTGCAGTCAGTAAAGACTATCAGATAAAATGCTTTCAACGAAAGAGATTCGGCTAGAAATAAAGTGAAATTTTCATGGCCATTTCAAATTTTGTTTAACCGTTCAACACAGACACGTATCGCGACTCTTTCAGTTCACCAACCAAAAACGATCTAATCATGGTACCACGACGGTCCATCTCTCCGACGTTTACTGAGAAGCGACCCAACACCACAAACCAACCAGATGAAGCAATATCTTGACTTCTGTTTGACATGGTTACTAAAAGGTGTTTGCCTTTTCTGTCAATGAACAGTGAGAGTTGTTTAGACACTCCATTAACTGTTAACGTGCCCAAGTGCATATGCTCAAACACACTACCAAATAATGACTCGAGGGCTCTTTCAGTTGAGGAAAAACTAAATAACATTTCGTTTGATATACCACCTCTTTCAATTTTCCATTTTTCGCAAAGGTTGCTCCTGCCGATGTTCCTTCGAGCTTCAGTGAAACAGGATGAAAAAATATATATATACATATAAACAAAGCCAAAAAATGATAATTCGTAGAGCCGAGGTCCTGTTTTTGCCTGAAACTTTCAAACGATTCCATCGACCATCTGATCCTTCACAGAGTTTTTCAAGTTTTATCTTTCAACGTTTTAAAGTGTCTAATGACCTGCCATGTTGTCAGTCACTGTTCTATATACAAAAGGAAATGATATCCAACTCTCGTGTGCACTCCATTAAAATGCTCCCTTAATTATTCATTTCAAAGAAACCTAGCGCTCAATGACGTTTAAAGTGCAGTTAGCTCTTACTCATAAGCTATGGATCTTTTTTTTACATTTGCTTCGTCGAAATAAAGAAACATTTGGAGTAAAATTCAGTGGCAATCTAAGCAAACAGGCTGAGTTGTGACTCGTAAAACCGTACAATCTCATAATGCGCTTCATTTGGAAAATGTTTATTAAATGCGTAGAATATGAACAAACTTCCCGTTTGGCGGAACTTCAGTAGCTTAATGTTTCCTCCACAAAAGACGTGTGGTTTCCGCGGATTTTGTGGTAAACAAGCAAGCCAAGGCATTAGTAAAACGTTCTTAATTGTGCCACATCGGCGAACAATTTAGAGGAAGATGTCAAATAAATTATCGGAAAAATAACCGAGTTGAAATCACAGACTCTAGCGGCTTCGTCTGCTGTGCACGCAAATTGTTTCACGGATTGCAAAGGGAACGTGCTTTTAATTAATTATCAAACGCGCTCTTTCTGAAATACCCTTTGTTAATCGTTATGTGGGGTTCTTGTAGAAGCTGGGACCTTAGATAAACCCAAATGAAAAGATAGTTACCAACAATTAGAGGAGGCAAACCTTACAGCTTCGCCAGATTTAGTTATTTTTCAACGGGAGCCATTTGTTTCCAATTAACTATATCTACTGTTTATGGATAGCGCACACTAAGTTCTAATTTAGATTGGGTGCAATTTGTGATATCGCTTGATCATCTTTATCAGTCGGGCAACCAGCCGTGAATGAGGCAACACGCAATTTTCATCTCAACTCAATTTAATACCAAAGTGAAAGCAACTTCCACTACATGAATTAAGTATTTCGATAAATTGACTCAGTTCTTTAATGCAAAAGCAATATTCATCCTAAACTCCGCAAGAAAAACACATTCAGAAAACCGGATTAAGTACGGATATTTTGATAAAATACCTTTCAGTTGAACGCTTGTTAATTAAGACACTATGTTACCAATAGCCGTGTGTAACAATGAAAAGGCCATACCTTGCGTGGCGTTCGTTTGTGACATGGCAGGAGGTCGGTGATTGTCAGTGCAATCATCTATAATTTATAGTCACAAATTTAATAAAGAGGTTCAACAAAACAAAACAACTCAACTGTACAACCTAAGGATGCTTCAGGTGTCTAGCAATCATTCTATTTAACTGTCTTGGCGTAAAACAGTTCTGCAAATCGATTTTCAAAACACAATAGGTGGTAAAGATGTCCCCACTATTTAGACTCAACCGAATACTTTGTTAATTGCCAACTGCTGCGTAATAAAATTGCTTGTATCACGGTTTTGGCGAGCAATTAAAAATGGTCTCTGTGGAATCGTGAGTTCAATATTCCAACTGCCTTGTTCATTTGAATGAAATATATCTTGTTATCAAACAAACGAGAACGCTCTTCATAAAGTTTTATGAAGACGCTAGTACATTTGCTCGCCAATTGCTTCCTGAATAAGCTCAATTACCGCTCTCCGACTGGCTTAAGAAAATAATTCGAGAAAGCGCAACAATTTGCATCCATTATGTTCAACTATACCCTCGTAGACGAACATTTTTAAGATGGCCAATTCAGAGACTTTCCACCATTTAGAATATCGTTAATCGGTCTCTTAATTCGTGTAAGCACCAAACCATTGAAAAGATAATTGTATTAATACACGTTGTTCATGAAAGTGAACAATTAAAACAATCCTAACAGTTTCACTTTGGAAGCTCTTGGACAAAGATTACTGACAGCTTACAGTAGTTTTTACGAGTGGAAGACTGTGTGAATGAAATAAATAACAGATATTTTACAGTTCAATGGCTAGCGGGAGATAATCTTCACCTGGGTGCTAGCTAGCCGCTTTCTTCCAGTTCCAAATCAGAGCTTTTGTCGTCGTTATCAAGTCCAGTATCCGAGGATACACTATCTTTGTTATCCGAATGTTCGCTTTGGGAATCCTTGTCATTCTCGGGCGTTACCTCGCATATTTTCTCCTGCTTCTTCCATTTCGTTCGTCTGTTTTGAAACCAAATTTTGACTTGAGTTTCTGTCACATTAAGCAGCGCGGCCATGTCACTTCGCTCAGAGGCACTCAAGTATTTCTTCTCTTTGAATTGCTTTTCTAGCTCGAAAATTTGCCGGCCAGTGAATGTGGTTCTAGCTTTTTTCTTCTTGACTTTCTCCTTGCCAGACTTTCCTTTCAATCTTTTTATGCCCCTGGAATGGGCTGAAGAGGTTTCTGCTTAAAAACAGAAAGCCGAGAACCGTTTAGAAAATTGATCCTCGTTGATTACCCTCGCCACCAATTTCCGAACTCGTTAGCAGAGCGTGAACTAACTTACCTTTTATATCTAATTTTGATTGAGCCGGGGTCTCCTTCTTAGCGATATGGCAGCTCGAATCCTCCTGGTTATTTTGTTTCAATTTTGCTTCCTTCTCTTTTATATACAGGCGGCGTTTAGCAAGCGGTTGGTCTTGTTGAGAACGAGCGGTTGTCATGTAGGTCGGTGGATGGCCCGATTGAAGTCCGAGAATGTCAGCCACAAAGTGCGGTGTTGGTTGCTTTGGAGGGTTGTTGTAGACGTGCCGATGCCATGTTCCAACCGACGCCATGTTTTACGTCCTTAACGATGGCTTCCCTGCGCCTGGTTGCAGGCAAATGATTTGGAGCGGAGACAGCTTGAAGCAATTGTCGCAGCTCTACCGTACTTATCTGTCAGGTTTAGGACAAAACAGAGCATGAAAGGTCTGCCGCCTGCCTGCGCGAGTATGACATATCATATAAAATCAATAACGCGATTGTATTGACGATAAAGGCAATTAGGAAAATTTGCTGACAAATACAGGCGTCAGTTTTACTTCTAACCCCCGTTCTATTGGCTGGTGCAATGAGCGCGATTTTCATTGCATTCATTCATTGGTTGGTAAAGTCGATGTGCCCAAAGGCCATTTACAAAGATGTTTAATCGCTAATTTGGATAATTTTCATGTCAATCAAATTCCTATGTTTTTAAACATAGCTTTCTCGCGCTACAGGCTTAATTGTCCCTGGACAGGAATTCACAGATGTTTGATTTAGACACACACATAGCTTATCGCTGGTAAATTGCCATGGTTGGTCCATTTATAGAATTGTATTTGTAGTGTTGGACATTTGAAGAACAGGATCGGACAAGAAACGTTTGGTGTGACAAAGAAACATCTGCTAAAATGACTAACAAATGTTGAGCTAATGTCTTTCATATTAGCGAAAGAGATTTAAGGTAGTAAATAACAGCTATGGTCCTCATAATTCCAAAACAAGAAAATTTGATGTGTGTGAGTGCAAACGTGTTGTCATTCGGCATCTTACTTAACTTACAGAAATCGCTTTCAATATACGATTCCAATTAACAATACCGTTTGGCACCAATCGAACCCACAATTCCTCTCCAGTCGACCTAATTACCATTTTAAAGAGTGGAATTAACTAAGCGTTGTTTAATGGTCTTCCAACCAATTCAGAAGTGATAAAAATAACAAGATGAACAGGCTGCGATAAATTCCGCTTTCGAAGATTCATAGAACAGTTGCTCTTTACATGTTTTCAATGTGTATATGGAAATTCACTTTGGGCTGTCCATATTTATCTGGTATTTTATCAGCAGCCCCGGGTTAAACTTAAAATTCCGACCATATATAGCAAACCAAAATGGCAACATATGTGGCTTGATGTGAATTACAGCAGGGCTAAAAAAAAGGCAGAGAAGGTACTTGATGTGTGGGTGCAATCGATAGCCTTTCGAAACTTCGTTTAGTTATCGGCTTCTGTTGTTTATTTACATTTGTAACTGCTCTCCCTTGTCTTGGCAATAATCGCAGAGCTAAGAGCTATTAACATTAAATAAAGCACCACGATATATGAAACCCTGGGTGGCAGAGGCAGTTGTTTTCCACACTAGAAGGAGACACGAGCAGAAACGATTGTTTTGAATTACACTAGACTTGGACACACTAAACGCGCTTTGTAAAAAGAAATCGGAAATCGGAGCGTAATTAGGAACAGTCTGGTTGATCGGGACAGTCACAAAGGCAATTAAATACAAATGCTTTTTAATAAGAACTACAACCTTTGCATTCTTAGTGTAAAAAAAAAAAAAGTAGGTTGTTATGGCCTCCCAATATAATGGCTCGACGGGTAAAACCACTCGTTGCTGACAAGCTTTTGCAGCAAGAAAACAGTGACATTTTTTTTAAATGGCTACATACAAGTGAGAGATTGATTGCTCGCAGCTGTGACCATGTACCGTTTAGTTTCCTCTGCGGTTTAACTTGTCCTCGCCGAGGCACGCTAGTCTCGCTCACACCTCATTCTGAAGTAATTGGCGAAGGAGACCGTTATAATAGAATTTCGCTCTTACTAATCCATCCGATTTTATTTATTGCGGGTGCAAATAAAAGAGATTCATCGTGCACTTAAGCACTGTTCCAACGTGAAAGCAAACCGCTCGATCTTAATCTGACAGATGCAATTGAAACTCTTATTCAAATGACTGGTTCATGTTTTTGCCAAGCTAAAGGACAAGATGTGACTGTTTCCGACTGCGTCAGCAAACAGTATTTTAATAAAGCGTGTTTTGTGTCAATCACCTCTTTAATCTTGATCATATGTGAACTCGAACATAAAGGAGTTTAGATAGTTTTAGATCTTATTGGAACACCAATGTATGGCAATTCCGTCAATAAAAACCTTTAGCGTAGTCTAAATGAGTGGTATTTTGAGCATACATGGCTAGATTACAAGTGTCTGAGCTGTTTTGTGGTTTATCTGATCTTACCAAATGACGGAGTCTCGACAGGAGGTCAGAAACCTATTTGCATTTGATCGTTCAGCACACAATTGAACATGTTGAAGTTTAGACAAACACCTTGGACAAAATTATTAATTGGATTACATGCTTAGAATCTGTTTTGACGTCCAACTGTAAAATTTACCTCAATGGATTGTAAAATAACGCTTGTAAAAGATTAAGAAGTAAAATATACGGATAGTTGCTCAATTGTGTTGATTTATCGAGAGTTAAACAATGAGCCATTATCTGCACTCAGATGGTTAATTCAGCACTCAACTATAAAATGCATCGTTGTCTACCAATTTATAATGAATTGAAAGAAACCGGAAAGGCAATGTCTCAAGAAGTGAGTGTTTATTAATGGTGGAGACTAAGTGACCCAACACAATTAAAACATATATTCAAGCGTTTGGCTTGTTTGATTGCCAGCTGCTATTAACCCAGATTATTAAATTCTCAACTTCGGATAATGCAATTCTAGTTTTCTGATTGGTTCATTGGATCTCGGTTACCAGCAACCAGACCTGCGTTTGACCTTATATGGAATTGAATGCGGCAAATGTCGCTCGGCGTAGACTTTCGTCGACAAAAAAATGGACGAAGAAAGCAGATTCGGTGAGCTATCTACAGACGAAACACAAGAAATAATGGACAATGCCGTCCCAGTGACAACGGAAATAAGCCACAAAGCATTTAACGGTACGTATCTGTTAAGTTTCCTTCGAAAGGTGGGTCTCAAAATTTCAAATATGACCGTCGAGATTACGTAACAACAATGTTTTTAAGCAATAGAGCACTTTTTCTGTGCTTACATAGCCTTATCTAAACACGAGGAGAGTTAGGAGAATTCTCGAATTCTCCCAACCCTCCTCGTGTTTAGATGAGACTATGCAAACACGGAAAAAGTGCTCTATTGCTTTTATAAAAATTAATAGTTCATAATAATACGCAAGAATCTAAAACGTCACAACCGTGTTTACGTACTCTTATCTAAACACAACCATCGACCAATGGGATGGAGCGCGCGTGGTAGCTCAGTTATTTTTCAAAACTTGATATTACAGAATGGTTTATTAGTCCTGGTGGCACCAAAGTTTTGAAACCGATGGAAGAAATGTCAAAAGAAGAACTGAATGTTTGTCTGAAGTGTTTTTACACGTCTACGAGGAAGCAACATGGCACGTTTAACAAAAGTTCGCCTATGAAATCCATAAGAGCCGCCATTGGTCGTTTCCTTCGCTCGCCACCGCACAACAAACCGTTTCTATTATCTCTGACCATTATCTCCATTTCTAATAGCTCTCAGGAAGACAGGCAATTTCAAACCAATTTCAAATGAGCAGATGGAGAAACTGTTCGACAGCGGCGAGCTCTGACCAACCGAGAGCAAAACTTCTGCACAGCTACAGAGGACAACCTCGTTTTACCTCTCTTTTATGGCCGACGAGGACGAGAGAATCAAGGCCAGCTAACGCCAACAATGCTGTCCTTGCGAAAAAAAAAAAAAAAAACCCTCAAGGAGTTGAGTATGTTGAGCTGAACTCAAGTCAGCCCGGTTGTTTGCCAGCCACGAAAAACCACCAGGGTGGCCTTGGAGATTCTGAAGATGAATCCGACGCTAAGATATAGATCGCTTTCACTGTCACGCAATAAAAAAATAAATCGAAAACCATCCAGTAGAAAAAGCTATGAAATTATGATGTCATAGAAGATAACTAAATAAGCCACTTCTCCAAGTTTTAGGCCTGTGCGTTTCCCCAAACTTCAGATATTCATCGAAATGTTTCGCCGATATTTACTGAGCCCAGTATGAAAACGCCATGTTGGTGTACCTCTGTGGTACACCAATATGGCGGCCGGAAAATAGTGTAAACATCTGGAACTTACTTTGGCTATCTAGGCGACTGATTATCAGTACTGATCAAACAAGCATTTACATAAGCACTTTTCCTAATGCTTTAACTTCTAAAAAGGCTCAAAATCATGGGATAAGTATATATTTTTCCACAAACTCGATCATAGCCTTGTGTCACGCACCTCCATAACCCTGAAATTCAAAATGCTCTGGATTCCAAACGAAGCACGCTATTGAGCTGTAAAATTGTAAACAGATAAAAATATACCGCCTCTTGTGCCTGATGAGGACAAAAACTTTGGTGGCTCTTTCGTTTTGGATTTTAGAAAGTGATGACGTCACGTGAAACCGATCTATAGTTTCTGTCCCTGATTCTGATGCTGGCCAGCAATCCGCCCTACACATCCACCTCAAAATGGCAAGGCAGTTACAGCAGCGTATACGCTGCGTTTTTTAAGCATGGTACTGGCCATGCGGTTGAATGTTTAAATGTTTAGGCGGGCCTTGTCCAGCCACATTTATTCTTTTGCTTTTCGAGACACCAATCTTGACACTTTGCCTCCTTGCGCCCCGAAACACGTGATGTGGCAACGCGTGTTTCGGGGCGCAAGTGAGTTCAAAGTACGGAACTTGATATAGTGCACGAGTCATTTTGCGATTTATGTGCGTTGGCTTTTGGGCTGGCGTTACATATCTTCGTTACACAGTGCTGGCGAGCCCCAAGAAGGGCGAAACAGCTGTCCACTGTTGCGATCCTACTTTATCGGTTCTTGTCATGTTGGTGTCTAGAAACGTTTTTCATGTAGTATCAGCCTTGCAGTCTATTAATTGTAAACTTGAGCCCGCGATATGGTCACGTAATACTGGTCAGCGGATACCTTGATTTGACAGGTGTCAATTGATCATAACATGGATGTCCAAAGAAGTAATATACACGGCAAACCAAATGAATGCTGCATGTCTCTGTCAACCTATTATTTGGAGTATGGCCGCCATGTTGCGCGACTCCGTCACCGTCGCCGTCGCCGTCGTGCGTACGCGCCCAAGAGCAATACCGCTAGCCATGATAACCATGAGAAAATCAGCTCGTGGGTTTCCTTTTCTTTCCTATATGAGTATGGGGCTCCGCTTGGCGGCCGTTGGGGCCGCCGGAGCTCCGTTATAGTGTTTACCTCTAACCTCGCACTGATTCCCCCTCCCCACCCACTGTGTGTGTGTATGTGTGCGGTGGGGGGGGGGGGTGGGTGGGGGTGCTACAGCATTGATGAGCACTCAGTTATCACTTGATGGGTGACATTCAATGTGTATAATCTTTGGCCAGGTGATATAATGAAATTTTATGTTTGACACATAATACCCCAACTCCCACAAAACGTGTTACGTTTTACCCAACCATTAATGGGCCACTCTCTAGACTTCACCCAAATATTGCGTTCAATTCAAGCGTAGCAAATTTTATATCTATTTGCCATTGGAGACAATGATACCATTAAATAGATTCACAAAGATTCAGGAACATCGTTTATCTTGCTCATGTAATCTTACAGTTTGCAGGGTTTTAGAAACCCGTACTACTTAGGGATTTGGAATAACTGGAAAATGCGTTTAGGATTGGTGGAAGGACGGTAAGCTATAATTTGAACCTATCAAATACCTTGAGTGTACAGTACAGTCCTAATTACTTGAAACTCCTAGGAAAATGAAAATAAATTGGGTTCAAGGAATCAAGAGTGCTAGAAAAATGAAAATGTATCAGCTGAGGGTGATATTTTAAAACAACGCATTAACCAACACTTTCATTCAATTTTTAATAGCGGTAAAGACGATTGCTTCAAACACCTTTTACTAGAAATCAATTAAGGATTTGAGTAATTCAGAGACGGAAGCTTTGAGAATGTGGACTTTGAAAATTTGCCGGGGGGGTCTCCCATATAAATAGGACTGGGGTGCTCGTCTTACCTGTTGAGAGTTAAAAAAGCAGTTCTGGGACCTCTTGCGGTGTTCAGCGTCAAAGGGTCCACAGCGGAAGCTTTTGTGCAATTTTTAGGAAATTGAGCCCAAAAAATGATGACAGTACATATGTTATAATCAACTTTATTAGTGGTACATGTAGTTGAAGCAATTGTCTTTACTGCCATGTAAAATTATTTAAGTGTCAGTAAGTGTGTTGTTGTAGACTCGGTACCTCCAAGGGGTGAAAAATATTTCAAGCCACACCCACAAATCAGGATCTTGTACCTCTATAAAGTGATTCTTTTCCAAATTTACGACCAGCAATCCGCGTTCTTTTTATTTTTACTTTATTTGTCTTAAGTGTTTTTAATATTTCTAACTGTAAAGCGCTTTTGAACTTTTAGGATATTGGCGCTATATAAATATTTTATTATTATTATTATTATTATTATTATTATTATTATTATTATTATTATTATGCGGGAGTCCCGCCCAGGAATTAATTCGAAAAAATATTCATAATGGACAATAATCGGTAAAGTAAGGCTTCTCGAAAACGATGACATCACGAGATTTTCGAAAAAACGATGACGTCACAAGAAACCGTGCGATAAAAAAGAGCCATTATAATAAATACTTTATTGAACTAGCTCTTTCGGACCGTGTTGGAGAATATTCGGCCTCGGTTTTTTTCTTTTTTTCTTTCTTTTTTTGCAAGACGGAGAGAAAGAGAGCTTAGGTATCTCTCTATCACACCACTCTCCGCGTGTTTTATGGCTCACCAAACATTGAAAACTTCTCCAAGTAAAGTGTACTTTCGGCCTGAACCAACAGGTTTCACGGTTAGTTTTAGATGCATTTACAGCCATCCTAGAAACCCCAATTCGGAGGAAAGAAAAACTGCTTAAACTTTGTTATTCTCTTCATTTTCCTTTTTCTTCTTTTTTTGTTACTATCTTCCTCTCTCCCGAGGGCATTGGAAAGGATGCACTTGTGTTACCGTGTATTTTCTTTTTTATGACCGACCTACCGGCATTTTTCCAAGTTCATAAAGCTTGTTTACGTTGTGGTTCAATTTTACACTTGTACATAAAACACAGGAAAATACCAAATTATATCAAAGGTACATTTGAACAACAACATTTACCTAAATCATGGGCAGAAACTAATGTATATATACACCTGAATTTGGGAACGCTCTCGTTTACTTACATTTAGTATGGAAGTTGGCGAAATGAAATAACACTCTCGGAACTTCTGTCAGTTCTACACTAATACGTTTTCGTACTAAAGTGCATACTTTTTGATGCTTCTTCGCCTATATCGTACACACTAAAACGAAAATGCTCACAACGCATCGTTTTGAAAACCCTCCGTTTCTAGTGTCACTCACTTATCCTCATCGGGCCCATGAGGATTCTTAAGGCCGGTCCGTTTCTAGTGTGGAGGAGTGAAAACGGAGGCTTTTGAAAATGTTGCCGAAAAAATCGTCAAATACTGTCGATTCCGTCAGTATTTTCAGGCATTTGAGTGTGGACGATAGGCGAAAATGCACCAAAAAGTGTGCGTTTTCGAACGAAAACGCATTAGCATGGTCAGGGACTTAGAAAATCAACGCCAAAGTAAAAACAAATTTGATCGACCGCTCTGGAAATGCTGGGAGAAGCGAAATCTTTTCCCCTTGAAAACGATGAATGAATAAAATGTTACGGAAGTACACCTTACGTTCCTTGATCAATGATAGGAGTAAAAAAGGTTAAGTGCGGAATAGTTATAAATTAGAAACTTTCAGGAAACAAAACTTTAACGTTGATAGTGTTTTATTCTTCCGTTGTCAACACAATCTGTCTCGCAAAAATAGTTACTACCCGAAATGTTGCGATCTGACAATCTTTCAGGACGCCTCGCCTCGCCTCTTTTAGAGTTCAATAAAGCGTTTCAGCTGTTACATGTTCTGAAAAAAACAATTTCCTTCAGACAGAGAATTTACTAAAGCTGTCAAGCTCTATAAACAAGCAGTTTTGTTTAGGGTTTAAAGCCCTGCGCTATATTTATTCTCGGCTGTATGTGAAATCAGATTGAAACTCACACTTAATGCCGGCGAAAGTTATATTGCTTTATAACCGTGAGTATGGTTTGTGCTTGTTATTAAAACACAGACCGCTAGCATGTATCTTAAAGCTTTGCTCTAGAAACCGAGCCGTAAATTCAGCTTAAACCAGGAGTTGGAATACATTTTAAATGCAGGACTCGAGTTTCAGGAGGACGGTCACAGTAAAGAATGACAGCTTACTTGCTATCCGTTTACTTTTAATACTCCCAGTTTAAAGCAAATCCCGCTTATGGTAAGCAACACAAGGCTCTTTTAAACGATATTATTTTGTTTTATTCCCTATAAGCAGCTGAAACTACTCATACAAGTCCAGAAACGTTATTTGTTCGCTCGTTGCCTTTCCTAAACCACTGTGAATGTTAAAACAGCTTTTAGTCGCTTATACTCTTGAAAGAAGAGCGTCTAGAGCAGTCTAAAGCGTGAGTACTTTCCTTTTTTCTAGTAAAGTCTATCTTTGCACCGCAATTAAGATACTGAGTTACCACTAAAAGTATACATGTCAAAGAACTATTCTTAGTTATTTTTACCTATTGCTTTTCGATTCCGATACAATTTCAGGGATTGTTCTGTAAGTGGTGCATTTAAAAATATTAATTTCATGTCGTTTTCTTAGTTCCACAAACCACCTTTTAAACCATGTATTGATTTCTAAAATTTTATCCACCTTTTTAATACAAGATTTTTCATTTTTCAGTGTTGAAGCTGAAGAAGTTCAATACTCGAACATTTTTCTCTTCGAAAGTAAAACATCTAGCTTTTTTTCCATGTGTTGAAAAAAATTAAGTTTTTCTGTCATCAATTGTGCGAAACGTTTTTTCCTAAAACAAAAAAGATCGAACCATTATCAGCACTACACCTGTTTAAATTCAACATGGAACCAAAACTTCTTTTTAACTTCGCCGAATTTGGGCGTATACAAAACAATTTAATGATATATTGCGTGCGTTTCAGAGTGCAGTGCAGCCATACATTCAAACTTGATGCCAAAAGGGACACTTGATTCCAACTAAGAACAGTTTTATGTTTTTCTTGTTTGAAAATTACCAAAAGAGTCCGTACAAATATATCTTTACCAGATAGTATAGCGTATATCCCAACAGTTTGCCATGCACAGAGTGTATAACTGATGTTTTACCCGAAGACAATTGTAAACCGTTGCCAAGTTCTTTCTAAGAAGTAGGCATGCCGAAACGGATAACATTTTATATGCCTATGCTAAGTTTAGAGATAAAGAGCGACACGTTTTGCCAGTTTATGATGAATCTTTTTATGGGCAACATGCACGTGCCAATGCTTCTGTTGTCTGTAAAAACACCAACACGATTGATTTTTCATTTTCCAACAGAGCCAGCAATGATGCTTCATTCCACTTGGGCGTTGATATTGCTGATGTGTGCTGTATCGGCATCGGCATCAGATGAGCGCGTTCCTTATGGTTTGTATTCATAAGTTTAGCATGTATGTGACGGCTTGCGCGAACGGTGGAGACCCAGATATACGTTATAAAAGACAAAAAGAACAAAGGCCCTTTAGGCCTCGTCCATACTACGGTGGCTGAATTTGAAATCGCAGCTTTATCTCTACGGTTAGGCCTTCCGTCCACACTAACCGGTCACGAAAACGGAGCTTTTCAAAAATGCTCTTCAAATCGGAGGAATTTGAAAACGCCGGCTTTACGTTTTAGTGTACTGTGGACAGAAAACATTTTGAAAACGGAGTTTTTCGAAAACGATTTAGTCACGATTATCATTAATTTCCCCGCCCAAGTCAGTAGTCAAACACAAATCCAAAATGACCGGTGATTATTGCGTTTTAAAATTTCTCCGGCGTAGTGTGGACGGAAAATATGTGATGTATTTTCAGAGTGAAACCCCCATTTTCAAATTCCTCTGGCGTAGTACTGTTGAAGGGGCCTTGGAGAAACTTCTATAGCTTTGTCGATATCGCTGCTTGATCCTGGCAGAGTTAGCCGGTAATCAAGCTTTACTGGCTATTTCTTACTCTCGTGGTTGTTTTGAAAAATATAATCACTTCAAAGTTATGGCTCTTAACAGATTAATCGTGACAAAATGTTCCCTTTTTGCATTTTTGTGTAGAAAATACCAACGTTCCAGAACACTTGTGGCACGGAGACATGCTTCCGAATCCCGTAAGAGCTGGTCATAAATTGAGAAAGTGGCCAAACGGAATAGTTCACTATATATATGATCCCTCTATTGGTGAGTATGACAACTGTACTGACCAGAGCATTAGTAAGAAAAATTACGACTTTTTGTGCATTTATTGGCTAGCAGTGTTTTCCTTTCTCCCTTAAAAACAACAACAAAAACGATAAGAAATGACTAAGGCAAGTGCTGTGGATTGTCTGTCACTATGGCAAATCGGGGTTTTTGAAAAACTCATTTTGGAGTAGTTATTTCATCCGAGTGAATAGTCTTGTTGACAAGTCAACGGAAAATTATAAGACTTTAACCCATGTTGCTCAGTACATCTGGCTTTTTTCCCCCGAATTTGTACTTGCATATAGCTCTGGTATTTCGTGATCGTAGTTTATATCCTTAAGAGTTTCTTGGCTTTTGGAAACCATTTTCATTTTTTTTTTTTTTTGTCGTTGTCCTAAGCTGCAAAGTGTATAATACAAGTAACCAAATTAAGGTCGCTCACGGGGTTCCAGTTAATTCTCCAGATTGATAATTTGAAGCTTGAACTGGCCTTAATTTCAATTCTTTTTAATTTAACCCAGCAAATGAGCCTCAAGCTGTTAAAGTGATCGAGGAAGTCATGGCATACTATGAGCGAGTGACTTGCATCAAGTTTAGAAAAAGGACAAACCAGAGATGTTTTCTCCAGTTTACCAGAAGGAACGACCAGTAAGCTTGTTTTAAACCTAGAGGAAAAACTGAACAAAAAGAGCAATACACTACAGTTTCTTTCCAAGAGGAAAGCTACTTTAAATTTAATCTAAATGATTACAATGGTAGCTATTTGCAACCAGCTGCTGTTAATTTTAGTATTGTTAAAATGATCTAGATCTGTACGCGTGTTGGTATCGCAAAATGAAAGGGTCGGGTAGCAGTTCTGGTGAGGTCTGACTTGCTTCAATTTCAAGATAACCACTTTTACTGCTACTATCTCTTCTATATACTCGCCTTAGCTATTAAATATGGATTTTCATTTGTTCCACAGAGCCGGCTGCTCATCTAACGTTGGAATGATCTGCTGGCCAGGAGGGCAACATCTTAATCTGGCAAAAGGTTGTTGGGGAAAAGGTGTCGTCATTCATGAGATAGGTGAGAAGAAAAATATTTAAAACTGTCAAAAAAGCTAAAAGCTGACCCGTGACATGTATTACCAATGGGACGACCTGGTAGACCATCATATTTCTGACAATTGCGGGAATGTGATAATGTCTATCTGAAATAAACAATGTTTTATGTATCATGAACTGTGTAGTGGCGAGGAGGCAAGGAGGGGTGTGGGGGTGGTGCACACTGTCTAAATGATTAGCCCACTGGATTCCAGATCGAGCCGCCCCAGTCCAAGCCCTGGCCGGGATCATTGCGGGTAAGCACAGTGCTTCTCTCCACCCTGACGATAAAAAAAGTACTGGCCAATGAAATGCTAACGAAGAACCTTAAGCCCGGCGGGGGGAGGCAGACCTTATCAGAGTGTTGAAAAGGCTAGCAAATGTTATTAAGTACCTTTCAGATACTAAGTATTTGGAGTATCAAGTTTTTGCTAATGTACGTGTCTTGCCGTTCCCATGACAATCATGTATATTTCTTCGGAGGCTGCTTTACCCAACTTTGAAGGTAACCGAACAGTCACCAACCTTCCGCGCTTTCATCTCTAATTTTATGAGGCACATATCTGCTCTATCGTAAAATTGCTAACCTTTGATGTCTAATTGTGTTTCTATCAGCACACGCCCTTGGGTTTTTACATGAACAGGACAGACCGGATCGTGATCAGTATGTTACAATCCACAAGGAAAACCTACAAGATGGTAAAAATATTACAGTTAATAATTTATAGACCTGTTGCAATAATTTATAAGCTTGTTGAAATACCTCTGAAAGAATAACATTTTAAAATACTTTAGGGATTACAAATATCACATTCAAATAAACTTCAAATGAACGCCGGGGTCGCCCCCAGTCAGATTCGATATTTGGTTTCACCATCTCAGATAACGTTTGGACCAAATTTCTTTCTACAGGTTGGAAAACCGTGTTAGATAAACCCAAGGACACGTGGAATTACGACACTAGTGGAACTCCTTATGACTACATGAGTATCATGCATTATACACAGACTGCTTTTGCTAAAAGAGACCGAAATGGCAGACTATTGACAACGATTGAAATAAAGGACAAGTCTGTAAGCTGCCAGCTAACTAAGTGAAGTTTAGTACACTTAACCAAAGTTACTGCAAACCTTGTCTCGCCTCTCGAAAATTTGGAAAGATGTTAAAACTTTGCAGAAAAATTATTTTCAGTTTAACCGACGTCAGTGCAGACGAATTCAGCCATAATATTCAGCTTCTTTCTCCAAACAAAAAGTATGTAAGTAAGCCCTTAGAGTAGGTAAAGGTAAAGTCTGAATACGAGCCAAGTGGCCCATCAGGTCGGTGCTTATCCCAGCTTCTGTAGCATGAAGTACCTCGGAGTAGGATTTCTACTCCCCCAGGATGGGATGCTAGTTCTTCGCAGGGTTAAGTTCGCTAATACCCATTTACACACCTGCTTGTGGAGAGAGGCACTGTGAGAGTCAAGCTTCTTGCCCAAGAACACAACAAAAGGCTCTAGCAGATCGAGTAGTAAGGTCAAAAATGATTCCTTTTGGGCTCCTTTTACTAACAGAATCAGCATTGACTCTGATTGGGTTACCCTGGCTTCAATAGATAACGGTGTATGAATTGAAAAAATGCCGTGAGAACGGACAAAATATAGCAATATATGAAGGAAAAAGAAACTGAGACTGTTAAAACAAAGCATCACTGTGACTGCGTAATCCTGTTCAAACTGGTCACCATACTTCTTCACCTCAGTTCTCTTCTTACCCTCTTCCTCACAATTCTAACGTCAGTATACATTCAATAACGTCATCTATTCACTTGTATTCTTCACAATGTACGCGTATATTTATTTACGAACTCACAATGTGACCAGCTCCCAGTTGGCTTCATAGCTAGCGCTCAGTTGGTAGAACACTGCACAGATATCGCAGAGGTCATGGGTTCAAATCCCTTTCAGGCCTGAATTTTTTGCAGGCTTTAACTGAATTTCACAACTGCTTAAGTTGTGTGTGTAACTGCGATGATCAATCATATCTTCATGTCTTTCTCCGCAGTTCAAATATATGATCTTTTATATATTCACTCGTAGTCAGTAAAATCTATTGCAAAGTAAAGTTTACTTGATTGTAACGTGAAGCAATTTATTAGTTTAAGGGCTCAACTGGGAACAAACACGACTTCAGTAAGTGGGATATCGAGGAGATTAACAGGTTCTACCAATGCCAAGGTAAGGATCTGTACTGGTTATTCACAATGAGTCCGAAACGGTTGATCACGATTCGCATATGAAAATCAACAGTAACTGATATCACAACAGCTAGCGACCAACAGCAGTTGCAGTAAAACAATTTTTCTTATCATGATTTGTCAACAAGAAAACAGTTATTTATTCTACCACGAGGAAGTTCCTTTTCAAAGAAATGACGAGCCAAACTTATTACTAGTAGTGACATCTCAAATTCGCGTGGTTTATCTGTCAGAGATTCCTCATAGGGCCATTCGGACATTTGTCAAGTTATCCCTGTATTCAGTATAGAACTCAGAATAAAGTTTCCACACTATTCAATTCAAGGAATGAGCAAAGAACTTTCAAGAATTAAAAATAAATCTACACGTGTTTAGCAGAAATTCCCAGCTTTTAAAAAACAAAACTAGGATTCAAACAAAATTTTATGGTGTGAAAAGCAGGAGGCTCCACGCATGCCTCTCTCAGTACCGTGCCTCCAGTGTTCAGCTATAAATTTAACTGAATAACCACAGCAACTTCGGTCTCAACGTTTTAATTGTCTTTTTGTCATTCTTTAAAACAGGGAAACCGACGCCAACGAAGAAGCCATGTGAAGACAAGAACGACAGATGCGGCTCTTGGGAAAGTTACTGCAGCTGGCACGCGTATATGAAAGAGAACTGCAAAAAGACCTGTAAACTGTGTTGAATCCTTCAACGGTGAGGTCAGTTATATAAGATGACCGATACATTTAAACAAATTGACTCAAACAGGCCAATGCATTTCCTATTTAACAATAGGCCACTTCCGAGTTTCCTTGTGCCTCTGTTTTAAAACGAGTCCTAGTGCAAAACGTTTCACATGAAAATGAGTTTGATTAACATGAAAATGAGTTTGATTAACATGAAAATGACTGACCTGAAGGCGGAACACATTTACATGTGAATGCTTTCGCACCAAGACTCGTTTTGACACAGAGGCCATTGGATTTATATGAGCTTGAAGGGAGTTGATAAGGCCGAACACTTCTTATAATTCACATAAGATCCTGTGAGAGGTAGTTGACGGGGCGCAGCCCGAGTGAACTATCGCGCAAAGAAATTGAGAGAGAATAGCCCAATTGTTGAATAGCGTTTGCTTAAGATCGTGTTATGTCCCCTTCAATCGCTCTTCGTTTATTCACTTGTCTAATCCGTATAATAATAACTTCCTAATACGTATTTTTCGTTAAGAGAATTTCCAAACAGTTTCATTTTCATTTTCCATTTTCGGGATATATGGAATTTCTTTCTGTTCGTAGCACGTTTGTATCTGTTAGGAACCCTGGGCCGGGTTGTTCGAAAGCTAACCCAGGATTAAAAGTTAACATAAGTATTAATTTTTTTCATACAAATTTTTTTTTCCACTGCTTATGTTTTGTGTATTTTGAACTGATTATTCAAACTCAAAACAGACGGCCAAACAATGTAAACAGAAAACTTACAAAACTCAAATCGAAATTCTCGCTAATCCTGGGTTAGCTTAATCGGGTTTTGAACAACCTGACACTCCAGGTCACTGTTGCTGATTCAAACTCGTTTTCTATCTCAGTGGACTGGTTGACTTTCACAACGTTCGTACGAAGGAAAATAATTTTCGTTCTCCAGTATGCTGACGCATAAAACACACTACAACAATGTAAAGACAGGCAAAGTGCAAACACTTGCCCGTTGAAATACAAAATCTTATGGTCTTTTCTTTCTTTCTTTTCCTTTTTAGGTCAGATGCATCTTGACACCAGCGGGAGTTACATTGCACATGTAAATCATGTCAGTAGAATAAAGATTTTATTAACCAGCAGTCCTCCGTAGACTGAACTGTTCTCCCCCTGAACCAATTCAGATCTACAAACTGAACTTAAAGATACCAAAGTGCCTACGAATGGATGTTTAGCGCGGCGAGCAGACGTAAATGTCTTGTTTACGCAATGAAACCCATCACAATAAACTCTGAGCTTGCATCGAGATGCTTGTCCGGGCGTAAGGGAGAGTTTGTTTAATCAGTCTAACACAGATCTTAAGGAATAAAAACCCAGATGACCTGGAACACTTGTCTGAGTGTGTCGTTGGCAGTGGGAGCCACGTGCAGTATTATCATGCTCGGCAATTGAAGTTATTGTGTAGAAAATATCCCACAATTACACAGCCGAGGGCAAAACAAAAAACAAAAAAAAGCGCGAGGAGAAACTTAGTACACGGAGCTAAGATAGATTGTCAATGCTTTAGTAGACCATGCACGGCTACCAATCGCTTGGCCGATCGCTTGGCCAATGGCTCGTACACGCAACGAATCGTAAAAGTCCGCAAGTAACGACCTCCGAAAGAAGTGAGCCCATCCCCCATCCCCTGAAAATAGAGGAACTAAGGTTCAAAAGTATAATTATTTTTCCAATCAATAACCTGAATAACGTACGATAAACTGATGACGACTCAACTAGGGAAGGTATAGCTTATTCCAGGAGACGTCATGAAGCTCCCTGGTAAAACAAACCCCGCAAAATTTTCATCAAGTAACAAGAAGATACTAACAGGACCTTGTCTTCAAATTGAAATTACTAAAATTGACAACTTTGCATCATTATTAACAGGAACGCATAAAAAGAACGTTTAATCATATTGAAATTAAAAACTCGACCAGAGAAGTTTAATATTTATAAAGCAGACTAACGTAGCAGTGCATCATGAACAGTAAAAATAGTTTAAGGTATCTTACATTACGGTCTACATATAAAGTGCACACCCATGTGAAAGCAACATAAATTTGAACTGGATCGAAGAATTTCTTAACGATTTATAAGAACTCAGTGTTCAAAAAAACCAGGAAGAGATACCTACATTAGAAGTCATTTGCGTTCCCTCATGGGGTGAGAGATTCTCGCCCATATCAACTTTCTTTTCTCTGGTAAGTTCTCGTTTACAGATGCGCCACACTCGCGTTTTAGGTGCGGGGATCCCAACCAACGCTTACCTAACTTTTTAAAAATTCTACTTTTAGCCCTCCACCAAATCTACACACGTGTATTTCACTTGTGGAAAACTATTGATTTGCAGTGTTTGGGTTAGACATTCTTGCCCATATCAACTTTCTTTTCTCTCGTAAGTTCTCGCGCGTTTACAGATGCGCCACACTCGCATTTTAGGTGCAGGGATCCCAACCAATGCTCACCTAACCTTTTAAAGATGCTGCTTTTAGCCCTCCCCCAAATCTACACACGTGTATTTCACTTGTGAAAGTCTATCGATTTGGACAGTGCTTGGGTGAGAGATTCTCGTCACTATCAACTTTCTTTTCTCTCGTTAGTTCTCGCGCGTTTAGAGATGCGCCACACTTTGACTTTGATTTTTTAGTGAAATGGGTAAACAAAAACTTTTTGAACGCTTGGTTATGAGAAGTATGGCCGAAATATAGCCACTTTGTGACTAGAAAGTCGCCGAGACCGGGCTACGCGAAGCGTGATTTTGACCTACTTTAAGTCGATTTCCTGGAACTTGGGCGATATTTCCGAGCTCCAGGGACTAGAAACTAATTCGAAAAGACTTTGGTTTTCATTAAAAGAGACAAGGGAAATGTTTGAACGCTTGGTTATGAGCAGTCTGGCCAAAATATATATGCCCTCCTTAACTCACTTAGTGACTAGAAACTCGCTGAGACTGGGCTACGCGCAGCGTGATTTTGACCATCTTTAGGCCAATGTTCAGAAACTTGGGCGATATTTCCGAGTCCTAGGGACTTTAAACTAACTCGAGAAGACTTTGGTTTTTAGTGAAATGGACAGAGGGAAACTTTTTGAACGCTTGGTTATGAGCAGTTTGGTCGAAATATAGCCATTTAGTGACTAGAAAGTCGCCGAGACCGGGCTACGCGAAGCGTGATTTTCACCAACTTTGGGTCGATTTCAAAGAACTTGGGCGGTATTTCCGATTCCCAGGGACTCTAAACTAATTCGAGAAAACACGGGAGTGAAAAAAAGATATAAATGGGCGAGAATCTTTAACCCAGGCATTGTCCAAAGCGACAGACTTCCACAAGTAAAATGCTCATGTGTAGAATTGAGAAAGGGCCAAATCTAGCATCTTTAAAAAGTCCAGTAATTATAGTTGAAGATCCCGACACCAAAACCGCGAGTGTGGCGCATCTATCAACGCGCGAGAACTTACTAGCGAAAAGAAAGTTGATATAGGCGACAATTTCTTACCCAAGCACTGTCCAAATCAATAGACTTCCACAAGTAAAATACACGTGTGTAGATTTTAGGCAGGACTAAAATTAGCACCTTTAAAAAGTTAGGTAAGCATTGGTTGGTATCCCCGCACATAAAACGCGATTGTGGCGCATCTCTAAACACGCGAGAACTTACGAGGGAAAAAAAAGTTAATATGGGCGAGAATATCCAACCTAAGCACTGTCCAAATCGATAGACTTCCACAACTAAAATACACGTGTGTAGATTTATGGAAGGGCCAAAACTATCATTTTTAATGAGCCACGTAACCACAGTTTGGATCTCCACAAAAAAAAAAGAAAAGAGTGTTCCGCATCGCTAAACGCGCGAAAACACGCGACTGAAAATATGATATAAATGGGCGACAATCTTTAACCCAAGAATTGTCCAAAGCCACAAACTTCCACAAGTAAAATACACGGGTGTAGATTTGAGGGAGAGCTAAAACAACCATCATTAAAAAGTTAAGTAAGCATTAGTTAAGATCCCCGCACCTAAAACTCGAGTGTGGCGCATCTCTAAACGCGCGAGAATTTACGAGAGAAAACAAAGTTGATATGGGCAAGATTCCCTAACCCGAGCAATGTCCAAATCGATTGAATTCCACAAGTGAAATGCTCGTGTGTAGATTTGGGGGAGGAATGAAAGTAGCATCTTTAAAATGTTAGGTAAGCATTGGTTGGGATCCCCGCACCTAAAACGCGAGTGTGGCGCATCTCTAAACGCGCGAGAACTTACGGGAGAAAAGAAAGTTGATAGAGGCGAGAATCTCTGACCCAAGCACTGCCCAAATCGATAGACTTCCACAAGTGAAATACACGTGTGTAGATTCGCGGGTGGGCTAAAAGTAGCATCTTTAAAAAGTTAGGTGAGCATTGGTTGGGATCCCCGCACCTAAACCGCGAGTGTGGCGCATCTATCAACGCACGAGAACTTACGAGAGAAAAGAAAGTTGATATAGGCGAGAATCTCTCACCCAAGCACTGCCTAAATCGATAGACTTCTACAAGTGAAATACACGTGTGTAGATTTGGGGAAGTACTAAAAGTAGCACCTTTAAAAAGTTTGGTAAGCATCGGTTGGGATCCCCGCACCTAAAACGCGAGTGTGGTGCGTCTCTAACCGCGCAAGAACTTACGAGAGAAAAGAAAGTTGATATAGGCGAGAATCTCTCACCCAAGCACTCTCCAAATCGATAGACTTCTACAAGTGAAATACACGTGTGTAGATTTGGGGGAGTGCTAAAAGTAGCACCTTTAAAAAGTTAGGTAAGCATTGGTTGGGATCCCCGCACCTAAAACGCGAGTGTGGCACATCTCTAAATGCGCGAGAACTTACGGGAGAAATGAAAGTTAATATAAGCGAGAATATGCAACCTAAGAACTGTCCAAATCGATAGACTTTTAAAGGTGAAATACACGTGTGTAGGTTTGGGGGAGGGCTAAAAGTAGCATCTTTAAAAAGGTAGGTAAGCAATGGTTGGGATCCCCGCACTTGAAACGCGAGTGTGGCACATCTCTAAATGCGCGAGAACTTACAAGAGAAAAGAAAGTTAATATAAGCGAGAATATTCAACCTAAGAACTGTCCAAATCTATAGACTTTCACAACTGAAATACACGTTTGTAGATTTCGAACAGGGCTAAAAGTAGCTTCTTTCAAAAGTTAGGTAAGCATTGGTTGGGATCCCCGCAACTAAAACGCGAGTGTGGCGCATCTCTAAACGCGCGAGAACTTAGGAGAGAAAAGAACGTTGATATGGGCGAGAATCTCCAACCCAGACACTGTGCAAATCGATAGTTTTCCACAAGTAAAATACACGTGTGTAGATTTGGTGGAGGCCTAGAAGTAGCATCTTTAAAAAGTTAGGTAAGCATTAGCTGGAATCCCTGCACCTAAAGCGCGAGTGTGGCGCAAATCTAAACGCGCGAAAACACGCGGAAGAAAACAAAATTGACATGCGAAGGAATATCTAACCCAAGCACTGTCCAAATCGATAGTTTACCACAGGTGAAATACACTTGTGTAGATTTGGGGGAGGGCCAAATCTAGCATTTTTAAAGAGCCCCATAAGCATAGATTCCGATCCTCACACAAAATACGCGAGTGTGCCGCATCGCTAAACGCGCGAAAACACGCGAGTGAAAAAATGATATAAATGGGCGAGAATCTTTAACCCGAGCATTGTGCAAAAGCGACAGACTTCCACAAGTAAAATACACGTGTGTAGATTTGGCGGGGGAGGGCTAAAAGTAGGATATTAAAAAGTTAAGAAAGCATTGGTTAAGATCCCCGCACCTAAAACGCGAGTGTGGCGCATCTCAAACGCGCAAGAACTTGCGACAGAAAAGAATGTTGATGTGGCCGAAAATCTCTCACCCACACACTGTCCAAATCCATAGACTTCCACAAATGAAATACTCGTGTGTAGGTTTGGGGAAGGGCTTAAAGTAGCACCTTTAAAAACTTAGGTAGGCATTGGTTGGGATCCGCGCACCTAAAACGGGAGTGTGGCGCATTTCTAAACGCGCGAGAATTTACAAGAGAAAAGAAAGTTGATATGGGCGAGAATCTCTCACCCAAGCACTGTCCAAATCGTTTGACTTCCACAAGTGAAATACATCCTTGTAGATTTGGGGGTTGGCTAAAGTAGCATCTTTAAAAAGTTAAGTAAGCATTGGTTAAGATCCCCGCACCTAAAACGCGAGAGTGGCGCATCTCTAAGCGCACGAGAACTTACGAAAGAAAAGAAAGTTGATATGGGCGAGAATCTCTCACCCAAGTACTGTCCAAATATAAAGACTTCCACAAGTGAAATACTTGTGTGTAGATTTGAAGGAGGGATAAAAGTAGCATCTTTAAAACGTTACGTAAGCATTGGCTGCGATCCCCGCAACTAAAACGCGAGTGTGGCGCATCTCTAAACGCGCAAGAGCTATATAGGCGAGAATCTCTCAGCCAAGCAGTGTCCAAATCGATATACTTTCACAGGTAAAATACACGTCTGTAGAGTTGGGGGGGGGGGGGGGGGCTAAAAATCGCATCTTTAAAAAGTTACGTAAGCATTGGTTGGGAACCCTGCACCTAAAACGCCAGTGTGGCGCATTTCTAACCGCGCGAGAACTTCCAAGAGAGAAGAAAGTTGATAGTGGCGAGAATCCCTCACCCAAGCACTGTCCAAATCGTTACACATCCACAAGTGCAATATACCTGTTTAGATGTGAGAGTGGGATAAAAATAGCATCTTTAAAAAGTTAGGTAACCATTGGTTGGGATCCCCGCACCTAAAACGCGAGTGTGGCACATCTCTAAATGCGCGAGAACTTACGGGAGAAATGAAAGTTAATATAAGCGAGAATATGCAACCTAAGAACTGTCCAAATCGATAGACTTTTAAAGGTGAAATACACGTGTGTAGGTTTGGGGGAGGGCTAAAAGTAGCATCTTTAAAAAGGTAGGTAAGCAATGGTTGGGATCCCCGCACTTGAAACGCGAGTGTGGCGCATCTCTAAATGCGCGAGAACACGCGGGACAAAAGAAAATTGACATGGGAATGAATATCTAACCCAAGCACTGTCCAAATCGATAGATTTCCACCAGTGAAATACACTTGTGTAAATTTGGGGGAGGGCCAAAACTAGCATTTTTAAAGAGCCATGTAAGCATCGTTTGGGATCCCCACGCGAGTGTGCCGCATCGCTAAGCGCGCTAAAACATGCGAGTGAAAAAAAGATAGAACTGGGCGAGAATCTTTAACCCAAGCATTGTCCAAAGCGACAGACTTCCACAAGCAAAATACACGTGTGTAGATTTGGGGTAGGGCTAAAAGTAGCATCTTTAAAAAGTTAAGAAAGTATTGGTTGGGATCCCTGCACCTGAAACGCGAGAGTGGCGCATATCTAAGCACACGGGAACTTACGAGAGAAAAGAAAGTTGATATGGGCGAGAATCTCTCACCCAAGTACTGTCCAAATTGAAAGACTTCTACTAGTGAAATACTTGTGTGTAGATTTGAAGGAGGTATAAAAGTAGCATCTTTAAAAAGTTAGGTAAGCATTGGTTGGGATCCCCGCAACTAAAACGCGAGTGTTGCGCATCACTAAACGCGCAAGAACTTACGAGAGAAAAGAAAGTTGATAGTGGCGAGAATCGCTCACCCCAGCACTGTCCAAATCGATAGACTTTCACAACTGAAATACACGTGTGTAGATTTGGGGAGGGCTAAAAGTAGCAGCTTTAAAATGTTAGGTAAGCATTGGTTGAGATTCCCGCACCTAAAACGCGAGTGTGGCGCATCTGTAAACGCGCGAGAACTTACGAGAGAAAAGAAAGTTGATATGGGCGAGAATGTCCAACCCAAACACTGTGCAAATCGATAGTTTTCCACAAGTGAAAAGTAGAGGGCGAAAAGTAGAATCTTTAAAATGTTAGGTAAGAATTGTTTGGGATCCCTCCACTTAAAACGCTAGTGTGGCGAATCTCTAAACGCGCGAGAACTTACGAGAGAAAAGAAAGTTGATATGACCGAGAATCTTTCACCCCATGAGGGGACGCAAATGCCCTCTACTATAATTATCTCTTCCTGGTGTTTTTTTGTTGTTGTTGTTGTTTTGTTTTGTTTTAAATTCTATGAGAACAGCGCTGTGTTCCTCTAAGGCTCTGGGTGTAATTCGTAAAAACACTGAGTTCTTATAAATCGTTTAGAAATTTTGCAATCCAGTTCAAATTTATGTTGCTGGCACATGGGTGGGCACTTTATATGTAGACCGTGATGTAAGTTACCTTAAACTATTTTTACTGTTCATGATGCACTGCTACGTTAGTCTGCTTTATAAATGTTTAACTTTTCTGGTCATTTAATTTCAATATGATTAAACGTTCTTTTTATGAGTTCCTGTTAAAAATGATGCAAAGTTGTCGATTTTAGTCATTTTAATTTAAAGAAAGGTCCTGTTAGTATCTTCTTGTTTCTTGATGAAAATTTTGCGGGGTTTGTTTTACCAGGGAGCTTCATGACGTCTCCTGGAATAAGCTATACCTTTCCTAGTTGAGTCGTCATCAGTTTATCGTACGTTATTCAGGTTATTGATTGGAAAAATAATTATACTTTTGAACCTTAGTTCCTCTATTTTCAGGGGATGGGGGATGGACTCACTTCTTTCGGAGGTCGTTACTTACGGACTTTTACAATTCGTTGCGTGTACGAGCCATTGGCCAAGGGATTGGCCAAGCGATTGGTAGCCGTGCATGGACAATCTATCTTAGCTCCATGTACTAAGTTTCTTTTCGCGCTTTGGTTTTTTTACTTTTTTTGCCCTCGGCTGTGTAATTGTGGGATATTTTCTACACAATAACTTCAATTGTCGAGCGTGAGAATACTGCACGTGGCTCCCACTGCCAACGACATACTCATACAAGTATTCCAGATCATCTGGGTTTTTATTCCTTAAGATCTGTGTTAGATTGATTAATCAAACGCTCCCTTACGCCCGGACAAGCATCTCAATGCAAGCTCAGAGTTTGTTGTGATGGCTTTCGGCATTGGGTAAACAAGACATTTACGTCTGCTCGTCGCTATCAACATCCATTCGTAGGCACTCTGGTATCTTTAAGTTCAGTTCGTAGATCTGAACTTGGTTCAGGGGGAAAAGCAGAGGAAGGTTCATGTTGTGTAATTCGTTCATCATTGCGGGATTACTTGATTTATCGGTATTTCCCGGCTTTGTCCGCTCACGTTTTTTTTCCTGCCCAAGTCTTTCTTCACGTGTGTTTAGACGTGATCCGATATATAATGACCTTGTTTTGTTCCAGATTATTGGCGTCGGTGGAGTCCGTCATCATTTGAAAGCATTGGGAATGACTCGAACGCACTATTTACTTTTAAAGACAAACAATAGACTGCAAGGCTGATACTACGTGAAAAACGTTTCGAGACACCAACATGACAAGAACCGATAAAGTAGGATCGCAACAGTGGACAGCTGTTTGGCCCTTCTTGGGGCTCGTCAGCACTGTGTAGCGAAGATATGTAACGCCAGCCCAACAGCCAACGCACATAAATTGCAAAATGACCCGTTCACTATATTTTGCAATTTCTGTGTGTTGGCTGTTGGGCTGGTGTTACATATCTTTGTTACACAGTGCTGACGAGCCCCAAGAAGGGCGAAACAGCTGTCCACTGTTGCGATCCTAATTTATCGGTTCTTGTCATGTTGGTGTCTCGAAACGTTTTTCACGTAGTATCAGCCTTGCAGTCTATTGTTTGTCTTCATACATTTTTTGGCTCGTCAGATCTCATGTAGATCCTACGTTGGTAGCGTTTATCGTATGCGGTCCCTTGCAGTTTTTGGTTTCTTACTTTTAAAGCGCTATTAATATCGTGACTTCATTTTAAAGCTTGTCTCATATTCCATCGGCCCTTTCTGGTTTATTTTTTATTTAATATCATCGACATGTCACTGAAACAGATTATGACGCCTTCCCTGGCCGCAAGACGAAGAACCCTAGTGATAGTATGTAAGGAATGCTAGGAAAATTTCCTACCATTTCTCTGCGGTACTTACAGTAGAAGTTCCCTGCGTCCCGTAATGTACATGTATTAACGGGGTAAAATTAGGTAGGATTACACAGATTGGGATTTCAGAATGTGGCCGTTTTCCATATTCACGATGAGGCAGCATTAACGGGGTTTTCTTATAAGTAAATGTATGGGTGTTTCGCCGGCACAAAAAGGGTGGCCGTAATAACGAGGTGACCGCGGGGTGGGGTTCCACTCACCTTTCGTTATCTATAGATCTTTTTCACTGTCACGCAATAAAAAAATAAATGGTAAACCATTCAGTAGACAAAGTCAAGTAATTGTGATCTTATAGGAAATAGATAGAGAGGACACTTCTCCAAGTCTTAGGTTTGTGCGTTTTCCCAGACTGCAGATATTTGTCGAAATGTTTCGCAGGAACTTACAGAGTCCAGTATAGAAACGCCATGTTGGTGTACCTCCGTGGTACACCAACATAGCGGCTGGAAAATAGTATAAACACTGAAACTAACTTTGGCTATCTAGGCGACTGATTATCTGTACTGAACAAACAAACATTTACATAAGCACTTTTCATAATGATCTAACTTCTAAAAAAGCTAAAAATCATGAGATAGGTATCAGGAGCCATAATCGGGGACGGAGACCGTAAGCGCGCGCCATTTCTAGTATTCGCCTTAATCACAGTCCGCCATGTTGGATGCAACGTCGCCATTTTTCGCATGAAAGCGAGGCCACGCGTGTTGAAACATCATGGCTGAGTCAGCGAGTACCTTGATTTCTTCAGAGTTTTGGTACTGCAATCTGGTGGACATACCGACAACAATATTTACCTGTGACAGTGACAGTGTATATTGGCTCGGGGAAGTCTACAATAACAGGAGAGGATGACAGTTCTGGTTGGACCTCCATAGAACTTTCCTCACCAGAAGTTTGGCCGAAAGTTGATGCTATGGATTAAAATGAAAAACATAAAAATACTTCTGATTATTTTACGATTTTAACCAAGGAATGTTTAAAGAGATACCGACAACAATATTTACCTGTCACAGTGACAGGGGACGATGGCACGCTTCCATCAAACAATCGCACTCGTGCACGCGGTGTTTCTCGCTTTGTCTGAGATTTTCTTTTCCTGGGTGATCTTGACCAGCAAAAAATACTCGGAACTGCATGCTTCTCCAGAACACGCTTCCCTGTTAAAGTTGTCTGAAAATCCGCTTCCTTAAAGTGTACAGAACATACTCTTCTGCTGTTTGTTATCTGTAGATGGACCAGATCATAATAATTAATGTAAATACATGTGCGCGACAATGACATCGATAACCTAACCAACTTACCTGGACACTTTTGCCCACGTCTCGGCGTATTTTGACAACGCGCTGCTTTCGAATGGCTTCATCACTGGGAAATTGGTGAAAGGTATGATTTGGAATATTTTTAGCGCGATTATTTTTACATTGCGGGACGCAACAGTGATCTCCGTTGGGCATGATTGCAGATTATCGCCTTGTCTCCTCGATCGCCGGAAGTTGACTTTACACGCGTGGCCTCGCATTGGTGTCAAAAATACATGACGTCAATCCAAGATGGCTGCTGTGCGATAAAGGCGAACTGGGGCTGTCCCTATGATATGGGACAATTTTTCTATTTTTAGAACAAATTGCGCCATCATGTGCGGCACACGCGCGTACATGCTGCGAAGATTTTCGTGGATGTAGCGCGGGGAAACTGATGGCATCCGAAATTCCCGAAATGTTTGATGCTTTTGGCCCACAATTCAATACGTTCATGTCTGTTGGAATTTTACTTCAGTATTTTCGTCGTAAGCTGCTCCAGTTTAAGTGAAGTAAGACAGTGTCGAACTAAGTTATGTCCCGCTTTATATCACTGACCAAGTTGTGTTCCGCTCACTTCTTTTGCAAGAGCTCCACATTACTCCACTCTAAGTTTCACATATGTTGATGATTAACAGCTTTTCCATAACACAGCAAAAAACTAGTTGGATATATTTGGATATAGCAGCGTTTCAGGACTTCAAAGTTCCCTCCTCTCACCACACGCTTGCGAGGATTTCGCCAGCCTGAGAGTCTATCTCGACCGAAAAGTAAAAAAAAAATAATTGCAAGTTTGAGTTTCGCCTGAATTGTAAGGAACGCTTGTTTTATCAAGGCCCAATAAGTGACAATAAAGTTTATGTCTGTAGATGCTGCTCAGTTTTGTTCGTGTAAAAATCCAATAAATTGTCGGTTGTCGATGAATAAGAGCGCCCGCCGATGCGTGTTTTGTACAGTCAGTAAAACATGACAAATTGGACTCCTGCACTTTCGTGTGAAAACGTAGATCGAACTCAGTAATATCAGTGTAGTTTTTAAATATGTTTAAGGTTGATAAATTTTTGAGACCATATTAAAAGCTTAGCTGAAAATATGTGAATACAGCGGAAATAATCAGCAAAGTTACGATGACGCTTTCTTTAATCAACTCGAATAACGATTTCGATTTCGTTGGTTGAGTTATCAAAACTCCTTGTCTATTTTATTTTCGCAATGTAAAATTTCAGCATTTTAAAGAAACACACATGATGTTAGTAGCCTTTTGGCGTTGGTGAAAATTGTTGCAGCATCTCAGCACAAAAGACAACGAAAGAAATCTTTGTCAAGATTTGTTGACAATTGAAAACACCGACTCGGATTTGAAAGTGCTCGCGCTGCACTATGCAAATGAGCTACTTAATGTACGCGTCAGACTTTCCTTCAAAAACTTTTGCAAACTCGCCAAACAAACAGAAACAATAAGAAATTATCAGGGTACGGTTATGACTAAGCATTGTTTGTGACAACATCCACGCGAGAGCCCTCGACATGTGCGTGGATCCGCGCGGATATATGACGTCAGGATGGCGCAATTTGTTCTAAAAATAGGAAAATTGTCTCATATCATAGGTGCGCGCGGATCCCAAGACTTACGGTCTCCGTCCCCGATTATGGCTCCTGATAGGTATATATTTTTCGACAAATGCGATTGAAGCTTTGTGTCACGCACCGCCATAACTCTGAAATTCAAAATACACTGGTTTTCAAACAAAGCACACTATTGAGCTGTAAAATTGTAAACAGATATAAATTGACCCCGTCTTATGCCTGATGGGGATGAAAACTTTGGTGGCTCTTTAGTTTCCGATATAAGAAAATGATGACGTCACATGAAAACGATCTATAAATTAAGAATTGCAAACGTCAATCACCTGCAAGCGACGCCCAATTACTACAATTTAACCCATAATGTCAATCGGCATAACAACTTCCGCAATCTGCGTTCGTTTCGCAAGTGCTGAAAACGAAAGGTTTACTTCATCTCGGTAAATCACAAGATGTCCGATGTTCCAGATTATCCAGAGATCGTCCCGAAGAGTGCACCTGAAGCTAGGGGAATCGACTTTTGTGCTGACAAAGACTACTATTACATTATCCGTTCTGATCTGGGTGTCTATATGAGATGCAAAGATTTCCATGAAGGGAAAGATATCAAGATCTTCCCTCTGAGTCCAGGCTGTCGATGGGGCGATCACTACATGGCTGGTGAATTCCGCAGCACAAATTATTTCTACATCATTAAAGGGAATGAGTATCGAAGAGTCACCGATCTGAGTCTAGACAAGGATGCTGAGGTGCACAGTCTTCATCCCAACTGCCGCGGAGGAAGTTCCTACTACTGTGCATATGGTAACTGTCACTTCTTCTACATCGTATTTGCCGACAGGGGCATTTACCGAAGTGTGACGAACATCAACACTGATGAAAACCCCGTTGAATACCCCATTCACAAAGAGTTCCAAGATGGTCTTTACATCTGGGGTGACGCTGTTTATGTCTTCTGTTTGAAGCAAGATAGCAAATGGGGTGTCAATTGCCACAGAAGCACGAATATGCATCAAAACTGCGAACCGGGCAATTTCAGTCTTCACGAATCAGTGATCAACTTTGTTCCTGGTGGCTTAGCGCAAACTAAAGGAAGAGCGTTTGGTACCTGGATTAATATTAGCTCCTTTACAAACAGCACCAACGTTCCAGTCGACTTGGAAAGAACCGTCACAAAAACCGTTGGCTTTAAGAGAAGAAAACTGTCCTCGGCCATAGAACGCAACTGGTCCGTCGAGTTAGCAGACTACGAGGCTGGTGTTTTGTCTGAGGCCATCAGCAAATATCAGTTTAGCCTTGAGCGCAAGTATGGTGGAATAAACGTTACCTTCGAGCAAGAATGGAATGAAATCACCGAGAAATCTGAAACCGTTAAACTGCAAATCGCGCCCGACTCGGAGATATGTGTTGCGCAGTATCAACAGGGGTTTGGCAAGGAGAAGAATTTTTTCAGCTCGAAGCTGGAGATCACCGAAGACTCGGGACCGCCTGTAGAGTCACAGAATTAAACTACAATCATGCAACGTCAGGCTTAATCGACGACTCTCTAAGACGTAACCAATACTCCTGTAAATAGTGAGACATTAGTGAACTTAATAGCCAGAACTGTGGTCGACTTATTTTAAAAGTAGACATCGGTCAGCAAAGCCGATTTTAGCAACACTGTTAACCACAAAAAAAGGAAATTTCACCCACAAAAGTCAGTCAAGGTAGGAAATTTTTATCACCTTCAGAACCTTGCTGTATTTATAATCAATCATTATAACTAATTCACTAGACTGCAGATGGAATACATTGTGAATGGTCTTCAAACTTTAGCTACGTACTGTAATTCATTATCTGCAAGTACTTAAAATACAGTTTTGTTGTGCTTGATTTTATTCTAGCTCAAGCTTGTTCAGAGGTAATTTTTGTCAATTACGAAATATTCCCTAAGGGGTCATTTTTAACTTGGAAAATCCAAGTTCTACTGAGGTATAGATGGGAGATCAGCTCGATCCTTCCATCCCTCGTTCGATTCCTGTTAGACGTTTTGCGAATCTGCTCATGATCACAGAGTGAGTAGTTTAGACTGAAAATAGGTCTGGATAGTAAGAAAGGGCTAATGCTACCGAGGAAACGGAAAAAGGAAAACTTGTATTTGATTATTTGTTTGAGTTTTAAGGAACAGAACTTCTGAACAACAGAAATTGAGCATGCATGTTTGAAACCGACCTTTTGAAACCTGAGTAAGTCACGATTCGAGGAATCGATCAAATATTAACGCGTATAGAGTGAGACGTGACTACGATAGAAAGCTGCGACAAGCACCTGAAAACCCCCCCAAAACGACGAAATAGGCCAAATGGACAACAGAAACCAGGCAAGGTGAGTATATTTTATTAATTTTATTCAAAAAAAGTAACATTTTATTTCATTGCGCGATTTTATGCTTCGTTATTTTAAATTCCATACAATGCCTTGTACTAGAGCGCTCAAGTTCTCAACGGCCCAATGTGTAACACAACACCGCGCACGGGCAGTCACGTCTCACTCGATACGCCGACATAAATCATTAATATTTGATCGATTCCTCGAATCGTGAGTTTGGGATACCTGTGGTTCCAACTGTTAAGTTTTTAAAGGTAGTAGTGCTCAGTAGACACAGTTTTGTTTGAGTACTCCATTTTATGTCCTAATGAGGCGTTTGTTGATTGAGTGAGAAGCCTGAACAGGAGGCTTCTGTCAATCACTCACACTTTTAATACCACCCCTGGACCCACCCGTGGACATGATTTATAAACTGACACTGCAGCTAACAAGTGAAATTTAGGTGATAAGCTTGAAGAGTACCAAATAAACCTCAAATGATTTTTCAACCTCTCTAAAAAAAAAAGCATCTAGAGCAAACAGGTCTCCTAAGCAAGCTTTATCGACTTTACTCGTTAGGTAGCTCACAAATTGGCATACAGAGAAAAAAGGGTTACAGCAAAGGCATTCAACACATAGAAAAACAACGCTTCAAGAGTCAACTGACCTTCCTTTTCAGGAATAACCCTTGTTCTGAAAAAGAAAGGAAAAAATTGCCAAGTTAACAGGGTAAAGAAAACAGACGTACTGGAACCGGGCCATACGTCGGTAAGATTTGACTAGTTATTCTGCCGAGAACGAGCAATGCAGCAAAACAGAGGAAAAAAAATGTTACGTTCTAATTCACTACACTATACCTTCAAACGAACGTAAACTATTTACCACTTGAATGTCCGCAAAAACAGGTACAACGAAGCATGGGTGGATCGCATGCGGACCCTAACACTCTTATAACCTTTTCTTGAGATAGATTTCAAGAGAACTGAATATAATGCACTTTATGCTAAATTCTCAGATATCTTGTTTCTTGGAAATGGCTACACTGTGGTTCTAATGCGTACAAGTCCTTAGCCTCGTCACTTTTCCAGCGCACTTGAAGCCTTAACAACCTCCCGGAAACACTATGCGAGAGGTCGGTACTAATTAACAACAGAACTTCTTCTTTACAGGCCTGAACAAGGGTAACTGACTAGATTGGTCTATGCCGGCTGCTTAGATATACATACGCAATACCGCCACAGGACAATAATTACGCTCTAATATCTCGGCCACGTAGTCTAATACACAGTGTTAGACTACGTGGACTGCTAAAATTCAGCTCCTGAACATAAAACGGACGGACACAGCTGCCCTTCATAAGGTTTCGTGCAATATTTGAGGGATAAATCCCCTTTAGAACATCCAAGTGCTTCAGCTCACCAAGCAATCGCCGCTGCATATGACCAGTGTCATTTTTCTAAACACATCCATCCATCCTCCTCGTGACCATTGAGATACGACTTTTGAAAATCGCACTGCAGTAACACTTTTAAGTTAGCTTTCAAATAACCAAACACGCAAGACTTTCTTTACAAAAATTCCAGTCTAAGGGCGACAACGTTGCCTGTACAATGTACAGATCCCAGGAACGAATTCAAATTCCTTCCTAAAGTGACAGCTTCGATTCCATTCTGTAAGAAACAACTTTTCATAAACTGCTTATATTTACTTGTCAGTAGAGGCCAGGAACTGGACGAAGGCCATAGTGGTATCACGATGGTAGCCCTCGCCTTCTGGAGACTCACATAATGGAGGGAGCGAGTAACAAGAGGTACCGAAGGAACCACAAAACAGTTCTCAGACTCTAGATTTTGAGCAAAAAAGTCGACCCCTGTTGTCACCAGGTTCCAAAAACAAGAAAATAATGTTTGAAGCTTTGCTGTATAAAAATTATTCGAACAGTCAACTGTGTGCGAACCCATAACTCCGACTTCTAAACGGAGAAAAAAAAAATTCCGGAGTAATCTGCCAATCATGAAAGTCAATAAGACGAATGATATAATCTGCTCTCGTTTTCCGTTCGCGGGATCCACTGGACCTCCAAACTAATATTATGCACAGCGCAAAACTGGAAAATTTAGTCTAGACAGTTTTAAACAGTTAGTCTGTGCAGCTTCATGCTTCCCAATTGGACGATTTTTGCAGCCGACTGACTATCCGTGAACAACTTGACAAGGGAACCCTACAGTACTGGGGCGAACGATTCGAGAGAAAATCAACGGCGGCAAGCCCTCTCCAAGTAGAACTTTTGGAGCATTCGGATGGTTCCTAAAGTCCATGACAGATATGATCCTCATTAAGGGTGATAACTGAACCACACCCAGTAGCACTCGCATCGGAATATGTAAACGAAACGTTTAGGCTTATGAATGAGGAAACAATCCCGAACCTGGAGGTTCGGTGATGCTTTCTCTCTGTCTCTAAATACCGATTAACTAAAAATGTCTTTTTCGCAGGGCCCAGGAGCCCGTTTCTCGAAAGCCCCGGAAACTTTCCGGGCCTGTAAAGCCATTTTTAGCCTAAAACCCCTGGTATGAAGGAAACCTCTGTTCATATTAAGAGTATGTAAATAAAACAGCTCTGTAATCATAAAGTTTGAGATTTTGCTACGGCTCTCCGGGTGCGAAAACTTTTCGGGACCTTCGAGAGACGGGCCCCAGCTGGAATCGAGCCCTGTGATTGGCCTATTTTTTGCTTCTGCCTTCGACTCCGACAATCTAGTTTTCACAATATCAGATGGATACAGTCAAACCCCCTGTAGGCGACCACCCAAAAGGTCAAACCTAGCTGGTCGTTTACGGGAGGTGGTCGCTTTCGAGAGCTTAGGCCATATTGGCTCAAAATTTTGCCTCATTAGCATATGGTAACTGCGGAGCCCTACCCCATGTTTTAAATGTTTTATTTCATGTTGAAAAGTCAATTTCCAGAAAAAAATCCAGCACTTCCCGTTGAGAAATTTCCGTCTCTTATACAACGTAGGAATGTGATGTTGCAACACCTTTTTATTCAATGTTCGCTCCATTATCTGTCGAATGGTCGCTTACGGGAGTTTAAAAACAAAAGAAAATTTCAAACTTTTAGTTCTAAAAGTGGTCACGGTCGCTTACGAGTGGTGGTTGCTGACAAGAGGTTCGAAATATAGTGATTTGACTGGGGAACTTATCGTATTTTAAAAAACTGGTGGCTGAGAGGGGCTCCCAACCAGAGGTTCGACTGTAGTCATAAGCGCAAATTGGAAACTCTGCTTACGACTGCATGCCTAGATCGTATCGCTACAGGCTTCTCACTAGGGCTGCGACTATCCGACTCAAGGCAACTAATCAAACACAATTGCGATTTATTAAACCACTGTTTATTATTAAACAACCTAGAAAAATAGAAAAGGAACATATTGATACATTTTCCACCTTCTAGGACATTGCGTTGTTTCCTTTCTGAAACGTAATGTGAGAACTTTACATTATCAGGCCAAATTTCTGTCTCTACACATACAAACTTCAGACGGTTGAACGACCAACGACGGCCATTAAAAATTCGGGGTAGGAAAAGGCTAGGCTAGGCTTAACCGATTCTTTAAAGTAACAGCGCTTAGTGTTTTTAAACCTCCCTAACTACTGGATCAATGATTTAAGAGTTTGCTTACCTCCAATAAAATTAATATGATTTTTCAATTGTTTAAGTCGATACATCAACTACAAGTTACCAACAACAGTTCGTTTGATATCCTCTCAACAAACCACGGCGGAAAAATACTATGAGATGTAACAATGTTTGAAAAGCGAGTCGAGATAACAATGCCCTCAAATAGTTTATCCAGGGCTTGAAAAAAAATTAAATTCCAGCTTGACTTTGGACAAGCAGCTCTCAAATTTTGCTTGCCCAAGTTTGCAGATGACTTGCCTGATTCCTTGCTCATTGGGGAAGGAAGAATGAAAAGTTACTTCCCTGGCAGGACAATCTGCTTGTCCGGGGCAACCGGCACTTTTTTCAAGCCCTGAATACATTATACAAAATGCCGGGATAACCTTAAATACTGAGAAGGGAAAATGCTGGGAAATAACTACAAGTCAACTTTCTTCAGTTTAGACTTTTCACGAATAACCTTTGGTAAGAATGCTGCGAACCAACAAAGACACGGAAAGTGCTTTGCCTATATTGCAGGATTCACTTGCAGGTTCGCTTGTTACGACAACCAACTGTCAAATATTTTCTGAGTTGTATTTATCATCATCATCGATCACAGTCATTAAAATGACTTTATGGCCAAAAAGAGCGCACAGCCTTTCACTAAGCCAATACATTAGCTTTGTTGTGGTACCCAGACTTTCTTTCCTAAGCAAAAGGATATCTCTAAATTAATAAAAGAACTCTCAGAGAAGTATTTTACAGAGGCAGAACAGAATGTTTTCGACATTCTGCTTGGCAGTGAGGCTTAGAGGACACAAAGAAAGGGAATTGAATGACATGTTTATCCATTTCTTTTGTTTGTGTCCTCCAGGCCTTACTATCAAGCTGAATTTTAATGTCTCGACGGTGACCTATTGCCTAGTTCCTATACGGCTTTCTCTGAGGCCTTCACGGTCAATTGATCTCGGAGACCAAGGCGAAATATAGAGGCCTACGAACTAAGCAAAAAAAAAAACACACCAGAGTGGCGACAACAAACTTAAAAGAATCAAGGATGGAAAAAAATGGGCGAGATTTAGATAGAAGGCGAACCGCAATTGCGGCGAATTATTTTGTCCTTTGCCCGAGGTTTAGCTCGTTCCACGCAGAGCTATTGAGATAAAGCCCACCTGAACTTAAATAGTTATTGTATTGTACTATAAGTACTCGCGCACATTATGAATGATTTTTAGAGCTAAACCGGTCTTAAATATCTCTACTATAAACGATTAATCAGGACTAACTCTCAGTAATTTCTTCCTTAATGTACAAAAGTTGGCAACTATAGGAACTCTCATGTTGGCGAGTGTACCACCTTCGCATCGTATATACAGTGTCCTGTCTGTCGTCAGCACAGCCTCCCCCGGAAACACAACTGCCCCATAATACGTCTTCACAACTCGCCGTGTGGAAGTTAAGGTGATCCGGGGGGAGATGAGGAGACCAGGAGTAATAAACCACTCGTTTGTGATGCTACGACCGTTGTCCTCCCATTTTGTTGATCAATTCGTCGCATATTGCTGTAAGTTCTGCATTTTCGGATACCTGTAAAGAAAAAGCAGGAAAGAAAATATCTATCATAATCAGTCCTGTGGCCTGTTAATAGCTCTTTTTTACGCTTAATTTTTCTCATTTGCATCATGATAAAATTCAGCGTCGACACGAGGCAATTTCGGGCCTCCTCTACACTACGCCAGAGAAATTTGAAAACGTAAAACTATTTCGACGGTTAGGCCTACCGTCCACACTAATCCGTCACGAAAACAGAGCTTTTCGAAAACGCTCTTCAAACCGGAGGAATTTGAAAAAGTCGGCTTTGCGTTTTCGCTTGGACAGAAAACATTTTGAAAACGGTGCTTTCCGTAAACGGTTAGATCATGATAATAATGAAGGGCTGCAAATAATATTTTTTTTCTCTTGAAAGGACATATGTCCTACTAAGACACCATCTTCGTCAGACAAAACAAATAGTTGTCGGACATCACCAAAAGGAGTAAGATTTACTCAAGGCAGATTTTTATTCATCCTTACCGTAAAATAATTTACGATAAAAAGATTGCCCGGACATCATGCCCCACCACAGTTGGAATTTCGTCGGACATGGGCAAATTTTGGTCAGCGAATGTCCGATGACCGACTGTTATTTGCAGCCCTGTAACGTGATTTCCCCTCCCAAGTTTTCCGCAACCACAAATTCAAAATCGTTTAATGAACGGTGATTGTTGCGTTTTTAAAATTCTCCGGCGAAGTGTGGACAGGGCCTTGGGCAGAAATTACAAAAATGCGTGAAATTGCTGTCATCATACCTTCTGCTGTAGACTCATCTCTAAACTGGCTGACTTGGTTTGTTCTTTCTTGAGAGCAGCTCTCATTACAGCTATCTCAGACTCGTTGGATTTCCGTACTCGAGTAATCTCGATATTTGCACTAAAAAAAAATTAAAATAAAATAAACAAATGAAAAAAAATTAGTACGCAGAGCCGCAGCGACAACATCACCAAACAAAAGCAAAATAGCTCTAAGAGCGTTTTGTTTCCGGGCCGCCCCTTGCATAATAAAAACATAAAATGCTTTTTTCTTAACGTGGAAAAGTTTGTAGAGGACGTAAGCCGAAAAAGTTGACATGAATTTCTCTTGTTCATGACCGTTTCTATTTTTAGTAGATTTTGCACATAGCATTTTCGGTAATGGCGGCCATGTCTGTCTTCCCAAACAATAGCCATGGGAGAACAAACCTCATTTGCCAATGTAGACGTCTTTCACCGTCATTGATCTTTTAGGCAAAGATTCTAGTGTAAATATATGCCTGTTCTCAGCAAAAACAAGTCAATACAAACCTCTCGATTTTTTCTTCAGCGTGTTTCTTTAACAAGCGATACTTTTCTTCGGATTTTTTTAATTTTTCCTGGTAGTCAGTTGTTGCCTTTTTCAATATTTCTTCGTTCTGCAATAACAAAGGAGAGAAGTGCATTTCAATATCGTATATGAAACAATAAAAAAAAATCTACATTAAACAAAAGCCGCGTATATGACGCAAAAGATTCCTGTGATTTCTTTTCTTTTCGCTATTTCAAGGATTTACTAACAAACAGTAATTTCTACGAGGGTCTAGGAAATAAGACGAATCCCATAGGAAATCGAGCAATTTCAATTTTAGGGGACAAAAATCTTGTACCGGAATGTTAGGTATATTAAAATCCTTTTTGCATTTTCTAAGGCTGAAGCTAAAAATAATTGCCTGAAATAACACCAAAAACAATTTCCCATAGGAACTGGAGAAAAAATATTTTAAAGTTCAGAGAAGCTGTGCAAACTCAGGTAAAATTTCATCATCAGTGTCATTTCACCAATACTTTCAAGTGTTTCATATGAACTTCAAAATGAACTTTGTTTTCGACATCTGGTGTTGTTAGAAATGATTTCCTTTGAGAAGATGTTTAAAATAGTTACACAGAAGTTTCAATATGACGCAAATAATCGCCGTACAAAGTGTTTGTCCACTTGTTACTCGACCTTCTGGTGGATTCCTTCTTAAGTTAAATTTTCGGCGATTTCAAAGCTATTGGTTAAAATGTCAGTCAATTTCACCACTCACAATAAATTGGGTAGATATCAGATCACAGCTATCTGTTAAAAACCGAGTCACTTCTTAGCTTACAGTTAAAGGGTGTGACCAATTTTCAACGATAAAAACCCGCTTTTATCCTATTCGCTTTCGAGGAGTACAAAAAAAAACAACTAAGAAATATGTTATTCTTAAAAGGAACTTGACAGTAATTCACTAACAGGAAGCACGCATTACCTTTTTAAAGTTCTCCACCACTCCTTTGAGTTTCTCGTATCTTCTGTGAAGGTCTGAGAAGGCCGTCTCTACGGCTGTCAAGTCAGCTTGCAACTGTAAAGGACAAAAGGAAAATAAGCCTTAAATACACCGCATTCGACGGTTTCACGTATAAGACGCGCTGATATTCCGCGAGTTGAAGGCGCGTGCGAATGACGAAAACAAAATACGACAAACATTACACAAGCGCACGTTGGATATGAGATGGTAAATAGCCAACGAGGCGCGTAGCACCAAGTTGGCTATAATCCTCATATCCAACAAGCGCGAGTGGAATACTTGTTTTATCAAAAACGCCCCCAAAACATAGCAAACTAAACTAAAATAAAAATAAGGACGCCCCACAAAATCACGCGAAAGCTTACCATAACTGTAGAACATGGTATAATGGCTCATAACCCATGATGGCAAAGCCAATGAAAACTATCGAACTGTATTATGCAATGATCCAGTTTTAATAAAGTGCAATACGGGCTCACAGTCTGCTTGTTCTCTTAATCTAATACAGTTGGTTTGTTTCTTTGTGCCAGCTCACATTATCTGACACAACATTACCTGGTCTCTTTCTTTCGCTACTTCTGAAGTCGAATGGTTATATTGATCCTGAGACTTCTGATTCTTTTCTGTCAAGAGAAATTTAAGAATAGCTTTTAATAAGTAAACGCTCCATAGCGAACAACAGTGCCGCAGAATGGAAAAACCAGTAGCCAGCTATTTTAAACTATTTTCTTTTGTGTTATATGTAAGAGTTTCGGAAACAAGCTACAATTTTTTATATTTCGTAGCTGCCTATTGTATATGAAGGTGCATGGAGATCTTTGATTGACTGAAACGTTAGGAAAACTCGCAGTTGGCTTTGGGTGAGTATCAGGGGGCCGTTTGAGTCATAAAGGTCGACACACACGAGGGAACTAGTCACTGCAACAAGTCGCGGGGACAAGCTATTTTTGCCACAAAGTCTAGTCGCAGGGACTAACATTTCGTCCCTGCGACCAGTCCCTTAGTCTACACTCTTCAGGGGACTAGTTGAAGGGACTAGTGGCAGGGATTAGTCCCTTCGTGTGTGCCAACGTTAAGAGTTAGTTACCTATCATGTCTGCGATGGTCTTCTCGTATTCTTGCATCACGACCCTGCCGAAAATGGGCAACAGTTCATAAGGAGTGTTTTAAATATCTAAGTGTCAAAAACTCAAAATGTGGATATTACAAAATCCAACTTAAAGGGCCATTGTCACGATAAAGCGCATGTGCGGACTTGATTGACACAATTTTTAACCAATACAAATCTTAATACTATAGCAGGCGCCATGAAGTCGCCGCGGGTCAGCTTGGAGTCTCACGTGCCTTTCGAAAATCTCTTTATCCGCCAGCTTTTGACCTTTTGTTTGTAAAGAATATTTATCATGGTTATGTTGTGTGAAGGCCGTGTCCGTTGAATACAAGAACAGATACTCTACTTCCAACTTGCATGCACATCTGCAGCTCTTTGAAGATTCCGACGTTCGTCCTCCTATCTTTTCTTCATTTTCTTCTTCTTTTTTCTTTTTTTCTTTCGAAACGTCCGTCGGATAAGAAATCAAATCCCCACACATGCTCAGCAGCGTCTCAAATGACCTTTAACTCTTACTTAATCATTTTCGTCCCTAGGGTTGCGCTCCTATTGGTCAGCACCAAGAATCGCGACCTCTGGGCCGGTCCAACACTGGAATTCCGCGATTCACGGACTTCCCGTCAAATCTGACAAATCTGATAATTGGCTGTGAATACGAAACGAGTACTCTGCGTACGCTCAGAAAATCGGGTCCGGCCAAAGGTCGCGATTCTTGGTGTTGACCAAAAGGAACGCGGCCTCTGGGGACGAGAATATTGCTTAATAGGTTGGTAGGTAGATAAGTAGGTAGGTAGGTAGGATATGGTAGATTAGTGTAGATAAGACAACGAATTCTTGAACTGTTCTGGGGTGATCTACCTTAATTCTCCGGTTTCTCTCTTCAGCTGCTGATTTCTCTCCGTGAGTTCTTTACTTTCCATGTCACGAATCGTAGCCTCTTCTTTCATCTGAAAAATGCAAACAAAAATAGAAATTTCAACTACCATCTGAAACTAGATTTAGAAACCAGTCGCAGTGACCCAGCTCACCAGTGAACTTTGGTTCATCAGAACATGAATGGGAATTTGGATCTGATAGAATCACCTACTGCGATCAAACTCGGAACCAATTCTTAAGATCGAACTACCGACAAGAATCGATCGATTTTTAATCTGTATTAAACTTAGCTACAAGGGGACCTACTTGAATTAAGCCGAAGTTCTTTGATATTACTTTATTTGGCGATAAGTGTGACGTACCTGCTGACGCAAGGCCTCGGTCTCTTTTCTGACAGCCGCGGCGAACTCTTCCTTGCTATAAAACAACGCCTAGCGACCAAAAGAAAAAGAAAATACCGCATCAATACAGTCATACGTAACTGAACAACAACTGCAAGTTGCAAACATTAGCTTCTTTACCGAGATCACTTTAAGTGAAAGCTCTCGTAAGTGATTACTGTGGTGTAACACACTGCTTCAACAGTTGAACTCTTCTGCAGAAACCAAGCTGGAAGAGAATTAACTGGTCGTTACCGCCAGCAGTGGGGTTTCAAAGAGTTTTAAAGTAAGTGTATGGAAAGACCTGGTGTAAAACCTTCCAAATGACAGTACGTATAGGTTTTTGTCACGTCTTCAATTTATACAAATCATACATTACTAGCATAGCTTCAAAGATTGCGTGACGAGCCATATGTTATAATTATATTTACTTTTAAATTTATATTTCGTTTATGTGGAATACCTGTAAATTAGTTTTAAAAGTGTTTTGCTTCCACACTAAAACGTAAAACCGGTATTTTCAAATTCCTCCGGTTTGAAGAGCGTTTTCTAAAAGCTCCGTTTTAGTGACGGATTAGAGTGGACGGTAGGCCTAGCCGAAGAAAAAAAGCCGCGTTTTCAATCTTCTCCGGCGTAGTGTGGACGGGGCTAAAGGCCAAAGGCCTCACCTGTTTGCGAAGCGCGTCCGTCTCTCTCTTGACGGCTTCATCTAAGTCCTCTTGGCTGTACAACAGCGCCTAGCAAGTTAAACGTCAAACAAAGCGTCAAACGAGATGAAGAGTTATAATGTCAAGAGCTAACTGTGGAATGGGCGATTTTTGATTTATTTTGTTTACGTGGCTTCTCTGCGTGTGATTGGGCGAAAATGAAACAACAACAATGTTAGCGCTAAGCGAACGAAATTAAAAATGATGGCCAAGGCGAAAATTAAGTCACTATAGGTAAAGTCTGCATACGAGCCAAGTGGCCCATCAGGCCGGAGCTTATCCCGGTTTCTGTAGCATGAAGCGACTAGGAGTATTTCTACTCCCCCCTGGATGGGATGCTAGTCCATCGCAGGGTTACCCCCAGAGTTGAAGAAGGTCACTCCAAAAAGCTTATATTTTTGTCTTCGCCTATAGCAAGTAAACATTCAACTTTTACACTCATCGAAGTTTCAGCCACTAAAGTGCCTGCTATCCTAAAGAAATTCGTCTCGAAAGAAGCGACTTCGGAGGCCGCCGAACTGTACTTGGCAGCCAGGCCGTGTTTATGTGACGTAATTCCGACCGACATGAAATTGACGGGAAGGAGAAAAACCTGCAACTGACAAGCGATTATCCACTTCCCTATCTTCACTGCTTTCTGAATTCATTGTCGGAGTTTGGAGCATGTTTCGCTATAATACGGCTTTAGAGCAGCCGTAATCCAGAGTGGTAGTTAAAAGGGTTGTCGGAAGCCTTTTGGACAAAATGTCTTGGACTGAATGACGCCACGAAAACGCGGCCTGGCTGCTGAGTACTGTTCAAAATGGCGGCAACGATGTCGAATTTTGGGCTTCTTTGGAGACGAATTTTATAGGGAAAATCTGCACTTTAGAGGCTGAAACTTCGGTACGTTTTTATTAGCGTTGACAAAAAAAAAAAAAACGTTTTCCGGAGTGAACTTCACTTTTAAGTCCATAATAAGTTGAAATGTTATGCATAACTGTTGCCTTTGGCTGAAATATTAATCATGTGATTCTGAAGATGGTCGCTGTCATTCCAATAATAGTGCTGTTAACGCTTTGATCAACGGTCTATTTTCTCCTTGCAATTCAAAAATAGTTTCCAGCAGACAGGTAATAAGAATAAAGAAATTCATCAACTGAGGGTTATTGCCTTGATGTATCGCAAAACTCGCAGAACTTAAATGTATGGAAAACACCAATGAGATTTACCATTTTGAGCTTGGACACAGGAGATGATGGCATGGAGATGAACAAAACGCATGGGGATAAGTTAGTTAAACCGAAAAGTAGCGCATTTTACAAATCCCGAGCTAGGTGAAGCAAGGTAATGCGTAAAGAAAATAAACTTTACAAGAAAGCTAACAAAAGTTCTCCGCACGGCGAACACTGTTTCAAAAACACTTCATAGATTCATAGATAGTGAGAGAGACATTCACAGAAAATTGCAGACGACAAAAACTCAAAAGAACGTTGCGCTAACCTCTTTTTTCACGGCTTTTTTATGGTCCGAGTTCCCCAAACAACCGAATGCCCTGATAAAACTCCACAAATACATGATCTTTGTTCTGTGCTCTTTGATCGGGCCACTGATCACGTAATCAACAATGGAAAAAGCCGCAACACCCAGAGCGAAGTCGGCGAAGCCATTTCACCGCGCCAGAAAATTGCGAGCCTTTTAAAAAACGACATCCACAAATCTTCATGGCTCATTGACCTCTTCAAATGGCATTTAAAGTTCCGTTGCTTCAAATCTTGGCAATACCGCTACTTGTGTTTATAGCGCGATTTGAAAACCGCTATCCACCGGTGGTTTTTTCACGAACGGTTTTCGCGCGCTAATGGATTCCAAATAAAGCCATTACCACATCTGCAATCTGACATGACAGGTCACTCAGCATACTGACCAATGAAAAGCCAGCATTATCCCGGTAAGTACCCTTATACGGGTAGTGATCCGATGTTTATGTTTTTAAAATGCACGCCAAAATACCAGTCACATCGCTTACAGATCATTAATATTAAATGACCACAAAATCACTAAGGGATGAATCCGCAAGCCATCTGTTCGTTTGACAACAAGCAAGTCAAAACAAAGGTTCGCACGAAAAAATCATTTATTACGAAAAGATTTATACCACTTTCGTGTTAAATTGCGAATTTATTCTATACGATAAATTAAAAAAAGTTAATCTCTGTTCACTTAAATTTTTTAAACAATCGCTAAAATGGCTTCCTCGCAACATTTGAGCAAAACAAGTCGTAATTGTGGGATTTCATATTCCAAAACTTTGAACATGAAAACGAAATTCTTTCTACACAAACTCAAGGCTTATAAATATATTTGATCAGAAGTCAGGGATAGATTTAAATTCATGCCGCCAACAAATCTTAGTTTTGACCTGATTTCAAAGGCAAATAATAGCAAAACTGATTTGAAATTCCACCCCCAGAAGTAAAGAATTTTGCATGTAAAATCACCGTCTGAGACGATTACAAAACACTTTGTTATAAGGTTCAATTTTGTATAGTTATTAGTTTTGCTCGCATATTTACTCCAAAGACGCCCTACTATAAAAAAAATGTAGAGCGAAAGTACAGTAAGAATGTATCTGAGAAAATCGGAAACATGTTATCAGTCATACATGTATGCGGGCATAAGTAGAAACCCTTTGAAATCTGTCCATCGATGAAATTATCATTCATATTGACTCACACAAGAATGAAAGCAATACAAAGATTCAGCCCGAATTATAATCTGAATGGAATCTGGAATTTTAAAGCGAGCTGCGGGTGCCCATGAATGCTTAAGCTACCCAGAAAATCTGACCAAACGACAAAGTCAGAAGGAGAATTAAGACTACTACTTTGCAAAATACGTGTAGCACCAGTATGAAATACTTCGCGTTTGCAGTTTCAGAGGGCGAATAGCACAAAGAACAACTTACTTGAAGAAATTACCGAACAATTACTTGCAGTATAATTGTACGTTAGACCACAGTGATCCTATAAATTCAGCCGGATCTGATTTTAAATTTCTGTTGCCAAGCCAAAAAATCATTTCGCAACCTTTTTATGTTTACATGATTGTTCCAGGCACATGTCGGCAGAAAAGGTGAAATATTTCTTTCGCAAATACTCCATTTCAATCGAGTGTAATGCCGATAAAACACTTTAAAACACAACATTTTTGAAAACAAAAAATTATACATCGACGATGCAAGTATTTAGTTTTTACCTTCCCCCGTGGCGGTTCCTCCTCTTTCACCTCAATGTTGCTGATTTCTTGCGCAGGCTGTGTTTCCACAACGTTGTCAGATTGTTCCACAACAATATCTTCTTTTTCAACGCCGGTTTTGGCCCCCTGAAAAAAAAAATATATTACACACAAATGTTTTCGACTTGACACAGCAGGGGATATTCTTTAAAAATAGCTTGGGCTTCCGCTAGAGTCTGAAGGAAAATGCTGATAAAAATGAAAAATTTACATACCATTAACATTCCAAATAAAGCTAGAAAATTGTGGGCATCGTCATGCAAAAGTCGGTGATAAAAACTGAAGCGTTCATCAACTTACGAGTAATTAATGGCAATTTTAATAAGTCTCGGGGTAAGAAATTATTAAAAATTCGTGGTGGATCGAATGAAAGGTTTTTTTTAAATATGGGATCTTTAACGGAAAGAAACTGAAACACTTGACAGGAATATTTGAAAAAGCTACGAGTCATAATAAAATTAACTTGTGATGTCGGAATTTTTCTCTCTTTCGTGTTAGGTTTATTTTATCAATGAGCCGACGAATCTTTATACATAAAATTAATGAAAATCCCGCAAAATTAAAGTCATTTAAAGTATCACCGGGGTGGGAGGGAGGAAAACAACAAAGCGGTCTTTTTGTGGTGTCACGCATTTTTCCTCCCCCTAAAGAGACGATTACGTGACAAACTACTGTAACAGAACGGCTGGGCTTACAACTACGAAGTACAATGTACTTAACGCTTGACTGAGCATTCCAACTATTCCCCAAGGCAGTCATCTATGACGAATGACGAAATGACGAAATACTTACCTCGTTCACTCTAGGAGAGAAATTCAATAATCTGTCTACTCCACACGGACTGTCAGCCTGTTCTAACAATGCATGTTCCCTGTTAATATGGTGTCCAGGTAACACTGAGGACCTCGCACGGGGCGCTGGGGAATCCATCAACAGAAGGTTGTCACCCATGCTGGCGTGCACAATGCAAACAAACACATAAGTAAATAAATAACAGCAGATCCATGACCAGGAAGAGAGAAAAGGCAGGGACAGACAGGTTAGGTAATAACAAGATAATTCAAGTGCTTAAAATAAACCCTAGTTTCTTACTGAATGGAACAACTAGTAGAAAAATTGTACCTTCCCCTGGAAGTTAGGTTAAAGATTAAGAGCAAATAATCTTGTAAGTACACGATTCAAAATACAATACAATGATCCTCACCCCTCCTCCCCTCCCCCCCCCCCCCCCGCCCTACAGGGATTGGGACCAGATCTACCCAGCAGCATAGCTAAACAATGCTCCAGATGAGCAGGTGGGTGGGGTGAGGTGGGTGTCACATTAAAAAAAAAATTAAAAAAATAAACTGACTAGTTCTGCCTCCACCAACCCACCAGAAAAATAGAAATAAAATTAAGTACCCAAACCGCTGAACAACGAAAAATACATCCAAATGAAAATTAAACGAAGAGAATGATCACAATAAAACTTGTGTAGAACCCTCACCTTGGCAGCTTTGGTGGTACCTTATCTCTCATGCCCATTGTGCCCTTTGCTGCTGAATCAATATTATTATAATTACAATTAACTATTTGCAAGTGGAATTGATAATGGTGAAACCATCTCAAAAGTCAGGGGTCTTATTATGGCTGTGAGGATGATTCTGTCTGTCTGGCTTGGCCATCTAGAGGAAAGGTTTTCTTATAAAGAAGTTCAGTTCAAATAGTTTTGCCCGCCTGTGAATACCAGTTGTCCTCCTGCTGTAAACGTTAATGAAACCCCTATCAAAAGTGTGAAATTTACGTACCTGTCTTACTTAATCACTTACTCACTTACTCATTCTCTTCATCCCGGCTGGGACATACATGTAAGGCCACATTTACAAGGCTCTTACCCTTGGGACAAGTAGCTCTCAAATTTTGGTTGCCCTGGGCAAGTCTTAGTTTGCTCTTTTAATGATTTAGTTGGCAGACAACTTGCCTGATCCCTTGCCCATCGGGTGAGTGAGAATGAAAAGTTACTTGCTTAGAGGAATAATCTACTCATCCCAAACAACCGGAAGGCACTTTTTTTCAAGCCCTGATTTAGGTATCAATGTCAAAAATACCCCTTGCCTTGCTACGTGTACTTACCTGGACTTTGAGGAGTTGCCCCCTTGACAAGTGGATCAAACTTAACATACAGAGACTGACGGGCCAGGGCTGACTGAAAGAACAAAATAAACAGTTCATAAGTATAGTTTAACTGTACACATCTGATCTAAACCAAGAGGATCAAACCACTGACAGAAGCATTCCAATTTCAATGTTCAACTACTTAATAGAAATCTTGGCAGTAATCTTCACTAAAAAGAACATTTTTATGCAATTAACCAAGACAATGTATTGCAGCAATGAAAGACAACGTAACACACTGCAATGTAATACAATACAATGTAATACAATACAATGTAATGCAATATAATGTCATGAGGGTAGTCCATGCTTCACTCTGCTATTCACTGTTTTGGAATGCCTCAACAATTTTGCTGACAATCGGTCATCTTCTCAACAAGTTTTGAAGAGCAAGGGAAAAGATGAACAACTGCAACCAAGGAAGTAAAAATTAGCCAGAAAACTTTGCTGAAAAATGACCACCTAAGAACTTGTCTGACCATTCTTAATTTTCTGCCTGAAAAACCATATTTAACTGTAATCTAAATTGTCTGCCACCTTTCCAGCGAGATACAGTCAAAATTCCACCTGATAGAAATCTTACTTAGTTATATAGAACTCTGCTGTCATGGTCAATATTCAAACAAACATCTGTATTTAAGTAACAACTAATAAAATTTAGTTAACATAAAGTAGTTTAACACCATTCTACTAAATCAACTGTCCTTTAAATTTTCTTTCTTTTGAGCTACAAGGACTGAGGCTTAAGGATATAACTTTGACTAATAGCAATTATGCCTAAGTTCTGTGGCAAGTCTAACAAAGTCTTGTTTGGCTGATAAGCTTTACAAGCTGCCTTGACAAGAGAATAACTCTTCCAAAATTTAATTCATACGGTCACATGTAATCAGTTGACCCAAACCAGCAAGCACATGGCAATTACATGCAACACTCAAAGAGGACTTCCTCAGACAAAAAATTACCGGTATGCCCGATGAATTAAATCATATCCGAAACCTTTTCTTTTCCTCAAAATAATATCACCTGAGATAATTGCTTAATATATCTTCTAAGTGCTCCTGGGATTGCCAAAATTTAGAAGTCTTGTACATGTGAACACAAATTAAACTACTTACTTACCTGCAATCTTAACGAAGATTTTCTTCATTTGTGATTTAATTTCACTGAATTGGGATTACCAGTATATTTTTTCCAAGCCTGACAACTTGTGAGGTCTGTACTATATTTGCTTGTTATTCAGTCAATGAGATCAATCCTGGCAGGTGTTCAAGTGTGACATATTTACCTTAAACTGGCCAATATAGGCAGAGTGCAGCATCAAAATAAGAACCGAGACAGGCCACATAATTTGTCTGAAAAGACCTCCATGGCATTATAAATAATTCATAACCATCGTCTGGCAGGGGTTTGAATTGAATCAAAGAATGATCTCATTGTACAATTTTGTGGCCTAATTCAATTTGAAGATCACTTAAAATTTATATCATTCAGGATCTACAGTGTAATAAACACAGGGTGACAAAACTGAAGAGAAATCAAAGACCCATAAAACAGGTACAGTACTTTGTCATGACAATTTGGACATACTTGTAACTTAATTAGGCTAGTGTAGTCTACATCGATTAGAGACAATGAAAGAACACTGCTTGAAGAAATTGATACGATACTCAAAAGCTTTACATGTACAGGTATTAAAATTTACATTTTACTTAATACATTTTACTTAATAAAAAATTTTCAAATGAAAAGTGAAAACAGCTATACCAGACAACAGACAAGTAGGTATTAACAATGTAACTGTTATTTACTCAGGTACAGCTGTAGATATAAAGAACTTGACACTTCTTTTTGAGGCACAGGAACAACCTGCTTCTTATGAGTTCTTTAATTTTATGATAATGAACAGAGATCACAAGTTAATATGAGTCAATAAATCCACTTAAAAGTAGGATATTTTTTATTGCAGAAGCTGCTAAAAGAAAGGATTAAAACAAATTAATTTTTGGATTAAATTAATACATTGTAGGATTAAGTTGTACTAATGTGAGAATGAGATGAACTTTGCTGTGCATTTCAGAAAGTTGAACGTCATTAATTTCAAGTAATGAATGTACACACAAAAAAAAATCATTCAAAAAGCACTCAGCACTTACCATTTCAAAGTCTTTATCACTATTGCCGCACTGCTCAAGATAGTCAAGTTCCCACATAGCTGTTGTAAAAACACAATCAGAACATCACACACAGTGACCAGTGTATTGGGCAGAATCATTCATACCCAATTAACCTACAGTACACAATGTCACAGTGCAGATAAATTTTAACAATACCAATGTTAGTCAAGTAACATTGCTGTAGCATTGCAAGAAATATGTAGTTTGGGTTTTGGGGTGGGGGTCTGTAAGTCTAAGACCACAAAATTTAAAGAAAGGTATGAAGCATAAATTAATTGGAATTTCCAGAGGGGCAAGGGGAGGGATGGATTTTTCTGGTACCACACATTTATCTATTTATTTCTTTACGATAACTGCAGAAATTTCTGCATGCTCAGTGGCTAGTTTTCCTTGTCAATAAGTGGACGGACACATAAATTTATCATTTATGCGATGCATCAGCAAGCAAGAACGGACAATTTGTTATTGTAAAAAACAAATCAAGACATCAGTTTCTAATACATCTGTCCTGTTATTGACAATGAATTTTATCATAACATTGTCAAAGCAGCTACGTTGACAATGTTGACAAAATTCATGATCAATAAAGGACAGATGCATGAAAAACTAACATCAATTTGTTAATTCTTTGTTTTGAGATATTAAGCACTAACAATGCTACATGTACTTTGAAATGAAAACCTTACACCCACAAAATTCTTGTCTTGAAAAAGTTGTGGGCTTGTTCAATGTACATGTAAGTGTAAATAAAATACATGATATCAGAAATGATATAAGTACCTTCACTAGCTGGTTTAAACGCATCATCTCCAAACTGATCGTCATCCTCTTGTTGATTTTCAGCATCCTTTGCAAACAAGTCCTGAATGTCTACAGTCTTTTCACTGCTGACCAGATCTTCAAGAGCTTGATCCTCTTGGAACTCATTCTCAAGGTCTGAGGGATTCACGGAAAACAGTCCAGCAGACTTGTAAGAGCGTTCGTCACTTGTTATTTCCTTCAACAAGTTATCCGTTCTAGTATTTCCCATTAAAAGCACATCGTCTTCTAGATTGTCATTTTCATGTGGAGCTAGGAGTTTGTCAATGTCTTCATTGCTATCCATTAAATTATCTGCAAAGCATACATAAAGTTTTATTTAGTATTATAATTATAATTTTATTACACAAAATTAGCCTGCTGCTGAACTGTATCAGCTTGTAAAAAAGGACGACTTCGCTACGTGTACATCTACCCCAAACTCTGGTATCTTGAACTCCTCCATATCCCAAACTCAAATCACTTTCCCTTGTATGATAGTATCATGTGCTTTTTCAGTCAAGCACTATTAGCTACATGACTATGTATATTGAACTGCACTCATTCTAAAGGCTCAAACAAAACTCTTGCCCTTCAACAAGAAGCTCTTAAATTTTGCTTTCCCATGGCAAGTCTTAGTTTAATTTTTTCTTAGTTATTTACCGCTTGGCAGACGAATAGTGGAGTTCACACTCTAAGGGGCATTAATTTAGCGGTATGGGTTATTAGCCAAAGGGCAAATTTACAAAGAAGCAAAGCCGTGAACAAATGTTTGTCTTTATAATTCCATTCCGATTTCACATTTGGAGACAAAACATATACTGTAGATGGAGAAACGCCTTTTTACCAGTGTCTTTGATTGAGTGATTGTTGTGGGCATAGGATTATTTTTACGGTTAAAACCAAATTATTTGATTAAGTCTTAGCCACTCAAGCCACAAAAATAACATCTCAGTCACTCTGATAAGTACATGTAGGCTAATGCCTAGCTAAATCGACTCTAATAAAAGTAGAAAAGAGGTTTCTGCATTTACAGTAAAAGTTTCTTCTTGAAAATGAAACTCAGAATGGAAGTATGAAGAAAATCTATATTTTGCTCCTGTTTCTTTACAACCTTGGCCTAATAACCCATAATGCCCCTTAGAGCGTGAACTCCTCTATTGCCTGGGCCCTTGTCCATTCGGCAAGTGAGAATGAGAAGTTACTTGCCCAGTAGGAAAATCTGTACTTGTCCTGGATGACTGGACGACCGTTATTTCAAGCCGTGATTGTGTATCAAATTGGTTTCCCTTGTGAGTTCAAGGTAGCACAGTTTAAGTGAAATCCTTTTGTAAGACTCAGTGAGCATCTTCCAGGAGGTCAGAAATATAACAAAGAACTAACTTTACTACTTTTGTTTTGAAATATCTTAACCAAGTTCACTATATATCAAAAACCCCATAGCGAAGTTAATCACAAGTGCTGCAAACCTTGTTCAGGTGATGTCCTCTCACTGCCGATAGGTGAAAATGTCCGTGGACAGTCATTGCTATCGATTTGAAGCTTTGAAAAGTCTGACACGAGCTCTCCCTCTAGATCATCATCACCTGCATCCAAATATGCTGCACTCCCATCACTGATATCATCACTGGGGGATATTTCCGGTGCATTTATTTCTGGGAGGTCAGAACTTGTTGTCATATTTGCTGCAGTAGTTGCTTGCTCACTGTGAAGTTGGTTGAAAATAAAATCATCAGTCATGATAAACAGAGCTTCATGCATTTTCTCTTAATCAATCAGCCTCAACTATGAAACACCAGCTTAAAGAAGCACACTTTGAGAACTGAGGTTTCAGAATTAAGAGGTCCAATGTTGTCTAGTGGTGCTTCTTTCAAAACTGGCTCCATAAAATTAATTAATATTTAATTTATCATTTCACCCTTGACACCTCCTGTTGACATTATGCACCATTAAAAGAGATGTTTTGAACCTTTATTTTAATAAGCAATACATTTCACTGCATGTAAAATGTTTTGAACAGTACATGCACAGTATGGTAACCATTTTGTGTTTACAAGTCAACTCCTCTTACCTACATGTAAAGCAGGGCAAGTCAGTTATAAGTTTGTCAACTAACTCCTGTGGAAGGAAAACAATGCGGTGTTTGTTAAACAAGTATTGTACAGGCATCTATGAAAATGAGGTATGCCTAGTTTTATTGGCCAATGAATTTTTCAAGATCAGCATCAGGGCTGAAAAAAGTGCTGTCCAGCCGTTCAGGACAAGAAGATTTTCCTGCCAGGCAAGTACATGTAGCTTTTCATTCTTGCTTGCCCAATGGGCAAGGACCCAGGCAAGTTGTCTACCAACTAAATGCTAAAAGAAGTAAACTGGGGCAAGAAAAATTGATGGCTGCTGGTCCAAAGGGCAAGCTGGCATTCATTTTTTTTTTCTAAGCCTCGACTATGTAGCTCATGCAGACCTAGAGGAACTAAATTCTCTTGCAATGCAAGAAATATTCATGCCATGACCTCAGGAGACTAAAACCCACAAAAACTCCATTCATATGAAAACATCTTGCTGCATTTCTAGCCATGAATGACTAAGAGATTCAGCTTGGCTGGATGCTGTCATGTGTAATAACCATGGGCTTAATGTAAATGGTCATCAGAAATAAAACATAGGAAATATTTCTCACTCTTACTATATCAATGTACAGTTTGTGATCTTCCTTGGTTACAACTTGAGTTCTCTCTGTCCAATTTTGCTCCTCGTCAAGTTTCCGAATTTCCTCCCAATAGTGGAGTAATTCTTTGCTGTAAGGGATTGTGTGACGCACAGGAGAATTTTTAAAGGACACCTGTTATGTAAATGAAGACAAGCCAGCATAACAATATTGATAATTGATTGATGAGAGAACTCTTAATTCAACAGACGAAGTGAAAAGTAACCTATTTTGAGCAGGTACATGGAATATAGGGTCCCAAATCCTCCACTTAAATGTCCTCTCAAGGAGGCACCTACGTATTGTTGATGAGGAATGGTGAAATATCTTTTCATACATCAGGTTTCTAATCTCCCATCCAAGACAGATACAAGAGTGTCATTTCTTTTTACAGATACAAAATGCAGGCAAACATCTATTAGAAAGGCTCAAATTATAAACTCTGAAGAATCACTTAACATGTACATTATTTTACACGTTTACAAAACGTTTGCCATTAAAATTACAAACATGTTCATATAAAATGAATAAAAATGTCAAAATATTGTAATTAGCAGTGATTATAACTTCACAGCGGTACATGCACATTAATATACTTAACCAATAATTGCATAAACGATACTGATGCATGTAAGCTTATTCAATGTTTGTGAAATTAAAGTTTAAGTTATTGTTGGGTTTAAAAAAGGTTAGATTCAGCTCCTATTAAATTGTATTAAATTAAAGAAAGTAAAAAAAAAAAAAAATCCTGCCAAGCCGACAGCGAACTGAGTAGGATCAAATGTTTTATTCACGAAATTAGCCATGGGAACGGTGATATGATCGAAAATATAACAAGGAAAGATTATTATCGCCAAAAGATGCATGGACAAACCACTTTGTTATACCGCTAAGTTACATGAAGAGGGCTTCTTGCCATGCAAATGACACTTGAATCCCAAGATTATATGCAAGTTGTGTAAACTACTTTTCATGAAAAATGTAAAAAGCCTTCTTCGTGACCGATTGTAACCCTTCGCCTGGGGCCGGTCTATCTGTGAAGCTAGGTTATTAAAAGATTGTTTTCTGTCAAAACTAACCAACTGAGCAGAAACACAGTGCTACTGGTTAAAAGTGACATTAAACTATTTCCTTGTGTTAACCACGCCTATTGTACATACTTTCGACGATTTTTTCGGCTCCAAAAGGCAGTTTCCTTTTTGGGAAGACTTCAATATCGACACGACTCGCGGCTTCTCCCCATTTTGACAATTATCTGGGATGCCCTGGTTCTCTTTATCAGCTAATTCCTGACTTGACGTCCTAAAATCCATTTATCATAAAACGTTAAACCCTGCGAACCCTAAAATATCCCGCAAACAATAAAACAACAATAAAATTCAAAGTTTTACCATTTCGTGAACCGTTGGCCGCCTATTTTCCTGAGCCCGCGTGAACACTGACCGTCGTGTAGTAAGCATGCGCACTGCTGTCTCTCCTCCCCAGTGCTAATCGTCTTAAAATCTTAGGAAGAAGAGGCACCGGAAGAAGAAAGAATAAAAACTGGATTGGACTTAAGGATTGAAGAAGTGGAGCTATTAAAAGAACTATGTTTCTCAAATCTCCAGCTCTTTTCTCTAGCAAGAGAACGCAAGCAAAATAAATACCGCGGGAACAAGCGCGAACGTCAGTGGGTTTCGTTTCCACGATTCCCGCGCGTTCGCTTCGCTCTCACCCTTATACTGAAACTAAGAGGGGGAGGGGGGGGGGGGGAAGAAACCGCTTGACATTTCCAAAAAAAAAAAATTCTCAAAATTTCTCATCAAGGTGCTCAAAAATGAAAATAATTTAATCTTTTTGACCAGAAGTTTCTCAGAAGTGCTTTGGTTGAAATATGCTAATTGTCCTTTTAAAACAGAAGCTTTCTAAGCGTTTTTCGATGCATAAACACTAAAAGGTGCTCGTTAAAATAAGCAGAAATTGTTTCGAATGTATAAAAGTCGGCACACACGAGGGGACTAGTCGCTGCGCGCGCGACTAGTTCCTGCAACTAGTCCCCTGAAGAGTTTACACGAAGGGACTGGTCGCAGGGACTTGTCCCACGAAGAGTTCACAGGAAGCGTTTTGAGGAACAAGTCGCAGGGACTTGTCCCAAAAATTCAAACTGGTTTGATTTCGTGGGACTAGTCACAGGGACCAAAGTTGGTCCCTGCGATTACATTTTGAAGCAAAAATGGCCAGTTCACACGATGGGACTTGTCCCCGCGACTTGTTGTAGGGATTAGTCGCAGGGACCAAAGTTAGCCCCTGCGACTAGATTTTGAAGCAAACATGGCCAGTTCACACGATGGGACTTGTCCCCGCGACTTGTTGTAGGGATTAGTCGCAAGGACCAAAGTTAGCCCCTGCGACTAGATTTTGAAGCAAACATGGCCAGTTCACACGATGGGACTTGTCCCCGCGACTTGTTGCAGGGATTAGTCGCAGGGACCAAAGTTAGCCCCTGCGACTAGATTTTGAAGCAAAAATGGCCAGTTCACACGATGGGACTTGTCCCCGCGACTTGTTGTAGGGATTAGTCGCAGGGACCAAAGTTAGCCCCTGCGACTAGATTTTGAAGCAAAAATGGCCAGTTCACACGATGGGACTTGTCCCCGCGACTTGTTGTAGGGATTAGTCGCAAGGACCAAAGTTAGCCCCTGCGACTAGATTTTGAAGCAAACATGGCCAGTTCACACGATGGGACTTGTCCCCGCGACTTGTTGCAGGGATTAGTCGCAAGGACCAAAGTTAGCCCCTGCGACTAGATTTTGAAGCAAACATGGCCAGTTCACACGATGGGACTTGTCCCCGCGACTTGTTGTAGGGATTAGTCGCAGGGACCAAAGTTAGCCCCTGCGACTAGATTTTGAAGCAAACATGGCCAGTTCACACGATGGGATTGTCCCCGCGACTTGTTGCAGGGATTAGTCGCAAGGACCAAAGTTAGCCCCTGCGACTAGATTTTGAAGCAAACATGGCCAGTTCACACGATGGGACTTGTCCCCGCGACTTGTTGCAGGGATTAGTCGCAGGGACCAAAGTTAGCCCCTGCGACTAGATTTTGAAGCAAACATGGCCAGTTCACACGATGGGACTTGTCCCCGCGACTTGTTGTAGGGACTAGTCGCAAGGACCAAAGTTAGCCCCTGCGACCAGATTTTGAAGCAAACATGGCCAGTTCACACGATGGGACTTGTCCCCGCGACTTGTTGCAGGGATTAGTCGCAAGGACCAAAGTTAGCCCCTGCGACTAGATTTTGAAGCAAACATGGCCAGTTCACACGATGGGACTTGTCCCCGCGACTTGTTGCAGGGATTAGTCGCAGGGACCAAAGTTAGCCCCTGCGACTAGATTTTGAAGCAAACATGGCCAGTTCACACGATGGGACTTGTCCCCGCGACTTGTTGTAGGGACTAGTCGCAAGGACCAAAGTTAGCCCCTGCGACCAGATTTTGAAGCAAACATGGCCAGTTCACACGATGGGACTTGTCCCCGCGACTTGTTGCAGGGATTAGTCGCAGGGACCAAAGTTAGCCCCTGCGACTAGATTTTGAAGCAAAAATGGCCAGTTCACACGATGGGACTTGTCCCCGCGACTTGTTGCAGGGACTAGTCGCAGGGACCAGTCCCCTCGTGAGTGCCGACCTTAACTCCGTTCAGAAGGAAAAAACTGCTCCAAGAGTAAGACCATCCAACTTTAAAAGTTGATACATGTATTGAAATTCAGAGCTATTATGGTTTCCGCCTCTTTCACTAACTTACTAGTAGCCTCCTACAGAGACGTTCTCTGGGCTCGTCACGCGGTTTGCCTCCCTTCGTGGGGAAAGAATCAAGATTGCGTGACGAGCCCACAGAGCGCGTCTGCATAGTAGGCTACAACTTAATTAGGCGGTCGTAAGTTGTATCCAGTTTTTACCCACCCCCCCCCCCCCCCACCCTCTCCCTTAATACGCACATCCCAGTTGCGAGAGTTTCTGCTTGGTCAAAATTTTACCACCCACATCGTTACTTTGCCGGGGCAGTGAGCAGCCATATTAATTCGCACTGAGAATTCCGTAACTTTTGGCTGACTGAAGAGAGAGTGCCCAAGCAACTGTTAGCACGTTACATTGCAATCCTCGGAAAAAAAGAAGGGCAGGGTGGGGTCGCAAGAGTTAATTTTAAATCCGATCTTCATCAACGGACGGGGGAGAGGAGAGGAAGAAAACGCATTGAGAGGAAAAACGCCCTGGGGATAGGGTCGGGATTGAAGCTACGGGCGACAGAGAGGGAGAGGAGGAATTTCAAATAGCTGGGGATTGGTGACCGGTTTTTGAAAATTTCATTTTTTACTTATTACAGTATATCCTTGAAAATGTCCATGGTAGTGAAAGATGTCAGGTCAGTGACGTAATAGGACAACAGGACAGCAGTTAAAGCTTGATTGGTTAATTCTCTATGGATAATTCCTTATTTGGTTACAATAAAACTTCAAATCAGAAGGTCCAATAATGATACAACCACGCTGACTAGTGCAGATTTACAATACAAAATCAGTACAAGACATTCAATTCCCTTTATTTTGTCTTCATATGCACTATTGTTTTACCCTACAATAATTTGTCACGAGATAATTTGAACACTCCTTCAGAATATAGCTAGGTAGCTAGGCAACGCGGTGGCGCTTATCTTTTTCCCCCTTAAATGACACGTGTTCGAAACTAATCAGCCGCTCCAAGGGCTGGGCACCGGGCATATTGACCAGCTGCGGGGATGACTTTACTCATCTGGTTTGACTATCGAGCGGAAAGTTTTTTTCTTATCACGAAGTTCAGATAAAATAGTTTTCCCCGCCTGTGAAAACCAGTTGCCCTCCTGTTAAAAACGTTATTAAAACCCCTAAACAATATTTGTTCCAACAAACTGTCCTCTAGTCGAGGAAAACGACAAAGACTAAAATAATAACCTCGACACGTTAGTATCTTCCTTGAGAAGCACAGGGCTAAATAACTGTTCCTTGTTTTGGAATTTCATTTTGTCCTTCTAATGTGACTTGTTTTTTCGTTGCCATTTACAAGCCACCTCATAACCACCACTTATTATTACACTAAACACCATTCAATTGTGCACAATTGTTCTTGAAATAGTTATCGTGTTCTATTTCTCGAATCCTCTGCTCACTGTGAACAGATGGTTGCGTTGCCTTGAGCCTTCTCAGTGGATTGAAGCAAATTCTTGAAGCAAACTAAACTGCTCTAGATTGCTAACAGAAATCGTTCTCCGAACATCGATCACTATCGAACGGACCTGTGGAAATACCAACACAGTCAAATCAATGCAATGAAAAAACCAAACGAATTTTAACTTTTCGCTCGCGCACGATGGGTCTAAACACGTTATATAGTGGGACACATGCCCCCACCTTAACCTGTGGAATATCCAAGTGACATTCCCCAATTTTCAAAACCGCGCGAGTTGCGAAAAATATTTAAAGGATAATAAATACAATGACCTCCATTTGGCGGGAAAATATGCTTGGACATTTGTCCTTGGAGATTGTCTGTTCCTCAAAGCTCATAGTTTTCCTCGAGCTACGCTCTCGGAAAACTGTTCGCTTCTCGGAACAGATAATGTCCGCGGACAAATATCCGAGCATATTTTCGCGCCAAATGGAGGCTATTGTTTATACCACGAGGTGTCTGTATTTTCCTTTGGGCTACAGGTTAACACATACCAGTTGAGTAAAGTAGGACGCCTCCTTCGGCTTCTCTGAGTATTTCTCATAATGATCTAAGTTTTCTTGCAGTTTTAGGGTTAACGTGTCATAATTACTGCGAATCACGCTTAGCACCTGAAAAAGAAAAAAAAAAACGCATTCAACTACAATTACAGTCAAACCCTTATTAAAAGGCTAAATGGTCATAGCCTCCCTATTTATGCAAGCGAAAGAAAAGCGACCGAAGCAAGTTGGAAGCACGCGGAGGTGGGGGGTTGGGGTTGCTCTCGGGTCCCCACCCCCTGCCCAGTCAAGTCTTCCGTTTTGCGCTGGCGTCCAGTTCTCTCGCGATTCTATCCGCGCGTTCAATGATCGAATAAAAATACGAGAAAATAGAGGCCTGTAACAGTCTATTAAAACGCCAGCTACTAAGCGGCCACCCCTGTTAAGCAGCCAGTTATTTTTAAGTCCCGAACTTTTTTTCAGTAAAATACTGCAAATAAAACCTTATTAACCAGCAACGTCTATTAAGCGATCGTTACCACCTTTTGGTCGTCCCAATGAAAGTTTTCCAATTGTCTTTACCCCTTTTAGCCCATTACACGACCACCCAAGATCAGGAGCTCGTGCCAAAATTTAAAGTCCGAAATAGAAAGTGACGACTGATAAAAGCATTCAAACACACGTTTATCATGATTGTCTTGACTTAATTCCATGTTCACTACGAAATTTTAAAAAATAATAATAAATTAAAAATATTCAAAGCACAGCAACTCCTATTAAGCGGCCACCTCCCATTTCTCCGAGGGTGTCCGCTAATAGGAGCTCGACTGCTCTCAAGGGCAGCATTTCAAAATCCGAGTTTTTTAGCCATTAACAAGATTAATCTTTGAATTGAAGGAATATAGAAATAGTAGTTTACTGAGGTAAGAAAACACCAAAGAAATAAGCAAGGCCCAGTCCATATGGGCTACCAGGTATAAGATGGCACGTGTCGTACACGGCTCGAGCTTTTAGCGCCAAAAATGGTTCACATTCTGACCAGCGAAAATGCCAACAAACCTGTTCCGAAGAGAGTGACGTCAGATGATTGACGGCTGCCCATGAATCGATTTTCGGCGTAAAATGGTTTGTGATTGCTCTGTGTGTAAGAAATACAGAAGTTCAAGAGTCCAAGATATTTCAATATTCAATCTGTTATGAAAATGATTGGGAAGACTTGTGCCAGCCAGGTTGTTGCTTTTCCTTTTATGGATGCTTTGAATTGAGTACCGTACAACCAAAACCAAAGTAATCACTGTAGCCAATCACAAAAGATTCAGATAATACCGTGACCCAAACAAAACTCGAAGCAAATACACGTGGCTGAAGCGAAGCGCAGGAAAACCTGTGCGAGCGAGTCAAGATTGGTTTTGGTTTTACTTCTGATTGGATGAAAAACTGGCACGATGTTTTAAGCCAATCGCGTACCGTAGTAATGTCAAACAAAGGCAAAGCGAGGTACGTTATACACTCAAGCGAAAACTGCTCTACAATTCATTGGTTCCGTTGGAAAGCAACATACTTAGGTAACATTGCAATTCGTTATGAGCATTAGAACTTGAATAATTTTGTTTACAAACTCACCTGACATTCACTAAAGAGCTGGCAAGACGGGATGCAGGATCTTTCCAGTCGCCACCATTCGTTGAATGTCTTAATGCTGTTAAAAACAATGAACAGTTGTTTTTTTTTTTTCATGAAACGCACTAAGCCATTTATCTTTTGCATACGGACATCACACGCGAGACTAGACCAGAAAAATTCTATTCTGATGACGTAGCTCAACAGAGATCGGTGCGGTGTCTCTGATTGGTTGCTACTCGGATTTGAATTTTCCCGCGCAAGTATCAACCAATCAGAAGCGCCACTTGAATCTCTGTAGACCTGCGTGATCAGAATGGAATTTTCTCTGCCGAATGTTGAACAATACCATTCTCTAAAAAAATGACTTACTTCTATCTAACAAAGTTTCATCAAGCGAACACCAAACCAGTTTATCAGACTCACCCATTGAATAGAGGTTGTCAAAAATCTGATGAACGCGTATGATTTCGTAGTAAAGCTCATCATAAGATGTGGGAGAAGGTAGAAATGTATCTCCATACGTGATAAACAAATTGAAGATGTTAACCACCTAAAGAAACAGATAACATTAATATTTTCTGATATTGAAACTCTACTCACACAATTTTATATCCCGTTCAAGGTCATTTATGTTGATTCTTGTTGAGTTTAACGAAGATAATTTTTCCTTTAATGTTCAGCCTCACATAAACTGTCGAATAAGATGATGTATCTTTTTGTTTAAGAACAGACACTCTAAGGTGGAATTGTTCGAAAATAAATGCGAGCGCATTTCGTGTGGACTGCGAAAACAGAGGTTTTGAAAGACAATTAAAAACGATGATGCTAACAATGACATACCGATTTGCAAAACCCAAAAGTTTCGATCGTTCTCAAAACTCTTCACGTTGGAGACATTCTTCGACCTTGAATATCTAACTTTGGGAACAAAAATCATTCTTTCGAGCCGCTTACAGTCAATTTAAAGTGCGTATGAAGTAAAAAATAATAGCTGCTTATTTGAAAGGCTTTTCAAAGTAGAGAAGAATGGCGTTTTCCTTTTTGGAAAATCTTTTTTTCGTTTTAAAGATATTTGCGTTTTTCTATTATGTAAATTAGGAAAGTGATGACGTCATAGGTGGTTCCACTTAAACAATAAAATACTGAATCAAGAACATCTCCAGAAATATTGGAGCAGTGTTGTTCAGACTCTATTCCCGAGAAGGCAGTCAAAAACTAACCTGTGAGGCCAGGGAGAAGATATCAGAGGTCTTTGTGAGCACAGTTTCATTGGAGAGAAGGAATTTAAGGAAGTTCATTAGAGCCGTCCAGAAGTTCTTCCAGGAATAAGAAAGCCTGACCCGACACCTCTTCTGGTAACAAAGCATACGGTGGAGAATTCCAAATGTTTTACTGCAACAATAAAAGAAGAACCAAGTCTTGTATATATAGAAGGGAGAGCTATTCCACGAGGCTGTTTCTCTTTACTAGACACAGCATTTCAACCGTAACACCTTTCAAATTTTAAGATGCTGGTATGACTTCATCTGAGTCACGAAGCCAGACGGGAGCACGTATATCCTGCGTAATCACCCACCACCTATTCCCGTCTGGCCTCGTAGCTCAGTCGGTTAAGCAGCAGTAATCTAATCTGGAGATCGTGGGTTCGAATCCCACCGAGATCACAGAATTTCTCTTTACCCCGTGTGGTCTCCCATTCTTTCGAAGCCTAATGCTAAGAACGAAATTCAGCACTATAAATTACTTGAGGGTTAATTTTCTTCTTTCCAGCTGTGACGGATGAAAGCACAGACTCAGCTTAACACCACGGATCAAAGCGACACAAACTTTTAGCGCTATAAAGGTCATAAGAAAAGGACGATAAGATAAGAACTTTATTAGTGTGTCGAAGTCCCAAGCACGGACAGGCCATCGGATAAAGGTAGAAAATGGATTCAATTATTTAAAAAGTACTTTGACAGGGATATCTAGGAAATCTTGGCCGACATCAAGGTCTTAACACGTAACAATCTATTTTGCTGAGCATGTTTACCTGTATAAGTCGGTTTGTAAGGTTTTCATCATGTGAGTTACAATAAACTCCACCATAAGATCTGAAAAAAAAGGTACAGATTACATCCATTGTCGTTATTCCACGTAAAGCGAAAATAATAGCTGTGAGGTAGACACCAATTATTTCAGTCTTCCTGTAGCGTATTGCTCGAACACCGTTTTCTTGCGAGACAAAGCGGGCAATCCCGATTGACCAAGTAAACTCCATGTCGCTCATATGGGTTAGCCAATCATATCCCAAGATTTGGTACAAAGTGCTTACTCCCGGAATAACAATAAAACTGTAAAACACTTACGATTTATTATCGCAGGAATTTTTTTCCCAACAGCTGGTGCTCTCATTGGCTACTTCGAGGTCAACTGTTTCCCGTCAATAGTCTCTGAGCAGCCAATATGACATAAAAGGGTAACAGTGCAAAGTTACCCGCGAATTTTGACCAGCGACCGCCGTTGCATGTAAATTCATTTAACCTCTTCGCTCACTTAATGACTAGTTCCTCGGGAAACAAGTTGATTTTGTTTAACTCGAATCTCAGTATTTCCCTCGGCTCCGAGAGAAAAATAACTGTCTCCCTAAGGACCCAGTCAGTAAGCGTTTAATCTTCACCTCATCCCAAGTCAAGCTTCAATGGGAACCGAACTCTCGAAAACTGTACGCTAAATTCTGTATTAATACTCACCAAGTAACGCGCAAGCAAGAGGTCGTGAGGGAGCATTCTTTTCAATAACGGCGCCTCTGTGATACATTTGCTGGCAGAAAACAATTGAATCAAACATTAACAAGGACTTCGCCAAGCCAAAACTAGATCAAGGGTATCTAGAATTCTTCGCTATCAAAAAAGTGAACTTGCTTCCGCTGAATGTACTGCCGAAGTGATTCCCATCAAGAAAAGTTTACGTTTCAGGCCCCCGTCCACGCTACGCCGGAGGATTTTGAAAACAGAGGTTTCACTCTGAAAACGCATCAAATGTTTTCTATCTACACTACGCCGCAATGGAGCATTTTGAACCATTTAGGTAAACTAGTTTTACATATAGAATGCACTATTCACTCTGGACAGGTTATATTTTGCGACAACTAAACCCTCGTGGCTATTCGATGATTTCCGGTTTTTAACTGTCCAATCAGAACGCAGTACGAGCGCTGCGGAAGTTGTCACGAGAGCTGTCGTCATCAGGATATATGTAAATCATGTCGCTCAGCAACAGCCCTGCTCAGGAACGCGGGCTCACTAGCACTTACCACTCTGTGTAAAGGAACTGAGAACGTCATGTTTGCATCATGAAGGAAAACATTGGCATATTGATCCTGTGGAAAATAAGACAGCAAATATTAATTCAGCTCTTTGTTGGTTCTTAAGGTTGTTTCCTTGAGGTAACCTCTTACGTAGACATCAGGAAGCTTAAACAAACCACGAATTTAACGGCAACTAGAAGGGTTCAATGAGCAGAACAATGGATATGCACGTGCGTTGTAAATCTTGCCACAAAGGGACTATTGTTTGCTAACAGGCTAATTGCTTGGAGGAAAGCAACACAAGCTCAGCTTAAATTTGCCTTCAGAATGAAATACACTCTGTTGCAACCACTGCTGCGAGGTATAAATCTTGCTCCTTCTTGTTTAGCAAGAAAGGCGCCAATTAAGGTTTTCATGTGGACTGCCCAAGTGGCATTATACGCAATTTCACCCTCCATGAAAACATCCACGCAATGCCCGTGGTGACATTAACCGCGAAAGAACTGGGTACCACGTCTAAAAGTAACTTGACAGGGTTTCCGCTTGGAGTAAGGCCTATATGGAGAATTCGCTCTTTGACATTTCATCTTCTCTTTGTTACTTTAGGCTTACCTCAACAATGCACGTTAAAATGATCAGACACAGCTTGGCATTGCTTATACCCTTGTCGTCTGGAAGGAAAAGAAACACACTCGCCATGTTAGCGACGTGGTGTTGTTTAAGGACGTTCGCGCGAAAACTTTCCAACATTGATTTTTTTCTGAGACTTTTACCACTGTAAGAGGATGAGTTAGTTATGTCAGAAATGTCAACAAATCGGGGGTCACCAACTTCGTTTTGGAGAGAACGTGACTCGAAGAACACCCTAAATCTGAAAAAAATCGGGCTTCGTTAGCGAATAAGGCCACAGTGTCTGTAGGTCCAAAAATATTGCAATTAGATCTTTGAAGTGAAATGTTCTCTGCCACATATTGTGTAAGTGGACCTATCAAGTGAATTTACTCAACTGGTGAGTTTCCTTAAAGAAGAAGTTCGCCGGCATTTAGCGACCATAGTTTCAGGCACGTTGCAGCCGCAAGATTGCAGGATTCGATGTCCCGTGCACAGAAATCTTGAATTTTTTTTAACTTCCTACATTAATTTTTTGACCATTTTTGGACAGTGTGGAGATAATTGTAAACAAAACCTGTTTCTAGAAAGAAAAGTAGGGGTCACCGAATGTCCAAGATCGTTAAATCCAGGCAAAGCTACAGCAATGGTCATCTGCCTTATCATTGTTCATTTTATTACTTAGCGCGCGCTCTTATGCGTGACGTGGTGTATGAATTTGCGTGCGCAGTAAGGATGCGCAGAAACAATTAGTGCGAACGTCCTAAAAGGTAAAAATTGATAATGAGAGGTTTCCTTGCAGAATTAATATACGGGAACAAAAGAGAAAACGAGAACTATGAAGTTACATGTCCTACACCTTGCAAAAATATTATAGTACACTATATACCTTTTGTATTCTGTACAGCAATGGAAGAGTAGGTCAAAAGAGTGACAAGTAAATTGGTGGGTTGGCTCAAATCTGGAGGAAAATCTTCAACAACGGCAGCTACAAAAAGAGACGCGTAATAAATGTGATTTGATAAAACACAAGAAGTCTTTTCAAACAGGTGTGTTCTATTACATGAATTCAAATGTAAGCTTAAGAAGTCTCCTAGATCTTAGGAAGTCCAACACCAGTATGGCTAAATCTGAAAACTGACTCATACATCTTCTGAGGTTTGCGTATACGATTCCTTCGCTATCCTTCACAGAACTTGTAGCAACATGGAACTTACTCACAAACTCGAAATACCTTCTATCTAAAGTTTAAGGCTTTTAATTCCATTAACTCTTAATTAAAGGGGATATCATTCGGTGTATTAAGTAGAATTATACAGCAATGTATTATACCAGTTGCAGTCCTTTCAACAACAGGAGGGGCAGCGGTAGGTGACGGAGGGGGACTGGACCCTGGAGCAGTCTGGAAGGAACAAGACAACTGGATCTTTAGATTACTGTGTGACGTGAAATTTTAGCGCGTTATTATATTTTATTTTATTTTTTTTTTTTTTTTTGATATTTTGCAGTTTCTTCCGCGATCCGCAAAAACAAGCTCCCGCCAAAATTTACTCGACTGGCGAAATTATACAAACAAAAATCACAAGTGGAATTTTGTTTGCCTGTGTCGTATATGGGAGGTCGTATATTTTTAAAAGTCACTTTCGTTCGGAAACAAAGCGACGAAATAAAAACAAATCGTTCAGGAATAAAGCGATGAAATTGCCCTCGGTACATGACATGTGCGATTAAGTATCAAGTGGCACCATAATTATTGCTGATTCATCACGGCAGGAGCAGTCAGTCACACTTGGGGAAGATGTAATTGTAATAGAGTGACACTGATTACCGTGTTTTAGGCCCCGTCTACACTACAACAGAGAAATATGAAACGGCGTTTTCACTCTGAAAACGCATCAAATGTTTTCCGTCCACACTACATCGGAAAGCTTGAAAACACAACAATCACCGGTCATTTTGGATTTGTGTTTGAAGAAAACTCGGCCAGGCAAATTACATTATTATCGAGACGTTATCGTTTTCGAAAAGCTCCGTTTTCAAAATGTTTTCCGTCCACAATAAAACGCAAAGCCGGCTTTTTCAAATTCCTCCGGTTTGAAGAGCGCTTTCGAAAAGTTCCGTTTTCGGTCCGGGTTCAGTTAGTGTGGACGGTAGGCCTAACCGTAGAAATAAAGCTGCGTTTTCAAATTCCTCTGGCGTAGTGTGGACTTTGCCTTAGATCTCTTCATGTTGTTTCACTTGTTGATGGCATGTAGTTTCCTGAAACTCGCAAACATTAATACCCAGCAAGAAAACCAGTTTTTTTTAAACCAATTGCAACACTTAGTTTCGCAAAACACGAAAAAACGCCGATCGCAAAGTTAAACTCCTGCAAAAATTCGTGCCACACGGCAGGAACTTAATATGGTTAAGACAACAGTGTTTTGCTACTCAAACTACACTTTGGACCAGAGTAACTATTATAGTCTATACCAAAATGATAAGATACTCACCGTGACATGACTAAGGACAGTGAAGAAATTTCTGTTAAGATGGACTGCTTCATATAATGCCAGGAGAACAGCTTCATTGGTACTGACAAACGGAGACAAAAATAATTCTTACTCTTTTATACAGTAAAGGCACATAGTTAAAGTTGGCTGGATTTTGGACCAAGCGGGATGAATTCAAGCCTGGCCAGCATCACTGGGTTGCGTTCTTGCAAGACACTGCACCCTCATGATCCTTAAGGCACTCTTTTCACACACAAGTAAAAACGGCCAGTATGAAAATCTATCACAAGACCTATATACTCACAACAAAGGATTTTTGCTCTAGGTGACAGCTTTTTGTTGGCTACAGTACTGTAGTACATGGGTGCATGCTAGGCAATAACATTAATTCTTTTATAGGCAAAAGCATAAGCAGCAATGATTGCATACCTGAAACATTGAGATCTCTCTGTCTCAGCAACAAACATGCTTCCAACCTGTACAGTGTAATAAATATTAAAATTTGACGATTTTAGAAAAATCTATATGATGGACAAAAAGTCATTTGACTAATAGCCTGCATAACAGAAGAATAAGAATTTCATTCTGGCTTCTCTCGTTCCTACATTACATCATTTCTTTGGTATCGTTAGTTAATTCCTGTACTCATAGCCCTCTTCATGTTTTGCTTTAATTCTCATTTGCATTACAATGTAACCCAACATGGATGTGAGGGAATTTCTGGCAGAATCTACAAAATAAATTGTTTAAAATTGCCTCACATACACACTGGATTAGGTTGGAATGCAAATCAGTAAAGTTAATTGTAAAAAGGGCTATTGAGTAATGTTATTCTGTCATTTCTCCCCTTTCATCATGTTGGCTCACAAAATTAAGCTCTCATGGCACATACAAAGCTTGTTATGGAACTGATCAATCCTCCAGATGCCTGTTCTAACATAGCTGCATGCTTCCTGAAATATTAATAATAAAAACAAAATGTCAAACATCAATTCATCAGATGGCAAACTAGCTGGAATTTTTAGCTAATACCATGAGCATACTAGACTGATGGCAGCCAGACCTTCCTCTTAGGGTCTGACCAGTGTGGCATGTCTTGTCCCAGTATCTTACAGACTGAAATGCCTTGCCTCATACTTCCTGGTCTGCCAGCAGGCTCTTTGATTCCCTGCCAATTTCATGAGGAAAACAGACTGCCAGCAGTCTATTTGCCTGCATGACATACAAAGAACTAGCGATTGGTACACTATATGGTACGTGTATACATGTGACAGCACTGTGAACACATTATAGACATCTCTGGACACATTGCATTACCTACAATACTTGGTAAATATATAATTTATCATTCTTCGCAGTGACGTAACATTACTTTAAATGTATTATAGTAAGTATGGAAGCAACTTACATGTAGCATCAAGGTACAAGTTAACAACTTAACGTCAGTTTTTCATGCATCGGTCCTCATACATGTAAACTGATCATGAATTTTTTTCATAATATTGTAAAAGTAGCTGTTGATCGCCAAGTGAATCTGCACCTGCTACTTCGACAATGACATAATTCATATTTGTATTTTACGATAACAAATTGTCCGCTCTCACTTGTTGATGCATTGCATAAATTATACATTCATGTGTCTGTCAGCTTATTGACAATGAAAATCTGCCGTGAGAATTTCTGCATTGATCGTAAAATTTATCATAGAAGAAATATTAGCAGACTGATACCATATATCCATAAAGACAAATACCTGTTGTAATCGGTGAGTGCAGCTGATATGACACAGCCAAAACCCTTCAATGGAAAATAATGAACTGCAGTTAACATCACAACGTTATACAAGTACATACAAAGAAAACTTTTAATGATCCCAACCAAAACAAAATTTAGGCAGTTTCCTTGAACACCTAGCCTTTGACATAGCAAAAAAATACAAGATGGCCCTGGACACTACAATTTCTCTGGCAAAGAAAAATTCATGTGATGTTGGCATTTGATTTTACCTTCGGTACAACTCAAATGGTGTTTTCCCTTGCCCTGGTGTATGGTAATATAATATTTATTTAATAAATAAATGTAATATAAACAAAGGAAAAGTAAAAATTGTACCTGAGGGCAAATATTGAACCACAACATACTTTAGGCAATCATTCTATCTTGATCGCTTTTGGATAAAATTAATAAATTAAAAAATTAAAAACAACTATGAACAACTTTTTTAAACTTACATTTAGAGCCAGCTCATCATCCAAGATTGACAGTTTTCCAATGTAAGGATTTGAAGCCTGATAATAATATTCAGACAAATGAATAATCATTATTCCGTTATAACAGAGGTGCTGGTCACAAAAGGCGGCAATTGTTCACTGTAACTTGGTTAACAACATTGCTCGCCCTCTTTACAAATTATTATCAATGATGTTCATAAATTTTTTAATCATATTTACCTTGGACATCAAGATCAATTTTTTTGACATATCAGAGGTGAGGTGTCTGGCAGTTCCAAAACATATCACAATACCCCAATCAGTTACTGTGTGTAAAACATCTAAATCAAAGATTATTTTTCTTTCTTTTCTAACCTTGTACACAGAAATAAAGCCAGAGATTGTCAATGGATTGACATTCAAAGATTGTTGCTACTAGAATCAGGAAACTTACTGGTTCTAGTGGTTCAATACTGTAGTTTGTTCCATCAAAGTACACATGAGCAAGACCAAACAATATATCTAGAATTTAGGACCAGGATAGCAAGCTCAGAATTTTTTCTCCTTTTGTTGCTATCAAGTTGGATGTTTTATCCCAGTTTCCCACTACATTGCAATGTACCAAAAAAATACAAAAAAAAAAAATAATAATGAAAATACAATTTTGAGAGAGACCATTCGCCCCCCACCAATGTGTCCTGGGTTTGATTTTGACCGAGTGCCATACGTGGGTTGAGTTTGTTGTTGGTTCTTTCCATGCTCCAAGGGTTTTACCCCTGGTCGTCTGGTTTTCCTACTTCCACAAAAACCAGCATTTCTAAAGTCCAATTGGACCAGGATAGAGGACCTGCATAAAAACCAGCTAAAGCTGAATGTGGCTTTCTCTCTAAAATATTGTAGATTTATATAATAATATTAATTATTTATTTACTCACTTCATACTTCCTGTAATTAACAAGCACTGTCAAGAGCAGCATTGCCTCGTAGCCATGTTGCTGTCTGGCAACTGGATCAGCAAGGACCTGATAAAAGTGTCATAAACTGAGAGTGAGTGTAGAAGGCTACTGCTGTAAATTCAAAGGCCTGTGCACATGTCTTACTGTATGTCAGCATGTGCCTATGTGATATTTATAGGACTGCAATGCATCCAAAGGTTTACAATAGCTGTGTATCTTTGTATGTTGTTACCATTCCAATACAGTAAAAAAAGTCCAAAGGTTTGCTAGGTATTCGTTATTTAATTTAAAAATAGGAAACATTTTACTGGTATGTGTTTCTATGGGGTTATAGCATTTAGGAAAACAAGAATTTATACTGTTGGATTATGAGCTGTTTCCAGAGCTTTTTCTAGTTCTTCTTAGTTTTGAAGTCTTACAACTTACAGTACTTCATAAACTTGATAGTAATTTTATTAGAGAAAATGTTTTCCATTTCTTAATTCTGTAAGAAAAACTGTGAGAAAAAGATTCAACTACCATAAACTAAGGAAAAAAGACAAGTTCTTTGTTTCTATTGAGTTTTACATGTAGTCCAGATCTAAGTAATCTATCACAAATGCCACTCTCTGATTGGCCAAGCTACTCACTATATGTATCTATTCTGTTAAAGATAGTGAGTAGCCCAAAAGTGTGCACTTGCTAACAAAGTGGCAGCCGTAGATCTTTGCATTTTCGAAGTGTCTTTAGAGAGGATTTAGATTTAAAGATTTGCACAGTTAGTAGATTTATACTAAAACAATTAGATTACATGTATTTCCTCTCAATTTCACATCAACTATCATGCAATAGAAATCTCAAGCTCATAATCTATATACCGTATTTACCCGTGTATTAGTCGATCCCGTGTATAAGTCGACCCCCAATTTTTGAGGCCAAAAACTAGATTTTCTTAATTTCAAGGTAAGAATTTCTTGGAAAACTTGTCTTGTATTTCTTAAAATTATCTTTCAGCTACCACAGATATGTAAACAAATCACAGCATGTTTCAATGCGCAGTTTTAAAGCTTATTATGGCACGTATACGAGCGTTTTACCCAGTTTAGCAACACATGTGCATGCAGACTTTTCGATGATAATTTTTGTAAAATGCTCACAAAAATCAAACGTAAGGATTTCAAACAAGCCTTTTTAAGTGCGAAGAGATTAAAAGTGGCTTTATAAGACAGGCAAAACACCAAAGAAGCTCACGACTTTCAGAACGACGCCATAAACAAAGTGCAAAGCGTGTGTTGGGAACTTGGTAGTCAAGCCTTGAAATCGGTCAAGTACTGGTACAGAAGTCCTCGCACTCGTATCCTGCCAGGCTACCAAGCAGAGAAGTTCCAAGCGCGAAAGATATTTTCTCCGAGCGGCTTTAGTACAGCTTTATTTAAAGGAAAAATATTGGTTCTTTATGACAAAATTGAGCCAGTGAGTGTCTACAAGATCCAGGTTAAAATTTAACGAATAAATGTTGATGCATTTTAACTTGAAGCTCTGATATGGAGAGACAGATCGCTAAGCGAACGTACGTTGTAAACTGTGCTGCCGCTTATCACATGTTTGTTAACATTGAAAGACAATTATTATGCTAATTATTTGACTGGCGCTTGGATCTCAAGTTTTGACCCATGTATAAGTCGAGGGCGAATTTTTGGACTGATTTTTAGGTCTTGAAAGGTCGACTTATACACGGGAAAATACGGTAAATCATTAAATAGAAGCAAATGTCAAGTTTTTGTGAACATTTTTGAAAGTGTTTCGTAAAAAGTGTACTTAATGTACTAAGACTGCAGATTAAGCATCTCAAACAATTGATCAATCTGACATCAAACTGACAATGTACCTGGATAACTGCTTCAAAAATGCTGTTGATCATAATGTACTCCACTATTGTATTCTGACTGACATTGTCTGTTGCCTAAAACAGTGATCGACACACAGGTTAACATTACACATGGTCAATTTCAACCAAGGAGAATTTTGAACAACGGTACTTGATATATTGTACATGTACTTACTGTTACAAGTATCAGGGCCAGCTTTAGTGATAGGTTCTTTAAGCTCACTGTGAAAATACATGTATTAAAGAAAAATATAAAACTTGTGACAATGAATGATCAGTGGTTCTTAATGCATCAGTCAATTCCAGCAGTGCCCATCCCCCCCCCCCCCCCCCCCCGGGCTAACCCCCAGGCATTAACATTTTTTTAAAATAAATTGGCAAATTACCATAAGCTGTCTAAATGCCCCGGGGTGGGGGCAAAGAAAGAGGGCAAATGCCCCGCCCCCGGGATCGTCGCCTTCCAACACCTCTGCAGTTTTTTTATTAATCAGTGAATAAAACGTTCAACTGTTCAGTATTTTAATGCAACAGTAAAACTTCAAGGACGACAGTATGTGTTAGTTGATTCTGATTATATTTATTTCTTTATATTTGTTTTTAACAGTTTGCTAAAGGATAGCTGGGATCGTGGCAGACGTGTGCCCAGCCGCAAGCGATGATAGGTGCCTGTTTTCACAGGCTACTTTCTCTGTGAAGAATCAAGACATTTTAAATGATGATGCATTGCATTTTAAGCCCGCAAGATCTGTCTTGAAGATTGCATCACTCGAATTCGCAAACCTTAAGTATTTTAACTCCACTTTCATGAATTTAAAAAATTCTAGGCTAGTTTTGAATGCAAAATTCAAAATAGTCGTGTTCACATCCATTCAGTGATTGTTTTGTGATAAACAAAATATAGTTCACCTCGTCGCTTATATTTATTATGCTTACAAGTAATGAAGAAATATCTAAAATTGAGAAAACACGCCTTTAAAACATCTACAAGTTTCCCTAGTCCCTGACGGACAAGTCATTGTTCGACAAATGCCTCATCTTTCCTGATGAACTCATCCATGGCACTTTCGAAAACACGTGTGTCAAATGCCCAGGGATCGCCTCGGGGTACGCAAATGCCCAGCCCCCGGGCCGCAATAAAATTGCAGATGCCCCACCCCCGGGACTGACAACGCGAGCAAATGCCCTGCGGTTGCCTGGGGGGGGGGGGGGGGGGATGGGCACTGCTGGAATTGACTGATGCATAAACCTTTGATGCCTGTGCTGGCCATCACCGGCTGTGATGACCATTGCCCATTAACCCATCGACTGAAAAATACAACTGCATGACTAGTTGCATATTTCATCATAGGTGTACTGGCACCTTCAGACTTGGGGGTGGTGACCTTCTTGCCTGAAAAAATTTTGCAATGCCCGAATGCAAGAGTGTTGAAATTGGTATGCAAACGAACTCAAATTGCATGAAAAACAAAAATGTTCACAAGTCCCACATCTAATGAAACTGCTATAATTCCAAAAATAGTTATATTCGAAGTTTACATGATCAATCAATCATACATGTACTCTATCAACAGTCTCAATCTGAGTACAGTCTAAAACTTATTAAAATAAAAGTCTAAAAAAGGTAACCACTGTAACTAGAAACTTTATTTACGAGTTTTGGAAATCACACAAACAGCATTATTTTGTAATGTTTTCTCTCAAGTGTCACTGCCCGAATCATTAGTGTTTTGCCCGAAAAATCACATAATTTCCAGAGCTGCGGGGGCTGCAGCCTCCCTCCCTCCTATTTTATACTATGCCATAGAAAATTCACTGGCCAACACAATCAGTGGGACTTACACCTGGCGCATGATGGGAAGGTTTTATGTACATGTAATACAGTTGAATTTACAACAGCTTTCCTGTATTCTGACTGACTGTATTTTTTATGACATGGTATAAATCCTACATTTATCCCTGTACATCATCATACCTGGATAGTCCCCTACTAGAAATGTGTGCAAACTCTCTAACAATCCCTAAAAAGAAGACATTTCATATGAATCAATTACTCACCACTGACAGTACAAAACATGATAATGATGTACTCAAAATAAGTCTGGTTTTATTTTGTTGACTACCAGTACATTCTGGTAAATCTACAATTTAAATATTATTACATAATCATGTTTACAAATTTACAAAAAAAAAGTAAAATGTCTACAAATTTACACATGATAGAAAAATACCTGCATTTGTGCTTCAGCAGCATCAAAACCAATCAAAATGTTAATGACGTCAAACCCATGGTCCCCTAATCTCTTTCGGTAAACAGCCCGGACTAATGCACACAGCGTCTGAAATTTAATACCACAGTATACATACATGTATATAAACAATAGCCTCCATGTGGTGTGAATAATGCCCGGATATTTGTCCATGGACATTTATCTGTTTCAAGAAGCAAACAGTTTTCCGAGAGCTTTGAGGAACAGATAATGACTATGCCCAAGGACAAATATTAGAGCTTGTTTTCACACTAAATGGAGGCTATTGTGTTTGTTATCCTTCAAATACTTTTTGCAATTTTTGAAAATTGAGTAATATCACTTGTTCAGTTCTGAGAATTTAATGGTACATAAAGACATAATCAGTCAGTTGATACATGTAATTGTCTTTATTCCTGTCACCTGTTTGCTTGATAATGTTCATGAACTGGTATTGTGATGAGAACTCGGAGTCTGACCACACCTGGGATTTAAGGAGTTAAACTCTCTAGAAGGACCTCTGCTTGTCATTTAATAATTTCCTGCCTTCTAATAATATAAATCTAATTATTACTAACAGCGACAATGTTAAAACATCATGACATGACCAGTCCTGAACAATGTGATGGTATGTAGAAAACCAAAATAAAGTACAAATATACAGGTGTACATGTAGCTGTGAGATTTACATCTGCTGCTTTCTGAACAATTGACATATTAATTTTAAGAAAAGTATTCTGACAGATAATAAATTGTAAAAGGAAATTAATTTCACATTCATCACATACCTGCAGTGCATTAACAAGTTTTATTTGGTGATCTCCTCGCAATGCAATACAGCACTGAGCAAATAAAAGGTTTATGTTCTCCTAACATAAAGTGAAAGAAACAGTTATGAACTACATGTAATTTTATTTACAAATTAGTACAGATATTGACTATATTTGACTAAAGCATTTTGGTCACACTAATTTATAGAACAGAAAAAATCTTCCACACAAATGTCCATAATTCTAGCAAAAGGAGTGAACAATATTACAGTAACTGTTAATAACAAGAAGTTATGATCTGTATGCAAAATGTTATATTAACAGTGATTGATGATTTAAAAATTGGCAGGACTGATAACATCCAACCACAGCTCTGGTTTTGTTGGACATGGGCAAATTTTGGTCAGCAATTCTCCAAAGACGGACACTTTTCCTCGTAGTTATTGTACTTGTAATTTGTACCTTTACGTCCATAAGTTTCTCTTCACTGAGCTTGTCAATGCACTGTTCCAGGTAAACAGCATTGACCTGAAAAGATTCGTGAAAAAAACGCTTCAATGTCAAATTGCTAGTGCTTTTACCTACAGTGTACGTAGATGTATACAAGCTAACCAAGGAACTGCTTACAAATACAGGGCTGGTACAGTAGTCATACGTGTATCATTATTAGCTAAGACCTCGATATCACAGGGGATTAACATTTTCAGAAGTAGGGCAACTGGTTTCCACAGCTACATGCAGGCAAAACTTTTTGAACTGAACTTCTATATAAGAAAAACTTTCCCCTACATGTATCGTCAAACCAGGCTGGCAAAATCATTCTCGCAGCAGGTCAATTTACGCGGTGCCCGGCCTTTAATGAAACCTCTAATAATTAATATCAGCCACATGTAATTTCCTTTCATCAGCTAAAAGAGAACTTAATGTATCACCAGCTGAAATTTCACTGGAAGGTATACACTTGGGATAACAGACCATTTCTATTTAAACCTGGCAACTTTTTCTGAGTCACAGTTATGATTTTTGTATCAGTGATTGCTAGGATTTTTGAAGAAAGTTCCAAAGATTTACAAAGAGGTTTTGAACATTTCCCATTCCTAGTCTCAAGAGAACCTGAAGGCGTGAGAGTAGTGCTCAATTCATGACAGCTAGTAGGCATACCATATAGTAGAGTGATCAGATGTTCCAGTACACAACAAACAACTTACCCTCAAGAGAAAAAACTCATGCCAGAAATTTGGACTTTCACAAGATGGATCATCTCCCTACAATAAACAACTAACTACAGTTAAAGTAACAAAATAAAATAGCCTTGCCCTTCCCTCTTCCTCTTCATACATGCAGATTGCATAGAAAAAATTAAATAGCAATAAACTTTATAAGTTCATGTAGATATAAAAATAATGTAATTGTTTTGAGCTGGGCTGAACTGCATGGTGTTGTTATAAGTCATGATTAGCAACCTTAAGCTTGAAACAAAATAATCAGATAATCCTGTACATGTCTTACAAGTATATGATTAGCACATGGTAAAATATGAGGTGATAATCGAATGCACATATCATTCACGAGAAATAAATGTTACTGTAGTATATATTAACTTACCTTAAAAAAATCATCGTAGATTGCCACGATTTTCTCTTTGACCGGCTTCTTTGGTGACAATGGTCCCGATTTTGTTTCAGCCATAGCATGAACCATCGCATTTACATTTGACCACGAAGCAATTAACAATTGTAAGAAATTTGGCCAAACTATCTCACTGAGTTATTACACATAAAGTATTTCAAAACATATCGACTCCAGTTTCATACCAAAGACAGAAAAATCAACTTCAAATGCATCAGTATGTTCTTAGCAAAGAACGAAATCCAGAGGCAAGTGCAACGAAGCCATGTTTCACAGAGAAAACTTCCTTAAAATGGAATAATAACCAACCAAAATACAGTTTTGTGTCAATTTTTTAGGGAGAGTCACTGGCACTACCGTAGTTAACCGCTGGTCACAACAACACGTGACTCAGAGTCACGAGACTTTAAATTTCCCAGAATTCTACATTCGCGCCAAAATCTTACACGTGAAAATTATGAAACATGGCGTACTTGTTTGCAGCGAAAGTCTGAGCGAAGTATTTTTAGAACGTTGAAAATGGGCCTTACGAAGAGCGAAGCTTTCGCTATCTTAGAGCTTCCGTTTGGTTTGTATTTTCTTTTCTTCACCATCTGTTCAAATGTACCAAATTTGTTTTTATCTTGAAGCAAACACTTGTTGAAATGCAAGTTATATTTCGCGATCAACAGCTCTCCAGGAAGCTAAAATATTTGTAATCAAGAATAATCTGCAATCTTGTGTTTTAAACTGACACTTAGTGCCAACACTCCTAATACCTTAGGGCTTTTGTTAAAAGTGTGTTGTGTTCAATTCGATTCTGGACCCGTGTTCATTCGATCTTCTTGCAATTGCGTGACGTAAATTAGAACTATTGTTTTTGTCAGTTCAGTAAGAATATAAACTAAAAACATGTTCTTTAAAGCCAATTTACTCAATGTCGCAAAAATTTTGTCCGCTTAATTTCGGTGTTTGATAATTTTAGTCTATGTTTTGGTGAATCTCCGAGTAGAGTAGCAGACAATTGTTATTCTTAAACGGGAAGTATGGGAATGTTGTCAATATTGCTTCACACTGATAGTATTACGCGTTTGATTGTTTGTTATAAGCCTTAACCGCAACATGTTTACTTATCAAACTCTCATATCAACTAAGGAAATGACAACAGGAGGAAAATGTCAAAGTACAGTACTTAATGTGTTTTAAATCTTGCTTGTACAAATCTTGTTTTTGTTTTGTTTTGTTTTGGTAGCTTAACTTTTTATCAATCATGATCAATGATCATGATCAATTTTAATCAATCATATCTTCATAAACTTTTTTATATTAATTACAACTACTTTCTTTTGGCTCAACAGTAAGCTTATTTATGTTATCTCTAATCCATGTTTAAGCACCCGTCCAGTGTGGCTGGAACATCAAGGCTGGTTTTCATATAAACGTTATGATTGCAACAATGACTATGATTGTTGTGATCACTCTAGAAAATGTTGAGTGATCCTCACGGCCACCAGTTTCCATATGGTTGCCATGATCGCTACAGAATAAGAGAATGCCCAAAAGGACTTGGATCTAATTACAATGCACTGCTCATTCTGATGTGTGTTTCATCGCAACTACATGTATGGATACATTCTCTGGAAAGTGCTTTCTGTAGATCTCAATAATTGATGTGATCTTCACAATCGATGCAAAGTTGTTTGTGATTGTAACAATCACCCAACCTTTTTTGAGCAATTGTAGCACTTTATCGCAGTTATCATGGCGATCAAAGGGAAAGGAGCCTTCAATGTGACCAAGTTTCAGTGGCTTATTAACTGGGTTTCACTTTATCATGTGAGCGGCAGATGTTTAATACTTGGGACTCTTGGCTGAGCGATACAGGATTGAATACCTACACGTACACTGTAGGGTAACTTCTTATACATGAACCATTTCTATGTTTTCAGGAGCCAGTCATGAAGAAATTAGATCTAGTTACAAACGTCTTGCACTGAGATGGCACCCTGATAAGCACAATAACAGCCAAGAAGCTACCAAGGTAAATTGTCGGGAACTTTGCATAACAGGTAACAGATCAGATACATGTGCAGCGTACCTCTCTATCCACTCTTGCAGTATTCTCTGCAGGAGTGAGGTGTGAAATTTGACGAAAAGCTGCTTAGATCCACATAGAGAGATATCCTGCATGCAAGTGATAACCAATCTAAATCTACCAGCAATAAATAAAAATTACTGTATGGGGCTGTATTGTTCGAAAGTGGGTTAATGCTAAGACAGGATTAAATTTAACATCAGTATTAATTTTTCCCTTACAGAAACGTTTTTCACTGCTTATGTTATGTGCAATTATTGAAACTTAAAATTGAAGGACAGACAATAATTATTTTTATGGATAGAAACCCTCACTCACCAATTACAAAAATAATTCAAAATTCTTGCTAGTCCTGAGTTATCTTAATCGCACTTTGAACATGCCATCCCAAAGCAACATATGTTTCATCTGTAACAGAATTTTCAAGTCAATCAAATCTCAGATGTACATGTACACTGTTGTGTACATGTACGCTGTACTGTATATCTATTTGAGCATGCAGTTGTGTTTTATGGAACTAGGAATTTTATTGATGCAAGATTACAGTTTTTGGTTTAAAATTGAAACAAATTGTGTGTACAATGTCTTAATTGGATTAAAGTGCATTCTAACAAACCTTTATTTTCTGTTGTAGAAATTCCAAGAAGTGTCTTCCGCATACAAGCGGTTAACAAGTGAAGACTCTGACGATGAAATCAACTTATCCCCTGTATGTTTATGAACACTATTTTTGCATGTCTGTACATTAAATTATATTTTACAATCTTACATGGTCTGCTTTCAGTATTTTGTGCATAGCGACTATCTTTCGACATGCCATGAGTTGACATGCTATTTAACCAAGCCTATGTCAAAAATATAAGCACAACGGACTTCTTTATGGTCAAACTCAACTTTCACAAAGGAGTATCAAGAAGTCATTCTGTGAGAGATAAATTGGCTGTTTTGAATGTTTACATCTTTTGAATGTTATCTGAGTGGTAGTGTCCCAATTCTACCGGAAGTCACTATTGAGAGCAGATCGCCTACACTAAAATCATTTGAATTTTCTGATAAATCAGGAACCATGCAAAGTCCACAATCTTCTTCATGCATATGAGGTCAGTAATTATCACTCATTTGTCATTTGTTCCACTGATAACTGGAAAAATTGCCAGTTTCACAGTTAAACAGTCTTTCAGCTATTTACATAGCATGTCAAAAAATGGCATGTCAAAAGATGGTTGAAGGATGTCACCTCTGCATGTAACACTGGAAGCAGGTGTAATAATTGATCTCTTTATGTTTTATCATGTATTAGCCTCTTTCAGAAATCCTGTAATTCCTAGAATTTATGTTTGATGATCAATGGCCATTCACAGGGTTTTCATTTCTTCTGAACTTGCAGGCAGATATGTTTGACCTATTTGCTCACATTTTCTTCCACCGAAATGGTAAGTAAATTTTAAATTGACAGCTCTGATCAATTACAGCAACAATCCCCAAACTGAAAGTGAAGAATGATCATCGCAGTAAATTTTCCAATTTAAGCAACTGGAAAGAAGAAGCCTGAAAAAAATCAGGGCTTCAACGGGATTCGAACCCGTGACCTCCACGATACCGGTGCGATGCTCTACCAACTGAGCTATGAAGCCACACATTGGGAGCGAGGCCACTTAATTGAGTTCATATCTTCCCGTGAGGAGTGAAATGATGTGAAGTTTATATGAAATAATTCATATATGAACTGCGGCAGTAGATGAAAGTGAAGAATGATCATCGCAATAAATTTTCCAATTTAAGCAATTGGAAAGAAGAAGAAGCCTGAAAAAAAAAATCAGGGCTTCAATGGGATTCGAACCCATGACCTCCTTGATACCGGTACGATGCTCTACCAACTGAGCTATGAAGCCACACATTGGGAGCAAGGCCACTTAATTGAGTTCATATCTTCCCTTGAGGAGTGAAATGATGTGAAGTTTATATGAAATAATAATTTCATATATGAACTGCGGTAGTTGCCTAAATTGGAGAATTTATTGCAATGCTCATTCTTCACTTTCATCTACTACCGCAGTTCATATATGAATTATTTCATATAAACTTCACATCATTTCACTCCTCACGGGAAGATATGAACTCAATTAAGTAGCCTCGCTCCCAATGTGTGGCTTCATAGCTCAGTTGGTAGAGCATCGCACTGGTATCGCGGAGGTCACGGGTTCGAATCCCGTTGAAGCCCTGATTTTTTTCCAGGCTTCTTCTTTCCAATTGCATAAATTGGAAAATTTACTGCAATGATCATTCTTCACTTTCGTCTACTACTGCAGTTCATAGTGAATTATTTCATATAAACTTCACAATCTCCAAACTGTTGGGCCCACCACTTGATATTATAGTGCCTGATTAATTTTGACAACTGTGTAACATCTTTTTGAAAAATAGATGGCTTTCATTTAAATTCATGTACTAAGCAAATCAACTTGCAATAACTGTGGAAACAGAGACTCTCACTTCAGAACAGCTGATTATGGAGCTTGACAACTCAACCTCTGATATAGTCTGTACTGTAATCATATGACAACTGTGAACTAACCATAAGTAATCACAGTTGTCTTATCACAACAAACTGCTTTTCCAGTTATTCTATTGAACAGTGCATTGAGCCTGACAAGTGTTGCACACTTTGTCTGCCATGTCTCTGTATTTAGCATTTTGTGATTGTTCTTTTAGGAATGTTTGGTTGCTGCCCTGGAATGTATGACTCAGACAACAGTTACAATAGCGATGATGATGACGATGATGATGATGACGATGAAGTCGATGACGAAATTCTTCAAAGTATAGCACGCAGTTTTAGGAAAAAATATGAGAGGAAACCTACAGAAAAAGGTGCCATAGCTGACATATTTCCACTTTCTATATTTGTGTTGGAAGGCAGATCTGTTTATGAACTTATCCAATAACAGTGATTTTTATTATCATCATTATTATTGTCAAGTGGTTACACCTTGTACAGCCTTAACTTTCTTTCAGTTATGTGATCTTTGCTTGAGTGTATTGTTAATGTAAATTATTTGTCTTCAGTTGGCCGACCAGCACATAACTTATCAGAGGCGGTGAGTTAATTATGGCAGTCACTGTTTCTTTGCTTTGACTTTGCTTTCTTATTGATCAGTTAAAGTTTGATGCTTCTTCCCAAACCTGGCCAAAATCAATACCCTGTTTCAGACCTGTCTCATATTAGCAATTATAGTAATAATTGGACCTGGTGGAGTGCAATTAAGGGAGTAATTGTCCAAGTAATTTCAGATTCAGACAAGCACGAAGTACGAGGCTGATTTGAAGTTACAAGCACAATTACTCCCTGAAATGTGTAACACAAGGTCCAATTACTAATTAATTGGATCTATAACAAAGTTCAGAATTGAAAATGTCTTTTGAGAACTTCTTTTGAGCGAAAACGTCTGTTACGCTTCTCATAAGGTTTAAAAACTGTAGGAAACATCGTGAAGGAAGCCATTAAAGCGCACATAATTGACATGCGAATCACGTGGGTATCCAATTACAGGTATCCAATTTAAAAAAAATTCAAAGTGGATACCTGTAATTAGACACCCATGTGATTGCGTGCCAATTACGTGACCAATAGGCACACAGAGAACCAATCACGATCAAGAATTTTGTTATAGATACAATTCGCTACCTACATGTAGTTCAGACCAATGTTAAAGGCATTGTGAAGGGCTTTAGTTGGTGGTCTTAATGATAATGACAAAAAAGTAACCTGTTCTAAAAAAAAATACAAATTCAACACAAGAGTGCAAAAACCATAGTACCCTACTTGAGACCAAAAGGACCAAAATCGATACCAAATTCATGACCAAACGGGCTAAAAAACCATTATGATACCCCTTGGGGCTACACATAGCTACTGTATATAGCCTATATAAGGGAGTGTACCTCATCCCCCAATACATCAATTAGAAAATGAAGTTACGTAATATCTACCTCCTTTCAGATGCTTTTAAAACTGCTCTTATTTAGTGTACAGTCATGTAAATTTGGAGTGAGGGTAGAGGTCTTCACTTTTTCTTTTAATTAGTTGTTACAGTATATGAAACATTGCCCCTCTTGAACAGGCATGCATCAATTCTCTTTTTATTAATATGTGTCGTCAATGGCCACCTATTGTCCTTTATAATCTGCAGGAAGCTATGAAAAATGCTAAAGAACTTATAGAGGAAGAAGAAAGAGATCGGAAAAAAGCAGAAAAGAGGAGAGCAAAAAAGAAGGTGTGATTTTCACTTGACACTTTACTACCCAGGAATTATTGGTATCCACACGGCAGATCTGTATTCCTTTTAATCTTTTTGTCAGTGTAAAACAAAACTAGAAGAAATGATTAGTAAGAATTATGTATGATTGAATAATTCTATCAATATACTATCAGTGCACTGCCAAACAGAACAATGACGAGAATAAAGAAAATCATCAACTGTGGGATTCATTTTTGATGTGCCACTAAATTCTCAGCACTAGTCACACTATAACATCATAAGAAATGTGTTTCAATCAGGAGAATTGACAGGCAAAGTACCAGAAAAACCAAATTTGTTCCTTGTTGCTTCATTCTTTGGTCTCTGTAGTCAAATACCAGCTGGAGTGCAACATGTACATCATGGAGTTGACTAGCAGTTGATTATCTCTGAGCATGTCATCTGGTTTATATACCTGTAAACCACTGTAAAGGCAGATGAAATGGTTGTAGGCATGGCCATACAGAAGCACATTATTTTTTAGACTTCTGACTAGTAGACTTCTTTCCTGAGCAGCCATTATACCATACATGTAGTCCTGGTCAAGGTCATGCATACACACACTGGATTTTTAACCTGTAATCAAAAGTAAGGTCTCGTACAGTGTATGCGTGTAAATTGTACAATTGTGAGTAGAAGGTCACTGTGGTCTCTTATTACATGGCTATTTCAGTGAGTATGCAAAATGAACCAAATCCTGTGCTGTGAATGGCTACCCAAGCAGGCAAGGTGGCACTATCTTGCCCACTGAGGATTACCCGCTGTGTCCTGCAAATAATGATCAATTTTTTAGTTTTGGTTGTCCCATATTAATAATAAATCTGTTATTGACTAAGCTTGATCAGTTAGGATGGCTAGATATTAGCCTCTTACCTTTTTTGCATCTTTATTGACCTTGATTTTGTCTTTGTTCCATAAACATGCAAAAAAACAGAATGATATGTAATGTAAGATGATCTCATTCTTGGTCAATAACCCATATTCAGTGTGTGTATATGAGAGTTTTGACTGACAATTGATACATCCCTTTTGTGACAGAGAAACAAAGAACGAAAGAGAGAAAAAGAACGGGAGAAGAAAGGAAAAGATGAAAAAGAAAATATACAGGTACACAGTCAATTCTTTTGTACACAACCACTTGTACATATTGTATGTGCCCATTTAATATGTAAGAGATGTTCTTTGCATAAAAATAAAAATTAATGTGTATGTCTGTTTCTTCCTTTCAGCAAAAGAATAATAATAAAAAAGAAAATATTCCTGCTAGTAGTAAAGTGCCAGTAAAAGATGTGGATAAAAAACGAAATACAACAAGTAAAACTGTAAATAACAATACAAAACTATCAAATGGTCTTAAAGAACAGTTTTTGAATAACAACACAAATTTACAACAGTCAGGAAAAACAGAACAAAGTTCATCTAAAAGGTAAGCTGAGTGCATCAACTTTAAACCATTGCTTGTGATCAATGTTTAGTTCACATGTTCACATGTTCGTGTCTTACTGTGACATAACCAGTATCGTAATTTGTACATCAAATTTTGTGGGCATGATACATGTAGCTGTATAATACAGGCCTCCAGAAAAGTTGCTTTCAAATTCTTAGGACATGTGCTCTTTGATTTTCCTGTTTGGCTTGTATTCTCTTACCCAATGGGTTAGGACCCAGGCAAGTAGAATTATATTGTATCAATTGAACTACGTCAAAAGAAGTAAACTAATATTAAGCAAACATGTAACTGTAACTACTCGGGGCAAGCAAAGTTTGAGAGTTGCTTATAACAAAGAACAAGCTGAAATTCAAGCCCTCAAATACTACCATTAATGAATTTTTTTGTCCAGTTATACTGTCTAACAGTGGTTTTTTAAAAGTACAGTCTGCTGATAAAAGAATATTTAACGCTCACAGTTTACATGTACATTGTATGTTCTTAAAATGACAGCATTATTGAAATCTTCTGGCCTTTACTGCAACATACTGCTGTCCATAATTTCAAGTAAATGTATTTTGCCATGATTATGCTTTGGCAGATGGTGTAGTACAAGGGAAGATATCAATGTTATAGGAATTTCCACTTGTATATTACATCATTCGGCCAAAATTTAATACTTTTGTGCAGGCACAGTCTGGCTGAAATTATACAAACACAATCAGAGATATCACGTGTTTTTGAACTTACCACTACCACTAAACTATAGTTGGGTTTAACTATTAATTGCACAATTTTTACGCAGGCGTGAAGATGAGGATTTGTCAGGTGGAGAGGTTAGACAATGCAAAATGCTGTGTACTTGACATATTGCAAAGTTTAGATGTACAAATCTTCAGGATTGGTTATCTGGCCAAAGACTGTTTGCTGATAGAGCATCATCTGGTGCATAAAATTCATCCCCTTAAAAGGAAGTAATTTGAATGTCTTTTTTGCTAAAAATTAACCCACATGTACAGTGAACAGTGTTCATGTAAGGCGTTGACTGCTGTCCTTTACCCTGTCTACGTTAACAATGGAACTAATAAAGCTTGTTTTCCAAATTGGTCACACCCCAGAAACTTAGTTTTGTTGTACATGTGCCATCATGAAACATGGTCCTGCACTACCCTTAAGGAATGCACCCCAAAAATATCCAATTATATAATTATACTTGAAACTTGCCTGGGTGAATGGGCAAGTGCTAATTTCTATTACCATTTAAAGTTTTTTTTTCTTCCCCAGGAGCCCACATGGGATACATCCAGCGCTTTCTTTGCAAGAGCTGCTGGTCGTAATCCAGCGTCAGCTCCAACCACCAGCTCTACGACAGTTAAAAATAATACGCCTGTTACTACCAGTCAGAGTTCACAGTCTAATGTAAAAAACAGCTCCAGTCAACAGGCATCGACAGAACAGATAGATCCTGTAATACTACGTAGCAGACAAGTAGCAGGTTGGTACCTATGAGGCTCTTACGATCGTTGTGACTGAATAAAATTTGTTATTAAAAGTAGAGTTAAATGAGCAAAATTGCAAGTTTCCTAAAGTCCTCCCTGGCCAAGTAGAGTTGTAATGTAACAATTGTTTTATCCAAGATTTCCTGTTACATTTATTGCCAGACCAATCTTGGACTGCCATCGAAACAATCCGCATTCAGAAGGTGGATCATTCAGATTGGAAACCAAAGCTGGTTTTAGATTCTCATTTGTTCCAGGTTATATCATGAACTTTCAAACAATCTGCATCAATTAAATCCGAAACTGGATTTGTTTAAAGGAATGCTTCATGTAGTTAGTTTCCTTCCTGTGTTTTCTTATGCTTGTGTAACTTGCATACACTTTGAGCACAATAAAATTCAGACACATGGCTTTTATGGGAGTTTGTCTGCATGTTAAGTTACATGTATACCTTGGAGTTATTGTGTGAATTCAATTGACTACCCATTACATACATGTATCTGTTGGCTAGTTTGCTCTTCCCTCGCAAGTTCACTCTCTTCACCTACATGTAGGAAATAATTACTGAGACTTTATTTATAGAAAGGGAAATTATTACCCGCAGAAACAACTGACAAAGTCCTGTGAGGATAATAAACAAAAATTTGAAGTTTCCAGGACAACATTACAAGCATTATGTAATTTTTTTCATGATTACAGAATGACTACTTGAAATTTCTGAAATTGAAAGCTCTGTCAAATTATTGTCTCATTCACAGTAAAAGGAAATGAGATGGCCAACCTTGGTAACTATCAGGCCGCTGTTGACTTGTTCACTCAAGCTATCAAGCTGGATGCAAAAGACTTCAGGTTTGTTTGTTACTCTTGTAGTCTCTCTCCAATATTGCAAGCCCTACATGTACAAGCACAAATATCCAGGGAAGGGGCCCGGGGGATGGAAACCTACTGGTGATAGATAGTAGCATCTGGAAAAGTGACTTTCAGAATATTGCATGAAGCAATCTTGTTATATGGAGTGAGTGGGCGAGATGAACCAAACCCTTCTCTGTGATTGGCTACCAGAGCAGGCAAGATGGCGCAATCTAGCCCACTCAGGGCTATCCGCTGTGTCCCGCAAGAGACATTTCCTCCAAAGCTACATAATACATGTAAATCCTTTATTGACCAAGCTTATGTGGTCAAGATGCAAGTTTACGGACCTGGACTCCATGTCAGTCCATAAACATGACCAATATCTGCCCATCTTGACCTCATGCTTGATCAATAACTAAGACTCATTAGGGTGAGGTGGCAATTTCTTCCCTGAATGTCATATGGCAAGTAAGAAATAAA